>NC_132841.1:73655250-73966250 GCF_048164855.1 Canis lupus baileyi | reverse complement strand
AGGACCCAAATAAATGAAATAACAAATGAGAAAGGAGAAGTAACAACACCACAGAAATAAAAACAATTATAAGATAATATTTTGAAAACAATATGCTAACAAATTAAACAACCTGGAAGAAATGGATAAATTCAAGAAAACATATAAATTACCAAAACTGAAACATAAGAATTAGAAAACTTGAACAAATAAACCAGCAAAGAAACGGAATCAGTAATCAAAAAACTCCCAACAAACACAAGTCTGCAGCCAGGTGGTTTCATAGGCAAGTTCTACCAAACATTTAAAGAGTTGATATCTATTCTTCTCAACCTATTCCAATAAAATATAAAAGAAAGGAAAACTTCCAAATTCATTCTATTAGACCAACATAACACATACCAAAACAAGATAAAGACTCCAATAAAAAAGAGAAATTCAGGCCAATATCCCTGATGAACATGGATGCAAAAGTTCTCAATGAAATACTGGCAAACACCAATACATTACAAGAATTATTCACCATGATCAAGTGGGATTTACTTCTGGGTTGCAAGGATGGTTCAATATTCACAAATCAATCAATGTGATATACCACATTAATAAAAGAAAGGATAAGAACCATATGATCATTTCAATAGATGCAGGGAAAGCACTTGACAAAGTACAACATCCATTTATGATAAAAAACTCTGAACAAAATTGATTCAGAGGGACATGCTTCAATATAATAAAGTCAATATATGAAAACCCACAGCTAATATCATCCTTAATGGGGGAAAACTGAGAGCTTTTCCTCTATGGTCAGGAACAAGACAGAAATACCACTTTCACCACTGTTACTACCATGGAACTAGAAGCCCTGGCCACAGCAATCAGACAACAAAAAGAAATAAAGGGCATCCAAGTTGGCGAGAAAGAATGAAAACTCTCACTATTTGCAGATGACATGATAATCTATATAGAAAACTGAAAAGACTCTACCCAAAAACTGCTAGGGCTGATACATGAATTCAGTAAAGCTGCAGGATACAAAATCAATGTACAAAAACCTGTTGTGTTTCTATACACCGATAATGAAGCAGCAGAAAGAAAAATTAAGGAATAAATTCCATTTACAACTGCACCACAAACAATAATGCCTAGGAATAAATCTAACCAGAAAGGTGTAAGACCTATACTCTGAAACTATAAAACACTGATGAAAGAAATTGAAGATGACACAAAGAAATGGAAAGGCATTCTATGCTCATGGATTGGAAGAACAAGTACTGTTAAAATATCTATATTATCCAAAACAAACTAGACATTTAATGCAATCCCTATCAAAATGCCAACAGCATCTTTCATACTGAACTGGAACAAATAATCCTAAAATTTGTGTAGAACCACAAAGACCCCAAAAGACAAAATAATTTTGAAAAAGCAAAGCAAAGCAAAGCTGGACGTATCACAATTCCAGACTTCAAGCTATCTTACAAATGTGGTCATCAAGACGATATGGTACTGACACAAAAATAAACACATTGATCAACAGAACAATAGAAAACATAGAAATGAACCTACAACTATATAGTCCATTCTTCAACAAAGCAGGAAAGAATCTGCAATGGGAAAAAGGCAATCTCTTCAACAAATGAAGCTGGGAAAACTGACAGCAACCTGCAAAAGAATGAAAGTGGATCACTTGCTTACACCAAACACAAAAATAAATTCAAACTGGGTTCAAGACCTAAATGTGAGCTCTGAAACCATAAAAATCCTGAAGGAGAATACAGGCAGTAACCTCTTTGACATGGGCTGCAGCAACTTCTTTCTAGATATGTTTCCTGAGGCAATGGAAACAAAAGCAAAAATAAACTACAGGGATTTTATTAAAATAAAAAGCTTCTGTACAGCAAAGGAAATCATCAACAAAACTAAAAACCAACCTACAGAATGGGAGAAGATATTTGTAAATAACATATCTGACAAATGGTTAGTATATAAAATATATAAAAAACTTCTAAAACTCAACACCAAAAAATGAATACTCCAATTAAAAATGGGGAGAAGATATGAATAGACATTTTCCCAAAAAAGATACACAGATGGCTAATAGACACACGAAAAGATGCTCAATGTTACTCCTCATCAGGGAAATGCAAATTAAAACTACAATGAGATATCACCTCACCCCCGTCAAATAGGCTAAAATCAACACAAGAAGCAAAAGGTGTTGGTGGGGATGTGGAGAAAGGGGAATCTTTTGCAATGTTGGTGGGAATGCAAACTGGTGCAGCCACTCTGGAAAATAGTATGGAGGCTCCTCAAAAGGATGCACCCTGATGTTTATAGCAGCATTATCCACGGTAGCTGAACTATGGAAACAGCCCAAGTGTCCATGTACTGATGACGGAATAAAGATGTTGTAGTATATATACACAATGCAATATTATTCAGCCATAAAAAAATGAAATTTTGCCATTTGCAATGCCAGGGATGGAACTAGAGGGCATCATGCTAAGTGAAATAAGTCAGTCAGAGAAAGACAAATACCATATGATTTCACTCATATGTTGAATTTAAGACAAGCAAAGGAGGAAAGGAGAGAGGAAAGAGAGAGAGAGAGAAAAAAAAAAGAGAGAGAGAGAGAAACCAAGAATCAAATTCATAATTATAGAGAACAAATTGATGGCTACCAGAGAGGAGGCAGGTGAGGCCACGGGTGAAATAGGTGATAGGGATTAAGGAGTGCATTTTACTGTATGAGCACAGGGTGATGTATGTAAGTGTTGAATTACTATATTGTACACTTGAAACTAACATAACACTGTATGTTAACTAACAGGAATTAAAATAAAAAAAACATGACACTAAAAGAATATAACAGGAGAAAAATATATAAAATACATTTATGTTTACAATACAGATAAGTAAACAACAGAGAGTCAATCGTAGGTTTAATTTTTCCACTCAGTTTTAGAGGAATAAATTTGGAAAGGTGTTTTGACTAAATCCTCTAAGTATATGATACTAACTTAAGTTGGAAAATTTTATAACCCACTCTCTTAAATATTTCAAACTACTTTTTCCTTAATAGCAATTATTTTGACCTTAGTTACTTAGAAAATTGTTTTAAGTTCAACTTCACTTTGCATAGTCAATTAGATGTTGACCAACTATCCTATACATACTTACAATATTCCAATCATTCAGTTTAGGTTGAATTTCCAGAGTATAGGTTTTGCTGTTGTTGTTTTTGTTTAGAATTAGTGAAACATTTTGTGATGCCAGTAAATGGAGTAGAAGGTTTGGCTCTAGCCCCTCTTGAGGGGAAAAAAAAAAAAAAAGAAAGGCTCAGTGTTATGTGAGATAGTCATTGCTTACTGCAAAATACCATGTGAAATGAGGAGGGGCATTTGTGGGCCCCTCCTCATTTCAGTGGGCTTTGATGCGAGACAGATCTGGAGCGGAAGTCCAGCTTCAGTGCTGATTGGTCATGTCCGTTTGGACAAACTTTAATTTTTAGGAAGTTTGGGTTTTCATTTTTTAAAGATTTTATTTATTTATTCACAAGAGACACACACGGAGAGAGACAGAGACACAGGCAGATGGAGAAGCAGGCTTCCCTCGCAGAACCTGATGCAGGACTCGATCTCAGGATCCCAGGATCACCACCTGAACGGAAGGCAGATGCGCAACCACCGAGCCACCCAGGTACCCCTGGGGTTTTCCTCTGTAAAAGACTAGTAATGTTTATCTGGTGGGATTGTTATGGGGATTGAATAAGACACTGTGTGTAAGCACAGAGCACATGGTATGTGTCCAATAAATACAAAAAAGAGAAGTCTCTTTCCTTCTCTTAGAGAAGATATTAGAAGCCATTTAGTTCAAACTTTGATTTTAAAAGAGAAAATTCTTTAGATTAACACTATAGAAGAATTTGATATTGCCAACAAGGGAATCCCTAGTTTCACATTTAAAATACCGGTATTTGTACTTAAGCAGGGAAAAGAAATAAATATTAGGTAGCATGCATGTTTGGGGATTTAAGAAGTACACACATATGTAGAATTTTAAAGATGCAAGGAATACGGGTGAAAAATAAACATACATACAGAGTTTCTTTAATTTTTCAAGACTGGTAAGCCTTCAAAAGTTTTAAAAGACTGCCAGAAGATGAACTTGAGAAGGACAGCCCAGGCTCTAAAATACAGTGCCTCGGACTCCAAAGCACCAAGTAAGTGAAGTTGGTGATATTTATCTACTACGATGTAACTAAAATTCTTGGAATTCAAAATGTTGTGCTGCTTAGTAACTTTCCTTTTAGTATAATCATCTTCCAGCTTAGTTTACATCTGACTGACCTTAAAAGACCTGAGATTTCATTAAAAGGTAAAGTTATCATCAGAATACCTATTGACAGTTTTGCTTGTGGTTTTGATAATATCTCTGTTTGTTCCTCTTGGCTTAGCTGAATACGGTATGCGAGATCTGAGGGCTGACTGGTTGACCTAGTTTGCAAGACCTCACAAAGCCATATAGCTGTAACAAACTAAAACCTATGATGATAATCCTAAAAATTCTGTTTTTTGCATTGGATAGGATAACAGGCCACTAAGTGTCTTATCCAGTTTCTCATAGGGGTTCATGTCATTGTGGGTGCACTTCAATAGTTAGGGGTCTCATGGAAGAGCTTTATCAATCCTGATTTTAAATTTTTTCCAGCTATATGTTTGCTCAAAGTAATTTTTAGTGTGCACTTCCGATAATTTCCATTGTTTACATTTCCTGTTACTGCATTTATTTGTTTGTTTGTTTACTTATTTAAAGATTTTATTTATTAATGAGAGACACACACACACACACACAGAGGCAGAGACATAGGGAGAGGGAGAGGCAGGCTCCATGCAGGGAGCCTGACGTGGGACTCGATCCCGGGTCTCCAAGATCAGGCCCTGAGCTGAAGCAGGCGCTAAACCGTTGAGCCACCTGGGCTGCCCCCCTATTACTGCTTTTTTTAAAAAAAATATTTTATTTATTTATTCATGAGAAACAGAGAGAGAGAGAGAGAGAGAGGCAGAGACACAGGCAGAGGGAGAAGCAGGCTCCATGCAGGGAGCCCGACGTGGGACTCGATCCTGGGTCTCCAGGATCACGCCCTGGGCTGAAGGCAGATGCTCAACCGCTGAGCCACCCAGGTGTCCCCCTATTACTGCTTTTAAGTAAGAACTTCCCCTAAGTTCTTAATAATTTTGAAAATTCTAGTTGGAGATTTGGGGCATTGGATAAATCAAAATCAAGAGTGGTTTTCTACACACCCAAAGTCACTTAGGAAGACAGCGACCCAGGCAAAACCACAACATCACTACTTCAGTCTGTCATAGAGATAATTTCTTCCTCTTCATTCTTTCTCACCAGGGAGTGAGGATTGTCCTATGGTTTTCCATTAGAAATACAATTTTCTAACTGAAGACTGAGATACAAACTGGCCCCAAACAGATCTCCTGCTGGTTTTTGTTCTTTTTGTTGTTGAAATGTAGTTACAAGCTCTGCTTTTGGAAAATAGGAGACTTCTGTCCAGACTTAACCACAGTTTGCAGCCTTGATATAGAAATTTCCTTTTAAAACAACAACAAATGGAATCGGGCTGTCAGACTAATGATGCATGATTACTCTAAACTGGATTAAAGCCACTTAATTTATCACACAGTGTATTGCCATGGCAGTGTTCAATTTAATATCCACCATCTGCATTTTCTGGAAATATAGCTGCATCCCCAATAGCGTCTCATGAAATTACAGCCTGCAAAAGGGAAGACAGATGATGAATATTGAAGAAAAAGGATTTTGACTATAATTGTGTATAAAAATGATAAAAATCACTATCCTGGGAGGTAAGGAGAGAAAAAAGTCTTATTTCATATTCCTTGGAGGGGACAGGACAGTGTAGGATCTGTCTCCCACTTCCCCCACCGCCCTACACACAAAGGAGTCAATGACAAAGCAACTGAAATTTTAATTGGTTTTCTGGAGTAAAATCCATCATACACTTTTTAAAGGTAGATGAATCCTTTCTGGGAACTAGCTACTGATGTATTGCACCTAGTAGGCATGGAATATATATTTGGTAGATGAATGAAGGAATGAATGAACTAATTTGACAAGTACAAAAACCAGCACTGATCACAATTATAAGATTTCACCGCTCAGGCAGTATCTCTGAAGCTGTGATAAATCATATGGCCATTTGTCAGCATTTCTAGCTCTGTTTTCTTTGTGAGCACATAAGAAGACCACACTTGCTTTCTCCATGAAATGTAGGCATGGCTACGTGAGCCATGAAATGAAAGTAGAAGTGACTTACGTTCCTTCTGGGTTGTGTATCTAAGAGCTGGCATGGGATCTTCCATGCTGCTCTTCCCCTATAGCGGTGGTTTTGGAATCATGAGTGATATGGAGAAGCTACAAGATGGAAGCAGCAGCCTGGATTGTTAAATCATCAATTGACTCTGGAAAATTGCCTGGATCCACAGCAGACTTTCAGCATGAAATAAGCCCTTGTGTTGTAAGCTGATATATGACAGATGGTATATTCCAAAGATGATCAAGATGGCCCATAATATCACCCATCCAGCATGCTCTTCTTTGGTGTAAGTTTACTATTCCCTCATCAGGAAGTAGATTCTATTTCTCCTCCCCTTTGATGTGAGTGTCTGAAGTGATGCTTCATGATTATGGAAATTGAGTCAGAAAAGGTCAGAAAGCTGCTCTTGCCACTTTGACTCTTTTGGAACACTGGCTCATTGCATGATGCCTCTCTGAATCCCATAACCACAGACCCCAAGCCACATAGAGAGTTCACACACAAGAGGCTCTTATTACGGGTCCCACTGAGTCTGAGTTATCCCGGCCAGGCACCAAACATGTGAATGAAGAAGCTTCTAGATGATTTCAGCCCCCCAAGCCATTTGAGTGTTCCCAGAGGAAACCCCAGATATTATGCAGCAGACACAAAACATCACCGTGATATTATGTCAGATTTTCTGATATGCAGAATGTGTGAGCATAATAAAATGATTGTTATTTTACCACTAGGTTGGGACAGTTTGTCATAAAGCAACTGGTAACTGGAACATACTGATGGAATTTGTTTGTTGCCACACTGTAATTTAGCCCATTTTAATATGAAGGTGGGTTTTTTTTTTTGAAAGTCAAAAAACATAAATAACAAAGTAAGATAAAAAACAGTATTTTCAGTTTTTGGTAGTAGTGCCCTTTATGATGCCACCATAATGGGGAAGTTTTACAGCCTTAATCTGTATGATCCATCCTCCTTAACTATGAACCACATTCCCAATACCTCATTCATGTATGCAAGGTTTAATCAACAATTTACTGGTGCATGGCAATTTTTATTGTTTCATCAAGGTGAGATTTATCCTGTAAATAACTGTATCCTTCTGTACCTCTAGAAAACAGATGGTACATTGGAAAATATTGGAAAATATTTACACATGATAAAATGCTATGCAGAAAACTAGGAAGCTCAAATTCTGGAATGATCAGTAGGTACTTCAGGACCAGCTGGCATCTAAGCCATTGCTATGCTAGATGAAAGCTTCGGAGAGTGCCACATAAGTTGGGATACTTCTTAGGAAATGTTCCTCTTCCCTTTCAAACTATCAGCACCAAAAAGTTTAACAAAACCACGAGAACAAGTTAGGAGTTTACACCACATTATATTTAGAAGCACAGATGCCGGGAATGGAAAAGCATAGAATAAAATTGCCAACACTGCACATAACAATAGTACTGATTAGCTTAATCTGAAGGTTCTATAGCTCCAGGGACAAATGGACGCCATGAATCCACACTAATGCCATGCTGTCTGAGTACGGTCTATTTTACAGCTTCTTAATTAAACATTTTAGGCCAATTTTCATTATTTATAATGTGTTGGGAGAGATGTATCCCAGAGAAAATATAAAATTTATACTGTTATAGTTTGCAGAGGAGACAAAATAAATATTCTAACAAGGGAGAAAACCAATCCAGAACAAGGAACCAACTAAATATTGAAGACAATGATGTATATTATGATTTCCTGCCATTCCTATCTCACTCACAGCAATAAGACTGACAGAAAATGGGGAGAAGTATATAAAAGCCCACACAGTAGGGTGAAGTGCACATTTGCCAAGTTATCAGACAATCGAACAGAGGCGAGCTAGGGTATTGGAAAAAGGCATAGAAACTTGCTACTGGCAAGACCTGGAACTCAATCGCAGCTCTTCTGTTAACTTGCCATTTGACTTTAAGCTAATAACCTTCCTAAGTCTCAGTTTTCTTATCCTTAATATGGGGAAAATAATAGCCAAGCCATCATGCAGGATTATTTTGAGGAGGGGTAATCATGTGTATAAAATACTGGTATATTGTGAACACTTAATAAAGGGTGATTGTCATATCTTCGTAAGAAAGATAATTAGCAAAATCCAACAAAAGCCACATGCCTTAACCTTTGGAGTTTGTTGCTTCTTCGTAATTTGCCTAGAGAACTGTGATTTAAATTTAGATAAAGGCTTCAGATTGTCCTCTAGTTTCACGCTTCATTTTGCTCCTGAGGCCAAATCACTGGAGATTTCATCTCTCAAATAACCAGTCTCAAATCTGCTTGCTCAGGTCTGTGGGCCAGCAACTCAGAACCCCATGTATGAAGCTTTATTCTACACAGAAGCCATATGCACAACTAACCAGTAAGCCCTGGTTTCCTTCTGGGCTTTTGTCAACACTGAAATGATCATTTTTATATAACATGCAAGTGAAGGAAGTGATTTGCAAGCCAATTATTCACACACACAGCCAGTATTGCATTCTAAGAATTTTTTTCATTTGCTCAGAGTGGGTTGCTCCTTTTGTGATTGTCTTTCTCCCTCCTATTTCTCCCTCATGTCTCTGCTTGCTGCCCCCCATCCTTCTACTCCATCACACACACACACTATTATTTCTGCAAGGCTACAGGAAGCCAGCAGCCCTGAAGACGATGACTGCTCATTTGGTTAAGATTGAAGCAGTAGCCAAATCCCAGGTGTCATCCCAGGCTGCTTCACTTTTACACAGAAGCCCACCGATGAGATTCCTTGCCTCCACAGAGAGCCCTGCTAACAGATTTCAAAATCAATCACACAGGATTGACAAATCCCTTAACTGGTATTGATAATAATTTTCTCAGATGCCAGAAGGATTTGTTGAAACCTTCAAATAACTGCAGTTCACCAAAACCAGATTCTAAAGTTGAGGATTAAATAAAATACATGCCAATATATTTACTGTGCCGAGTGGAAGGAACAGTTTCCAGGAAGAAGACTCATAGAATTAGCAATCACTTAAGCTGGAAAACCTCTTTGAAGTAAAGGCGTCCAATTTCTTGGTTTGCATTTGAGGAAGCAAAGGTTCTGAGAGCTACAATTGGAAGCGCAAATATTTAAGGTGTAGAAACCCTTGGAGGCTAGGAAAATAATGTCAAAGCTATTTTAGTGCCTAAATACTTCATGAGACACTTTAAACTTTATGGTTACTTAGTCTTATACTGTTCTTCTTATATTTTACTTATTTACTTACATTCTTATTTATTCTTTGCCATGATCACAAGGGATTCAAGGTTGTATCCTTCAGATATGAACAAAATATTACTATCAGCAGGGACGCTTGTGTTTTGAGCTGTTTTCTCAACAGGAGTGATGGGTTTACACTCTCTTGTTGGAGCTGTGCTGCAGTCAATTCCACTCATTTGTGAAGCTGAGGTGAAGTGTGTGGCCAAGAAAGACAGTGAAACTAATTTGTGAATACCTACAAAAAGAACACCTCATTAATTTCAGAATATAACCAAATGAGCTAACTGGTTTTACTTCTCTGATCACATAAATCATAGCTAAAGAAAACCACCCCATCATCAACTGTTCCTAGCACAGAAGAACAATGAACAAAGGTATAAATTATAGTATGGGTAGGACCAAATATTTGTTTAAACTTTTGCTTAAATGGAGGCCATTAGTATTTAATGACCCCTGGGATGTGGATGCTGTTTCTGAGCTGATGAAAAGGGTAACTGTCATCCACATTCTTAAGATGTAGGAACTGAGGCTTGAAAAAAATTAAAGGTCTTGCTGGAGATCCCGAAGCTAAGGAGGGCCGCGCCCAGGATTGATTCTACTCTACCCCAGTAATTTTAGGTTCTGCCCTTTTGATTAAAGGCACAAAATGGAGTTCAAACAAAAGATATGTATGATTTCACAAACAAGCTCTGTCCAACTGTGAACACTAGTGTACAAAAAATACCTACACACTGCTTGCGTGGGCAGAACAATACAAGCTTCCTCTCCCTTCTTATTGAAAACCTTTTGCTTTTATTTTACTTCAAATCATCCAGGGGCTTTTTATTAGCTGCTGCCAGTAATATGGTCTATAATTATGTTTACTCCTATGTTACAGAAAAACAGAGCAACTTTATCTCTCCAGATGCTTAAGCCAAAAAGCTGTGGAATCATCCTTGACTCTTCTCTCTTACCACTCCACATCCAACCCACTGGCAAATCCTCTTAACTCTACTTTAAATGAGATTTAAAAATAAAACCTCTCATTTCTTCACTGCCACCACTTTGGTTGAAGCGATGACCATTTGCCTGGATGACTGCATTGGCCTTCTGGTTGGTCTCCCTGCCTCTCTCTTTGCCCCTTGCAGCCCATTTCCAGCATCAGCCAGTATAATTCTTTTAAAACATAGTAAGATCCAACATATGGATCCAAACATACGGATCCAAGGATCCACAGTAAGATCCTTACTTACATAGTAAGCCAAGATGGCTTCCCATCTTGCTCAAGTAACAGTCCTACTCATTATAATGACCTACATGAATTTTCAAGATCTGGCCTCCAGACCTCTCTCTGAAATCACCACTCCCCTCACTTGTGCTCCTCCAGTCTCTCTGGTCTCTTTAATGCTCTTGGAACATATCACACATGTTCCTACTTCAGAGCTTTGCACTTGCCACTTCTGCTGTCCACAATACTCTTTCCTCAAATATCCTCCATGGATTGCTCTCTCAACTCCTTCGGGTCTTTGCTCAAAATTACCACGTCAGTGGGTTCTTTGCCAGTTCTTTCCTTTGACCCAGCCAAGAAGGGCAACTGTCCCAGATCTCCCTCTTTAGAGGGGACTGCTCTCATTTATCCCTTTCCAGAGGGGCAAAGAGTATGCAGGGCTAACGTGAGGTGTCTACTGAGAGCCCACTCTCTCTCCCCACTCCTAGAGAACATTCTGAGCAACCAAAGTTCCCTGCCCCAGTGGTCCAACCCCACTTCTAGGACCATGCTGCCAGTGAGCACATTCCTAGGCCCGAGAGGAGGACTGAGAGGCAGCTGTTTATGGGGTGAGAGGCAGCTGTTTATGAGGTGCATTCATGGAACTTGGAGTTGTGGGCTGGAGCATTCACACACATGTATTTGAAAGTTCTCATGGTATAGGACCGTGTTGAGGGAGAAGGGAAAAGGTGGGAGTGGGGAGGGACACTGGCTAGAGATAAAACATTTCACATTCTAGGATAGAGCTCTGAGGGTTTGAAAACTCCAAATCTGAGCATTGCCTTCCAAGATATAACGAAGGTATGTGGTCAAGGTGGGACATTAATCTATGATTGATTTCATAGTTTATCAAGATTTAAACATATAGCAGGCAGTCCTGTACTTGTACCTTTCCCCCAAGCCTTGCAAAAACTAGAGGTGTGTCTACCCTTCCATGACTGCTCTATTTGCAATTGCTTCTTTTCCCGTGGACACTCCATAATACTCTTCCTTTCTTTTTATTTATCTCTTTAGCACTTGTCACCATCTGACATTTGCTTAGTTTATCTCCTACACAGAGAACATAAATTCCATTGATGGTGCTGTTTATTGCTATGTCCCCAGCACTAAGAATAGCCCCTAGCAAATGGAAGATAACTTAATAAACATCTGCTGAGTGGATGAATGGTCAATGGCTATCCTCTAATGAGCACCTACCATTTTGCATGTGTTATGCCACTTAACTTTAACCTAGCCCTGTGGGCCTACTTGAAAAAAATCCCATTACTATTTCCATTTTTCAGTGTAGTCTCAGAGGGTTGGCATAAAAGAAATGATATCTAAGGTGGTTTGGACTCAGCTTTCCTCAAAATGTCAAAAACATTAATTATTTGATCCTTCTATAAATAGAACTTTATATACTTGGGCTGAGAGCAATGTCTAGGATCCGAAACAGGCACTTTTCCCCCATGTATGGGGGCAGAACTCTCACTGGTAGTCCAAATTTTTATCAGCACAATATTTTCTTGACTTCTTATGCAAGGCATGGATTTTTGGAAGAACTCATGGATGCTCCAGGAAGGCTGAGGTACAGATGCTATCATATCAAGTCTGCTTAACCGCTTCCTGGTTGATGAGATATCTCATCAGGGAGAGGACTTGTCCTCTTCCCTTAACAGAGCATAGCTTGGTGGTTCTTAGGGATTGCTTATACCACATTCAATGTAAGGTCAGAATATAGATCAGAAAGTTGGACACAGGATCACAGCATGTCCACACTGGACAGGACCCTGGGCCTCATTCATCCAACCACCTTGTTTTATTCATGAGAATCTGGGGTTCCAAAACCCTTGGACTTCTCCTTTAAGCACACATAGCCTCATCTCTTGAAAATGACTGGAAAGCCTAAAGAAGGGGAGTAAAGAACCAAAGAAGTGAAATCCTGATGATTTTATCCTCTTTTTCTTCCCCCAGAGATTATAATTCCTTTTCTTAGAAGTCATCTGTTTTCTTGTTTTAACACTGTTTTGGGTAAGTTTTGGCAGTTTTTAAAGGGAACCTTGAACCTTTTGTGTGTTTTTTCTATCTAATATCTCCTTTCCAGCTGAGGAGCCTACTGATTAATTTTCCATTAAACATTAATTAAAAATGTATTACTTTCTCACTATGTTCTTGCTATGATATGAGGCTTCCTCTGCAAGCCATATATTTGCTAGCTTTACACTTTGGGTATTCAGACAACCTGTGAATTGTGCCAAAAATGATGATCCTTTCATCAGAATTAAGGCAGGCTTCTGTAAGGCAGTGATGTTAGTATTGGCATCAAAGTCTTCGCACTCTCTAATCCTCACAATAGCAGAGGAAGATGAGCCCTTTTATCCCTGTCGTCTTTGGTCCACAGTGAGTAGATCACCAGCATAACTCAGTGAAAGGAAGGAAAGAAGACCAGGGAATGGAGAAATATCTAGAAATAATTGATGGTTCACCAGGTAGCTTCTGATTTGCTTACTCCTTATGAAAACCATGTTCTTACTAAATGCAAATGAATTACTAGCGTAATACAGGCTTTTTGTTTTGTGTTTGTTTCATTCTTTCATTATCAAAACCTCCTCCTGCTCACTTCACATGATTCTAGTAACACTAAACAGGTGAACATCTGGTCTGTGGTAGCCAATCCGAGTATTTCATCCCTCTGGACTCACTGAGAAGTCCAAGGGTGAACATATGACTGAAGCAGGGACAAGTGAGGTCTTTTCACAGAGACAGAAACAGATGCTAGGAGAGACTCTCTTTCCTTTTGAGACTGTGAGTTGCAAGTAGGCTATGAGTCTGGAAATGCCAGGGTCCGGCCTTCTGTACACGTAGAGGATGAAGCCAACGCAGATGAAAACAGAGATAAGACAAACAAAGGAAAGGAGAGATGATGCATGCTTCTTTTTTTTTTTTTTTTGATGCATGCTTCTTAAATACGGATGCAATTATGTCTAAAGATCAAAATATAGTTTTTTCAGAATTTTGCGCTGTTATTTATTTTTTTATGTATTTATTTTTGTTCAGTTAGTTTGAGTTGGGTTCCATCCCTTGCAACCAAAAACTCTTGGTGACCGTAAATATCACAAAAAGCAACACTGTGCTAGTCTTAGTAATTCTCATGAGGTAGTATCACGTGTGACAAGACTTCAAGAGCAATATGAGTAGTGGTCCTCAGGAACTTGTATCCCATGGTAGGGTCTGGAATATAGCTCTAGTAACCTACCTATAGGCCTCTGTTTGTGATAGTTCGAGCTCAAAGTCACCACTGTGGCAAGTAACTGATATGATACCCTTTAGCCCTCTCTTAGTTTCCGGAAAACCTTCATGGCTCACTCTTTGCCTCTGAGGGCACTCCAGTCAAGAAACGAAAATGAGCAAAAAAGCATTATTCCCTCAGTTTAGACCTCCTGTCCTCATCCAAGAGAAAAACTTCAGACCTGCATCTGCTTATTCTCAACCCAGAAAACACTAGTGTTACCAGAGGGCTGTCCACCCTTCTGATACAAACAAATAGTGTCAGTAGCAGAGAAAGCCCTTGGATTTTAAGAGAATACTTGGCTGTATGCTAAGTGAGCAAACAAATCAGGCCTGCCCAAGGAACAGGTCTCTAGAACTCCAGTTGATCCAAAGAATGC
Organism: Canis lupus baileyi; assembly: GCF_048164855.1. NCBI lineage: Eukaryota > Metazoa > Chordata > Mammalia > Carnivora > Canidae > Canis > Canis lupus. The sequence continues at coordinate 73,951,779 of NC_132841.1, read as the reverse complement.
GGCAGATTTCTTGAGGCAGTTATTCACATACAAACCCAAGCATTTCCTTTCATTGTAAGCATGAAGTCAGTGATGTTAGCAAGGAGTTTTGGGCATTTTCTGTTTTGCCTGTGAAAGCCATGTTAACAGGCAACTTTTATACTCTTTTGACTGATGTTATTTACTGCAATCCAAACCATCAATGCTCACTGACGATATAACTGGCTTTTGTGGCTGAGGGTGCGTTTGTCAGAAGGAATTCTTTCCCTCTGTCTTTTCCTAAATCCTGTGACTTAAGTCATACGTAGGATGACTTTTCTTGAATAAGGCACTTCACAGATGAAATGTAAAAGTAGCTTAACTTCACAGTCTAATGTGACAGGACCTCTGCAGAGAACAAATGAGTGTGCTTTAAGGCTCTTGGATATGGTGTGGAGCCAAAGAAAATGGGTATCATCTAGGATAAAGGATCAATTCTCTCCTGGGCTAGATGTTACTTTACAATAGGGATAGGTAGCTCCTGCCATAGGCCAAACCAGCCCACCAATAAGTTAAGAATGTTTTTTTACGTTTTAAAAGATTTTATTTATTTATTTATTTATTTATTTATTTATTTATTTATTATTTATTTATTTATTTATTTATTTATTTATTTAAGAGAGCCTGTAAACTCACAGTTAGGGTGGGGGTGGGGGAGGAGCAGGGTGGAAGACGGAGAGGGACAAGCAGATTTCGTGCTGAGTACAGAGCCCACGTGGGACTGGATCTCACAATCCTGAGATTATGACCTGAGCTGAAATCAAGAGTGGGCTGCCCAACCAACTGAGCTACAAGGTGCCCCTATTTTTTTTTTTTTTTTACATTTTAAAATAATTGAAAAAATCCAAGTTGAAATAATATTTTGTGACATGTGATAAGTGAAATTCATATTTCCATCTTCATTAAAAAGTTTTATTGACATACAGCCACACCTATTCCATTACATACTGTCTGTGGCTGCTTTAATGCTACAGTACCTAAGTCCAGTAGTTGCAACAAAGACCATATGGCCTGCAAAGCCAAAAATATTTAGTGATCCAGTACCTTACAAAAATAGTTTGCTTACCCCTATCTGACAAAGGACTTTTTTCCAAGGCTATGGATTATATTGCTTTCCCTTGTCAGCCATCAGAGAAGCATAATGATGTAATGAGAGTCACCAATTCTCATCCCAGCTTCATGCCTAGCTCCCTGGAAAGTTACTTTACTCCCATAGGGCCTTGCTCCCCAATTCTGGTCTCCTATTATAGAGCTGATTAAACTCAAAATGATTTGATCCCACAGAGACCTGATGCTGGTTGCAAAGGGATGGACTAGATGGTATGAATGCTCCTTCATCAAGACCAGAGATTACTGCTAGGGAAGTGACCTCTGCAGGATCATCATTCTACAAATGAATATGGTATTATTCTTCAGAGGCATTCTGATCCTTAAAGTCACAACTCTATCCATATGACTATTTTCAAATCCGTGGCCATAATTACAGAAGTAAAGTACAGTAGAAAATTGAAGCAACTGGCTGAATGTATCCAGCTCACCAAATGCTTTGTCCTGAAAATATCTGATTGTAGCATAAGTTATAGAAGATACATTAATTCTGTCTAATTGCCAAGGCTCCCTGCTTCATCAGGCAAGCTTCTTTTCATTTTCTGAGGGGAGTAGTGCTAATTTGGGATTATCTGCATTAATGCCTCCACTGTCCTTTTGACATGGCTGATGAATATCTGGCCAGAGACTACACACAGGTAGATCCATGTTGGAAACCTAAACTTCACAGAGGATAATTTTGCAAGCAATAGTGTCTTTTCCTTGAGAGCCTTGCAACACTGGTGACTAGTTCTACTCCAGAAGTCTTGTGAGAAAGGAAAGCTTGAAGTTTTCCAGGTGATACTTTCTAAAACCAATTTTTCAAGGCTTTAAAAACCTTGAGCTGTTGTGATGGACCTAAAGAGTATGATGCCAACTGAACTAATTCAGACAGAGAAAGAAAAATACCATATGATTTCATTTTTATGTGGAATCTAAAAAACAACAACCAATGAACAAACAAACAAGCAGAAGAAAACCCATAAATACAGAGAACAATCTGGTGGTTGCCAGGGGGATGGGCAAAATGAGTGATGGGAAGTGGGAAATACAGGCATTCAGTTATGGAATAAGTAAGTCATGGGGATGAAAGGTACAGCACAGGGAATATAGTTAATGGTACTGTAATAACATTGTATGGTCACAGACTATAACCACACTTACGGTGAGCATAGCATAAATTATAGTCTTGTCCAATCACTATGTTTTACACCTAGAACTAATGTAACATTGTGCTAATTATACTTCAATTAAAAAAAAAATAAAACAACAAAGCCTTGAGCTTCTTCTATGGATGTTATACAGAGTCACAACAAATGGCTATCATTTATCCAGTGAGTCTAATGCATTAAGACAAATGCTGGACATTTAATTCTAACATTTGTCTCAAGACCTTTTTTTGGTTAAATAAACTTTTATTTATTTATTTAAATTTTTAATTTAAATTCCAGTTAGGTAAATGTAAAGTGTAATATTAGTTTCAGGTCTACAATATAGTGATTCAACCCTTACACACAACACCTGTTGCTCATCACAAGTATCCTCCTTAATTCCCACTTAAACACCCCCCCACTTACCCTCTGGTAACCACCAGTTTGTTCTTTATAGTTATGAGTCTATTTGTTGGTTTGCCTCTTTCCCTCTCTCTCTCTCTTTTTCCCTATGCTCATTTGTTTTTCTTAAATTCCACATATGAGTAAAATCATATGGTATTTGTCTTTCTCTGACTTATTTCGCTTAGCACAATACTAAGTCCATCCATGTCATTGCAAATGGCAAGATTTCATTATTCTTTATGGTTGTGTCAAGACCTCCAGCCTTTTATCCTTCCCAGTAAAAAAAAAAAAAAAAAAAAAAAAGGCTTATTAGTGATTATGGTAAAAGAAGTCCTGTGGCAGGAAGTAAAATATATCTATCTTAGCATCAGTATTTTGTAGACTTCAATCTTCTTTAGTTTTCTGATAGATGACACAGAGTTTAAATTCAAAATTAGCTCCAAAAACAAACCACAGAGCTCAAGCCACCTAAATTCATTGGACCCGACCTTGTCTCTAACCAAATAAGCTTGTTGGCCCCCAGGGTGCATTTTTCATGTTCTTCTTCCATGTTTTGAGGAAGTACATTTCTAGGATTTTTTAGGAAGGATTTTTCTATTCAAAGTAAGCAGGAATACAAAAGTAGCACAAAAATGAATTTCACTGGTTTCTGATCTTATGAAACTGTGAGAATAAGTATATAATTACATACACAACCTGTTGAGATTGTTGCTCGAGACTGCAGTTTCAGAATACAAGACTTCTCAAATTAGAGTCAGAACTGAGAGATCTGAATGAGATGAGCTGGTTCAGTGGTTTCATATCTCAGATGAAGAAAGGGAGCCCAGCAGAGGGGTGACCTGTCCACGGTGAGTACTGGTTGTAGGCCTGGATTCAGATTCTATCTCTCCATATGCTTAGGCTCTGCATCGACCAGGCGGTTTCCTCTACCTATCACCATTTTGACAGCTTCTAACTGAGATGATTAACTGCTTTTATTTTTCACTGTGGTTTTTAAACTCAAGTAAAATTAGCATATAGTGTAATATTAGTTTCACATATACAATATAATGATTTAACAATTCTATACATTTCTCAGTACTCATCAAGATAAGTATACTCTTAATCCCTTTATCTTTTCACCCATCCCCCCCACTTGTATTTTTAAGAGTTGCCGAGTGGGAAGAGGGTACACTGGTATATTCTAGTGGACACCTGGAGTGAACATGCCTATACTTTCTAGCAGTGAGTCTCTTTGGATCAGAATTTCCTCTACAATTGGGAGTTCGCTGTTCTTATTTGTACCCCTCAGGCAGCAAAGGGTCTGAGCCTCTAGCAAGCCTGCTAGAATGATGTGGGATTTGTTGTGCCTGAACACTGGGATTCAATGTTTTCCGATGAACACTATATCCTGAGGAAGAGCCTGGATACAAGATAATGACCAAGTAAACTGGCATTTAGGCCATTTGAACATGAATATGCCCTGAGGGAGTGAGGGTTGTGCCTCAGTTTAGTTCTGTTCAAGTCCGGCACCCTCAGAGTCAAATTTGTAAGGCAGAGTCTGACATGTCACCTGGGGAGGTATCTGACTACATGAAGCCTATGTATTCCTGAAATCTTGCATGTAAACTGAATCATAGATTCCACAGTAATACCTAAGAAGGTTTATGTTAATTTCCTAATGTTCTTCAAGTGCCAAAATTTCTTAACTTTTCAAACTTCAAGTTTCTCTGACTCTAGTATTCCTGAAAAGTTCATTCATTCATTTATGCCTGTGTCAAATATTTATCAGTTGCTTACTATATAAAAGCATCGTACTAGGGACATGGTGATGAATAGACAGACTTGGTCACTGCTCAGATACAGCTCAAGTAAATATAGACACTGCGTTATCACTTGTCAGGAGGCTCTGACAATTCATATGCTGCAGATATCTGGCCAGAGTTCTGCTTATTGAAGTTGAAGCTTGAGATGAAGCTAGATGGATTTTGAGCCAAGACAAGAGACAAGTGACAGCTGTTTTATTAAAAAAATAAAAACTGCTGATAAATACAACAGACAATCTTAAGTTTCAAGGAGAAAGTAAATGTGGTATTATGACAACCTATGAAGCCAAGGACAGTTTACTGATTGGGTGGTCAGGGAAGGGCTCTCTGAGTATGAACTATGTAAGCTGGTCATCAGAAATGGAGAAGAAAAAAAATAAAAAAAATAAATGGAGAAGAGTCAACTACTTGATAGCCAGAGAAAAAGCATTCTAGGCAGAGGAAACAGCAGGTGCAACAAGCCCCAAACTGTGAGAGCACTGGGTTACTTGAGGTACTCAAGAGGCCCGCATGGTTAGAGTGTATGGCAAAAGTAGTCTTATAGAAGATTGTGGAAGCAGATAGGGACTGAATGCATCAGGGTCTAGAAGTCTGATTCCAGTCAAAGTATATTAAGAAGTTATAAACATTTTATATATGATGTAGCTTTTTCCCTGGATCATTTTGGCAACTGTGTGGGAAATGGGAGTGGAAAGACAGGGTGGAAAGAATGATGAAAACAGTGGAGTCAGGGGTCCGGAGGAGGTTACTAGAGGACTAAGTCCAGCTCAGAGATGACGGCCTTAAGATCAGCAGGGAGCAGCAGAACTGGTGAAGAGAGATGGGATTTGAGATAAATCTTTGAGATAAAGATAATAAGACTTGCGAATAGAATGGATATAGGGGGTGGAAAAGTGTAATCAAGGATAATTTGTAAATTTCGGTTTGAGTCTGGGTTGAGGATGTTTCACTTACTAGGGAAAGAGATATAAAGAGTTCACTTTGTACATCTATGTTTGAAATGTCAGTTAATGGATAACTTATGAAACTTTCACAAACCCTGCATTTCCTGACTTAGTTCTTACCTAAGCAGTTCTGCTCAGTGTGATGGCTTAGAGACTCAGAGACTTTAATCACAGTCTTTTAATGGGGCAATACGCTACTCAGAATGACTTCCTCCACGTATTTCTCTCTTCCTCCAACCACCACCTCGCCGCCTACTCAAATCACATTTACTAGAGGAACAAGAAACTCACAAGAACTCAAAAAAAGGTAAAAACATCAGCACTGCACACCTGTATCCCATGCAGCTGCATACTACTGACCCTCTGATTAACCTATGTGAAAGTATGATGGGAAATGGCTAAGACAAATGAAGACAATGCAGCTACATAAATACTTTAGCAGAGCCAAATCCTGCCAGTGAACATGGAATAGAATCACATTCTGGGAGAGAGAAACCTGGAACTAGTTAATGGTCAGTCTCCTTGGACAAGCTCCATTAGGACATTCTTCTCAACATGACCATTTGCTTGATAGTAATGACTTCCATCCACACTTTCTGATGTGCAACTTGAATACATGTAGGTCCATGGTGGGAAATAATACTGTTTAGCATTCATGTGTTGCAAATAATAACCGAGAGCTTTGATCATTAAGATGAAACAAGATATACACAAGATTTGTCATGAATTGATAATTTTGAAGTAAGATGATGGGAGCATAAGATTTTATTATACTCTTTTCTCTAATTTTAGGCACATTTAAAATGTTCCAGAATAAAAATTTAACCCAAAGGGAGCAAATACATGTAACACACATTTAGTAAATAATAATAAGAAAAAAAGATATGCTTTGGGACACTTTAGGATGGAATCCTCCACAATCATTCCTTTTTTATTTGTCTTATGATAGGCTTTTACAACAAATATGAATTTTTGTCTATGGTTTCATGGTCATGTTCCATGGCGAGTTATTCTAAATAGCCTGGCATGTGCTATAGTTTTCTTGAATCTTTTCAATATTGGGATAAATTTTCAGCCATAACCAGTTCTGTTTTGGGTAGCATGGCCTGTAAATGTAACACCTCAGTTTTATAATAACAATGTCGAGAAAGGACATTCTAGGGGCAAATAATTCATGATAATAACTGAGGAATATCCTACTTTCTCAAGTGTAATCTTGATTTTTCTCAACTTTCTTTCTCTCCCATGCTCAGTTAAATTTGGTAGTCCACAGAGTTAACCAGGTAAGTTAATAGACTTGGATGGATGCATCTTTGGGTTGATTTTGACAAGTTTTGGGGATGTCATTGCAGATGTTCAGAGCATTATCAGAGCATGTTCAGAGCATTCAATATTCTTCTGTCAGCCTTGAAGATAAATATGAGACAAAACTCCAATACTTTATAAGCATAAAAAATGGGAGTAAAATTATCTTAAAGATTTTCAAAAGAGGTGTTCAAGAAGGACATGTTGTGAGGCACAAATATAATGGCTGTGTTGTAGAACTCTTGCAGCCCCTGCAGTAAAAGTAGCAATCTCTTCATCAGCCGATTGTGTTTGTTTTCCCCTGTGGATTATGTTGTTTTTATGGTACTATTTCTGAGTAGTAATCACTGATATCTCAGTATCATCTGGCAGTTTGTGGCTAAGTTTGGCTCCATTACACACTCTTAAACATATGACAAGAAATAGTAGTTTCTGACTTCTGTGTGTGCTAAAGTCTTGGGAATCCACATAGCCTGACATTTGAGGATGTCTTCATGATGGTAAATTCAAAGTTATAAAATCCTTTTCCTTATTCTTAAGAGTAAGAAGTTCCACCTTACCTCTAGCCGAGATGGAGTAGCTTGTTTCACACTAATATGCTGCTAAGAACAACTATATACTTATATACTACACATATATATGCAATATAAGTAAATTATAAATAAATATAAATAATATATGATATAAATAAAAATAAATACAATATGAATATATTACACAAAACTCTTTCAAGGCATCAGAAGGATCCAAGATCCCAGGGTAAGGGAGTGCACTGAGGCAATTCTTACATTGGCCTCTGCTCTTTTACACTTATGGCATTTGTCAATTTTGGGGGCAGGGAACAGATGTGGACTAGTATAAAATGTCCTGGATTTGAGGCAGTCTCATCAGGCAAAGAGAAGCCAAGGTGACTGAGTCTTGAAAGGCAATTACCTAGGAATGAGGGGACCACAGAGAAGTGAGTCCAAACTAAAACAGAGAAAATACATAGCCAGGAGTTCTGAACTCAAAGAGATACTAACAGAAGTTCTAGAGACAGTAAGAACATGATCACAGATAGAAGCATGGTAATGTAGGAATGAACAAAGATCACCAGAGAAAGCAAATATTGAGTAAATCTAAATAAGTATTGACTATTTAAAACAATAATTATCTTATGATTTTATCAACAGATGTAGAATCAAAACACATAACAATAATACAAAAGGCTGAAGGCATTGTAAATGACACTAAGTTTTTGTAAGCTACTTGTATCATCTAGGAAGGTATTAAAATACTAACAAAGTAGACTGTAACTATGTGCAAGATGCATGCTATAACCCTTGAGTAGCCACTAAAACAACTGTAACAGAGGCCTACTTAACAAGGTAATAAAAAGAACAAATGGAATGATTTAAAAATGGTCACTGATCAAAATTTTAAAAGAGGCAAGAAGGGATTAATAAAGGAATAAAAATAGATGGGCAGAAGGAAAATAAATATTCAGATAGCAGATTTAAATTCAAATAATTCAGTAATAACATTAAATGTAAGTGAGTAAATTATAAGATAGGGCACAGAAAAGTTGAAAATAAAGGTATGGAGAAAGATACATCATCAGAACACTAATCAAAAGAAAGTTGGCACAGCTATACCTAATAACAAATGAAGCAGAATTTAATGCAAGAAGTATTATTAAATAAAAGGAGGGACACTTCATAATGATAAAAGAAGGGAAAACTGGAGGGAAACAAAAATCTACACTCATGTAATTATATATCCCCAGTGTATATAAGGCAAAAATTTCCAGAACTAAAAGGAAAAAATAGATAAATACATAATCATAGGGGATGTTAATATACCATTCTCAAATCAAATTGACCATGCAAATGAAAGTTAGTAAGGATATATATAGAAAGATGGTTTGTAGAACATGATCAGAAACTTAATTGACATTTATAGAACACTACAGCCAACAACTGTAGAATGCATGTTCTTTACAAACGCACATGGAAATATTCATTATTTTAGACCAAATACTAGGCCATGAATTTCAGCAAATTTCAAAGGGTTAAAGTCCCAGTGTATGCTTTCTGACCACAGTAGAATTAAATTAGGAATTAATATCAGAGAGCTAACTAGAAAATCTCACAAATGTTTGTAAATTAAGCAATATATATATATATTGCTTAATATATATTAAGCAATATATATTAAGTAATATATATTGCTTAATATATATATATTTTTAAAAGGTTTTATTTATTGAGAGACAGAGAATGAGCGAGAAAGAGCACTGGCAGGATTGGGGCAGAGGGTAAAGCAGACTCCCCACTGACCAGGGAGCCTGATACGGGGCTCTATCTTGAGACCCCAGGATCATGACCTGAGCTGAAGGCAGACATGTAACTGACAGCAGCCCCCAGGCACCCCTAAGCAATATATTTTTAATAAGCCTATAGATTTACGAGGAAATCACAATGGAAATTAGAAAATATCTTGAAGTGAAATATAATGTAAGTGTTTCATTCCAAGAGAAGCAATGAAAAGATTATCCTTCCTAAAAGAAAAATATGGTAGGATTAAGGTGTCCTGAGAATATTGAAGATCTTGTTTTATTTACAGTGTGACTATGGACTTCAAGCTTACGAGGTCGTCCTCTATTCATGCCCTAATAGGCTATCAGTGAATCAAGTTCCCACACCTCAAAAAAAAAAAAAAAAAAAAAAAAGGTTCCCACACCTCAAATCCTGAAAGCTCTGGATATCAGCAAAGCCAGAACAAATTCTTCTCAAGTGTGCAACTGAAAATCTTCAACAAATGATGACTAAGGAACCAATTCTGGTGGGTAGTGGTAAATCAGTAATTGATTAGAGTTCTCCTAATCACGTTGATTTCCTGCTGTTGTATTGTGGTTAATCAGTTTCATATGACTTTGATTAATGCTGAGTTTTATGAAGACTTTCCTTCTAACAAGAGCAACTAGGGGGATCCCTGGGTGGCGCAGAGGTTTGGCGCCTGCCTTTGGCCCAGGGCGCGATCCTGGAGACCCGGGATCGAATCCCACATCGGGCTCCCGGTGCATGGAGCCTGCTTCTCCCTCTGCCTGTGTCTCCACCTCTCTCTCTCTCTCTCTCTCTGTAACTATCATAAATAAATAAAAAAAAATTAAAAAAAAAAGAGCAACTAGGCATTGAATGACTCAAAAGAGGACATGGACGCTTGTCACATATAGACTGATAGTGTTTTGGAGTCTCTATCTGACCATTTTACTCTATTTAATCTGTGTGTGTATGTGTGTGTGTGTGTGTGTGTGCAGCTTGTGGAAAGACCTTGTTTTATTAGATATTCAAGGCTTTATTACTTTATCAGTAAGGCAAAACTACATTTCATGCATATAAATGTCTTCGTGTGGTAGCTGGGTCAATATAAAATATGAATTTCTGTAGACTAGCTTTTGGTTCTTGCAAATGGTTCAGGAAATCTCAAGAAAATGCCTTTGGAACAGGGGGTGTCCTAATGATGTAAATTAATATTGAAAAGATGGATTCATGATAGTGTAAAATGGGTAATCACTTTGGCAGTACATCTTGTTTGCAATCTTGTTTGTAACAGAACATTGCAATCTTGCAAGGCTATGTTGTCACCGCAACAATTTTTAGCAATGATCCTTATGAGGAAATACTGTGGATGATCTCTAATTAATTAGTGATTTATCAACACCCACCAAAACTGGCTTCCACCTTGTTTCTTACCCTAGACTTTCTGAATTATCACATACCTCTTAGACATCACTTAATATTAACTGAATAACCAAAATCATCAGGTGCTATGGAATGCTTTTTATTTCTATACATGATGATCTCTTAAGGTGATCATTTTGCTTTCTTAGTCTGCTTTTTGCATTTTTAAAGATTTATTTTTTAAGTAGGCTCCATGCTCAGCGTAGAGCCCAACACAGGATTTAAACTCGTCACCCTGAGATCAAGACCTGAGCTTAGATCAGAGCCACCCAGGTGCACTGATTTTAATATTTTTAAATGCAAGCAGCCTGAGACACCTCTCTGAGTTTATCTATAGCATGAGTTCCTGTGTGCTGCCTGCTGTTTTGGTACAAGGCTTGGTCTCTGTGACTGGGAGAGTATTTCTTTTAGATGTTGCCACTTAATTTCCTAGGACATGGCATTACACATTGTCACTAAGGAAGGCTATTTCACAGAGGTTTATAAAATTGTAAGCTTTGGCTCAGTCAAGAGGCTCTGTTGAGAACACATAACTGGGATCCCATAATGTATCGTTTAAGGAATCACCCAGATTGACATGATAGGACAGACGGTATGTGCCACAATATAGTCAGCAGTGTTTGTGCTGTGGATTTAGATCGCAAAATTTGAATGTGAGGAGCATAACTGATCATGCCGATGAGTATATACTTCAAACTTCATTAGAAGTTCATCACATCATTAAGTGAAAAGGGACCACAGTGAGGCTTAGATTTAGGCAGGTGACAGTCAGGAGCAGAGGGCAGGTCTTCCCGTTCTTTCATTGTAGCATTGGCTTGTTTGTTTCAAAATGGAAATAAAAGCCTCTTTTCCTATAAAAGCTGGCTTCAAAATTTACTATGCCTTAAAGCAGCTATTGGAAACACAGGGTTAGCATCAGAAGCGAGGTCGGAGCCTAATTTAATTGGTCTATTAATTAGATAAATGTACATATTCAACTATGTGCCAGACACCATTACAGCCACATAGAATAACGTAATAAGCAAACAGACATCGCCCCTGCTCTTGAAGGGTCTACAATTTAGTAGAAGACAGGAGTTGCTTACTAGTACTGAGAGTGGATTTAATTTCCTCTTCTTCAGTTTGTTTTCTGTTTACTTGTTTGTTCTTTTCTTACATTGGCTCTTCAAAAGAATCTCATTTTTATCCCCAGATTAAGTTAAATGATGATGGAACTAATTCTTTAACTGGTATTACCACCCCTCTGGAGAAACTCTGCCGTAATGACTGTAGCAGACAACTCTAAGATCCCAAACAAACAAGAAAGCCACACAGGGAATAAAAAAATAAACAAATAATAATGATAGCAATCCCCGCCTACATAACAACTTGAATGTTGCAGTATCTGTCCTCAGAGGGGCATTCCAAATTCACTCCAGAGAAATTTATGAATACTTCCACCCATAGCCATGGGATAGAGAGGGATGCTCTTCAGGGTGCTGAGTCTTAACAATGGATGATGCCGTGGCCTGCAGAGGGAGACACCCCAAATGAGAGCTGATTGCTTCCAGAGCAGTGGTGCTATTTTTTCTCTCTGTAGGTGAGGAACATCACCCAATTAACTCTTGTGTAAACAGGGGTGATGTTCAGACTCCTTGGCAACAGGTACATCCCGGGCACTGACCCCTCAGAACAGATGCACTCGGCTGTTGTGGATAGGAAGAGGGTGACCCTTTTATCACTGGATAATGGGATCTGTGATAATGTGGGGAGAGCCCAGGAAGAAAGGGCTCGGGCAGCTGGAGCAGCAGTGGGGAAGCCCAGGGGTAACACAGTAGGTAGGTATCTGTCTACCAGAACAGGAAGTATTTCAACACATTTAAAGTATGGCTGTAAAGGTGCATGAATGTCAGCTGGGGTTGTAGGACACAAGAGGTCAGGGTTTGGGAACTGCTTGAGATCAAACCCTTAAAATGGCTTCCTTGGGGATCACCATGGTTTCTAAATAAGCCCTCAGTTCCACTCACTCTAGGGATAGATTTTAAAGAAATGTTACTTTTTGAAAAAGTATAGAATTATGTGTATGTGTGTGTGTGTGTGTGTGTGCGCGCGCGCATGGGTGATGCAAATAATCTCACCTATATGTGTGTTTTAAAATACCAGGGCTTTTTAAATCTAAGCAAAAAATAAATAAATAAAAATAAATAAATAAATAAATAAATCTGAGCAAAACTATACTATGCATTCAATAAATTATGTCAATATTGAAAGCTAACTTTTTTTTTTAAATGTGAACCACAGCAACCAGGTTGTTTAACCTGAGGGGCTGGGCAGCTCTGAGGAACAAGCTCCTAAAATAGCCAAACCGATGGGGAGGTACTAGCACTAGCTGGTTTCAGAAAGCAGGTGCATGTCCCTTCAGACTCAAGGCGCTTTACCCCAGAGGCACGATGCTCACCCGCGCGTGTTCAGTCTCTACTAAGAGGCAGTCAGGACAGCTCCCTGGGGAGCTGCAGCGCTGCATGTTGCCCCCTCCCCTGCACTACCCCCCCCTTGCACACCTCCCCACCTGCTTCCTGCCCTGGGCTGTCTAGACTGCATCCATGGTTCGCTTGCTTTCAGACTTTTGGATGAATGAGGCCCACAGGAGACAGAGGGAGACAAGGGGTGCAGTTGGGGCATTTATCCCCCTGCTGCCTCACTGAGAAGTCACCCTGGGCTGAATGACGGCCACTGCTTCCCTCCAGGTGGAGCTTTCGGCAGGTGCAGGTAGGACTGTTCCTGCCCCTCGGCCCTGTGGCTACAGGTGGTCCTGCAGGGGCCAGCCCGGGTACCGGTTCCTGTCTTGAATACTCACACCTCTGGGAGGAGGTTCGTTAGCAAGCCCTTCTCAGATTGTCCTGTTCGCTGTGGGGCCCCTGTGCTAGCTAAGGCGTCTCCAATCTCCTGCCAGGTCCTGGAGCAGCATGAGGCCCCTCTGTTCACTCTGTAGGGGTCCTGCTTCTCTTCCACGGAGCCACAGTGGACACCTGGTGTCTGCTTTGCTGCTGGATGGACTTTCTCTTCTGGGGAAACAGACAGCATTACATTTGCTCCAGGAAAGTGTTAATATTTTTATTTAAGCAAAAATGAGTTGTGGTTTGGTGAAAAAAAAATGGAATCAATTCATTTTCGCTTCAACTTTGTGGATAAGAAGGAAGTTTCCGATACTTATGTTGTGGAGTTATTTTTTTTCTTAAAAATTTTTTTTTGGTTTCTGTGGGTTTTGTTATTGTGATTGTTCTTTTTTTTTAAAATGATTTATTTATTTACTTATTTGTGTGTTTGAGAGAGAGGATGAGCAAGAACGAGGTGGGGGTACAGAGAGGGAGGGAGGGGAGAGAGAGAATCTCAAGCAGACTCCGGGTGAGCACTGGGAGCCCAACACAGAGTTTGTTCCCATGACCCTGAGATCATGACTTGGGTGGAAACCAAAAGTCAGATGCTTAACCAATTGAGCCACCCAGGCTCCCCAGCCCTGAAAAGACTTATCTAGAAGGCAAAGCATGTCTTATTCCCACCCTTTGACTCCACACTCTTCACCCCTCTTGTCCTTTTTCAAACCTTCTCCTGCAACCCCATCTCATCTCTGGTGTAATTTATTATGGTCTTGTTCTCTAGGGACATCTGTGCAGATGTTGGCTGATGAAATTCAATACCTTTCAGACGTGGGTTCATGTTTATGAGAGCCTCTTATAATCTAGAAAGCCTTCATTGTGACGTTAGGCGGCAGGCAGAGAAAATCGAGTTATTATTCTGGGCGAGGATCCACTTATCACCCGCTTTTTCCTCTTCCTCAGCCCTGATCCTGTTCGCTAGGGAGCAATTGTTCTAGTGAAGGAGCAGGCAAAGCAGGTCTGTTGGACCCTACAGAGCTCAATTTTAAGGAATTTGGAAGAATCATTTAGGAGCTGCCAACATTGGCCTGAAGTCTGTGGCCCTTTATTTAAGGAAAAACATTAGGAAATAAAATGCAGAATGTTGCCGTCCTCCAAGGCCTCTGGCAAGAGTGACCTTCTTGTTCAGAAGTTAAAGTCTTCCCGGTTTCCCTTTTATTTTTGCCAACTGAACCTTTTGCCTCTTACCTCTTCAAAAAGACATGTAACATTCAATTGAAAGACACTACAACTGACACTTCAGTGAACAAAGTGGGAAGGAAAGAAGAGGTTGTTAACATGCACTTCTTTTAAGGGTAGTTTTTTGCTGTTCTTCATTTTCTACATTGCTCCATACCACTCTGGCTAATTAATTTTTTATGCAGAAAATTTGAAAACCCCACAATTAACTTGTGCATTCCTTTGGATGGGTAACTGTTTCCCACGTTTTTCTCTTGCAAGCAATGGTGCTATGAACCTTCTTTAGCCTGGTGCCAGGCACTGATATAGAGACTTTGCCATTTTGCCCCATCCACCATTCCTCCCTTTCTTTCACCTAGTTTTCCAGTGAACCCCATTTCTCTCTGCCCCACATCCAAACCACTCTGTCTGGGCTCCATGTCTTGGCTCCTATTGTCTGGCCAAATCCTTGTTTCTGACCTGTTTTGGGACCTGCGACCTTGGCTTTCCTCTTGGGAACTTTCCCAGGATGGGATTCTTGTCTCTGCCCTCCAGCTTCAGACTGGAAATTATGGATAAGAGCCCCACCCTGAGCATCACACAGCCTGTGGGACTTGTCCTACCTGGACTAAGCTTCTTCCTGACTACTGCAAGCCTCAGAGGCAAGCATGTGTCTGATTTAGTGAATGGCATATGCTTAGCTCAGGTGCAGGGTCTGGCATATGGTGTAATCTTAATGGTGATTTTAAAGTTATTTTGTGACTTAGCAAAGGATGTTCATCATGTTTGGGTATCGACTGCCCTGTAGACATCCTGATTAGAGATAGATTGATCAATAGATAGGCAGATGGACGGATGGATAGAGAGATGGCAGGTCTGTGATAGGTCCCGTACCTAATGACTTATGTAGAGTGTACACGTGGATGCGTCAACCTGAGAGAGAATCTAGTAAGCAAGGCAGAAAAGGCCTTTTGTAGACTTTGCCTTCAGAGTTTTTAAGAGTAAGTTTTCCAAGCATTAGCAAGTGATGCCACTTTATGTGATTTTCTTCCAATGTGAAGACAAATAGGACATGATTTTTTTAGTAAGACTTTAAGAACTGCTATTTTCTTCATCTGATCAGAGAGAAGCAACATCCTTCCACACTCACTTTATTTTTCCTTTCAAGATTTTATTTTTGAGTAATCTCTGTACCCAGCATGGGTTTCCAACTTACAACCCTGATATCAAGAGTTGCATGTTCAACTGACTCAGCTAGCCAGGCACCCCCCACTTTCTTCTTCTTCAATTATTAGATGATTATGGCACACAAAGTAAGAGAATACCGAGAAGCAAAAGCAGGAAAAGGATTTAAATATATATTAAATATTTAACATTTTAATATTTAAATATGATAATAAAATATAAACGTATTTTAAATATGTTATATGTTATGTATTATATATGATATAATATTAACATATGCACATGTATATATTAGAAATACACATACGTACACATCACGGCCCCCATATATACGTGCCTGATTGTTTTTGGAAACCACAACTTAATCTTTCTGTGGACTGTCTCTTATTATCATTTTAATTCTCTCCCAATTTTCTTGACTCATCCATCTATTTGCTTATAACTTCTCCCAATTACAATTTTCTTCATGGCTTTCTCCAAAACCAAGGACTAATTTCACTACATATCAACAGGCTTCAAAAAACCATCAATAATTCCAAATTTAATCTTTTTTACCTTCCTTTTTTATTTTTTTAAAATCGAGAAATAATACAGAGGCCATAAAATTCACCCTTTTAAAGTGCACAATTCAGTGGCATTTTGGTACATTTTTAAGGTTGAATGAACATCCATCATCACAATCAATTTGAGATTATTTTTATCACCACCAGAAGAAACTCTGTAACATTACCTGTCATTTCCTAACCTCCTTCCCCCAGCCCCTGGCAACCACTGATCTACCTTTTGTCTCTGTGGATTTCCCTATTCTGGACACTTTACATACATGGAATCATCAAATACATGGCCTTTGTGATTGGATCCTATCACTTTGTATAATGTTTCTGAGGTTCATCTGTGTCATAGCATATATCAATCACTACACTTCAGTCCCTTCTATGAAATAATATTCCATTGTACAGATTATCAAATTTTGTTTACCCATACACCTGTTGATGGACACCTGGGCTGGTTCTTTCTTTTAGAGAGTATGAATGGTGTCGCTATGAACATTCATGTACACACATTTGTTTGTCTGTTCTCAATTTGGGGAGATACATACTTCGCATTGGAATTGCTGGATCATAGAGTCACTTTATGTTTAAAGTTTTGAGGAACTGCCAAACTGTTTTCTGAAGCGGCTGCACCATTGTAATGTGTCCATCAGCAGAGTACGAGGGTTTTAATTTTTTCACACTCTCACTAACACTTGTTATTGCTTGTTCTTTAAATTATAGCCATTCTTATGTGTGTGTGACATGGTATCTCATTGTGGTTTTGATTTGTCTCCCTCTAGTGAGTAAGGACGGAGAGCATCTTCTCATATGCTTAACTGGCCATTTGGATATCTTTTATGGAGAAATGCCTATTCAGATCCTTTGCCTTTTTTTAATTAGGTTATTTGTTTTTATCCTGTTCCAAGTTCAACCTTTTTAAATACCAATTTTTGTGACTCAGTTGCATCACGAAAGATGATGTTAAGGTTCATTTCTAAGGGAGACAGAACGTTAAGACTGCTAACTCTGGGAAACGAACTAGGGGTGGTAGAAGGGGAGGAGGGCGGGGGGTGGGAGTGAATGGGTGACGGGCACTGGGTGTTATTCTGTATGTTAGTAAATTGAACACCAATAAAAATAAATAAATAAATAAAGAAAGAAAGAAAGAAAGAAAGAAAGAAAGAAAAAAAAAAAAAGGTTCATTTCTACACCGAGATCCTCTTCGTCTTCCTACTTCCTACACCTGTAGTTTATTTATGGGGTCTGAAGATAGTTATATATCCTATGAAGGAACTAGCTTGCAACCAGAATACACCTTGTTAAAATCTGGCTGCATACGGTTTAGCACTGCCTGCAGCCTAGGGTGCGATCCTGGAGACCCTGGATCGAGTCCCACGTCAGGCTCTCTGCATGGAGCCTGCTTCTCCCTCTGCCTCTCTCTCTCTGTTGTGTCTCTATGAATGAATAAATAATCTTTAAAAAAAATCTGGCTGCATAGACAAAATGCAAAATGTTCACTGCATGTTCCATAGGAAACATCATGTTGAAGAGGTAGGTTAGTTACTGATGTTAGTTGTAATACAGTCTGGCCCTACATTAATGTCATGGAGCAGATGAATTCTAGCAGTTTCTCTATGAAATGGGCATGACCAAGTCCCACTATCCCACTGAAGTATATTATAAAATGCAAGTGAAGTTTGCTAAAAAAGATTTTTGTCTATGTCTAGTATATTCATAGAATATACTAAAACCACATTTTAGCAATGCACCAGAGCTTTTTTAGGAATGTATTATTTAAAGAAACAAGCTATATTTATGAAAAAATTACAAAACACTGTTAATAATATTAACATAATGGTAAGGTAAAAATTAAACAATAAAAATGCAAATATTACCCAGTCCTGGAAATTTCTGCCTGTGTGAAAATATACCTCACTTTTCTTAAAGTGCTGAGATAGTGGTTCTTAGGGTGTGCGACTAAAGTTTCCATCAGTAACAAACCTTCTCCTAACAATGATGTCATGGTTACTTTGGGGACCTTCCCAATGACTTTTTAACCTTCCCTAATTTAAATTTTTTTGCTGGTTTTCATCATCAAGATGAAGGTCCCACAGTTTTTCACACCATATGTACTCTATTCTTCACAGCTCACCAATCCTGACCATTCCTAATCCCAGTCAGCCTACCTCATGTTATCCAGGCTGGTCTGCAAATCTCTTCTCGGCCCTTGGGAATGATGTTTCTTCACCTTTGTACCTATATTGCTGACACAGTATCTAGCAAATGGGGAGGGATCTGCAAATGTTTGCTGAGACAGTGAAAGGATATATTTGGCCTGCTAATTCTTGCTTCCTGTCTTGGTTTATCTGTTCATTCAGCCTTTAAACATTCATGTCTGTTAAAGTTTTGCCCATCCTTTGCCCTATTTTCTCTATGTAGCTTCCTTTATGCTATCACCTTTTACTGATTGCTAGTTACAGGCCAGGTAAGACAGATGGTATGGGCCCTGCCCCCATGAAGCTTCCAGTCCTGCACAGTGGGGCAATAATATGCAAGTGAGCAGATAAAGAGCTACCTACCCTTGTAAGTGCTTATGGAGTGCCTGCATTAGCCTGAGTGGGTCACAGAGTAATTTTATTTTATTTTATTTTATTTTATTTTATTTTATTTATTTTATTTTTCACAGAGTAATTTTATACAACACTTACCTATGCTTCTCATTTTGACGTTTACTACATAGGTTCTGTACAGTTAGCGAATTTCTCTCTGAAGTTAAGTATCTCCTACCTCCTCAATTCAAGAATGGAAGTGGCCTATAGCAGGTATTTAAAAATCTATCATTGGTTAGTATGTCCTTGGACAAAAGTAATGAGCAACCATTTAGTTAAGTCCTAAAATGCCCAATTCTCAAGTTTTCATAGGAATAAAACTGTGTCCTATTATTTTTACTGGGGTATGTAGTTGAGTGTCCAAAACCAGCCAATAACAGCTACATAGGGATTCCACTGGCCATTCTATTTATTCAACCAAAAGTGATGTTCTTAGGGGCTAAAGTCAATCAACATCATGCTTACTAATCCTGGCATTGTTGTACATTAATTAGTCAGGCATTAGACTCTAGTTAGTCTAATAGCAGGATGAGCCATACATTTCCATTGTGAAGTAATAATGGGAGAAGAATGATTTGACATCCTTAATTTCAGTAACATTGTGGGAGGAAAGTGCTGTGCACTTACAGTAATTTTGAATTATTTATTTATTTTTTAACATTTTATTTATTTATTCATGAGAGACACACACAGAGAGGCAGAGATATAGGCAGAGGGAGAGCCTGATGTGGGACTTGATCCCAGGACCTTGGGACCCATGCCAAAGGCAGACGCTCAGCCACTGAGTCACCCAGGTGCCCCAATTTTGAATTATTTAATGTAACTGTTAAGTTCAGAAACATCTTTGGGCAGATGCCTAGGAAGAAGAGATCCCCCTCAGACTATGTTATTCTTCTAAAGGAGTCCCTCCCCTGCCTTAGCACGTTTAATAACACTAATTTGCAGCATCCAATTCTCTATCATCAGAACTCATTCACAGATGAAGCACAATTCTTTGTAAAGTAAGAAATAAAGTGGAAGCTAAAATTTTCCAACCCAGTGAATTCTTTCTATATGATTAAGGAGAATAGATCCTAAAGCCTTCTTACAGGCTCTGTGCGTGCAAATAGAAGGTAGAAGTTATCCACACACATTTAAATGTTTCTCCACCTTCTTTCTTGAGATCTTTCATGGAGACCGCTGACAGTTTTAAGGTCTTCAGCTGCTGTTAGGTAAAGTTGACAAGTTATTGCATTTGGCTGAGAGGGGACTTGGAACATGCTGCACTACATCTGACCCATGTTCCACCATTAACCACTGAAATTTTGAAGATGTATTTTCTGCCTGGGAGAACCTAGCCTGCAGCCCGTGTTCTCAAACCAAGGGGTTTTGTGGGCATTCTTTGCAGATCAGTGTGTAAAGCCTTTCAGACAAATAAAACTTCCATGAGGAAAATTTTGCTGAATTCAACCACCATCTACATCTATGCTAGGTCAAGTAAAGAACAGCTTATAGGGCAGCCCGGGTGGCTCAGAGGTTTGGCGTCGCCTTCAGCTCAGGGCCTGGGGTCCCGGGATCGAGTCCCATGTCGGGCTCCCTGCATGGAGCCTGCTTCTCCCTCTGCCTGTGTCTCTGCCTCTCTCTCTCTCTCTCTGTGTGTGTCTCTCATGAATAAATAAATAAAATCTTAAAAAAAAGAGAACAGCTTATAATTGTTGACCTAGAGAAACCAGGGCACTGTCTAAGCCTGACTCTTAGTCCCACAGTTAGTTGGCCAAATAGTGCCTCTTCAGGTTAAGTGATACTGCTGCCAGAAATAATTTTCCCTCTGTAAATTAAGTTATGTAATGTTCTGTGTAATGGACAGATCTCCATGCAGATAGATTTTATGACCAGTGTCATAAGAAGTACAAGAAAGAGGAAGAAATAGTAACAAGGCAATCAGGAGAAATAATTTCCACCTCACACTTGATGCAAGCTACTGTTTCGTCCCTACTTAAAATTTCAGGATAAGCATGAACGTACCAGTTGGAAGAGTCCTAGGAGATGGGCATGATCAGTGGATGATTAGAGCATATTACCCAAGCACTGAATCATGCCCCAGAGCACACTAATGAAGCTTAATAGTTCTTAGTAATTTTTAATAATGTTGGTTTTATAAACAACCCAAGGAGAAAGGAACCAATTTAAATTCCTGTTCTTGGCACCATACGGTTTCCGAAGAGACCATCCAGAGTTGTCTGTGGTTTCATTGTATTTATTGGGAACATGAAAAATAAGCTCATCCCATTATATGCAGTTGATCATTTAGAGTTAGGACGCTGCCTTATTTCACATAGAACCAAAGTGGTGTAACACCCAGGACTGGAAAATGTGTTTTCTCAACAGGAGGAGACTTTTGCTGTTTCCCCAGTGATCTATTTCATTTGGACAAATAAGAAGACAGACTCTTAAGAGCCACATTATGTCCTGAGAGGGACATTCAAGATCTTTCTCCCTTCTTTTCATTAGCTTCCAGCTTAGCAAAGTAATTAGAACCTGGGAAATTCAAAAGACCAAAGTTGGGATGAAGGGCTCCCAGACCCCCAACAAGCCGTCTCAGGCAATTACCATGATGAGAAACTAAGCCTTCTTGTGTTTTTTTCTCCTTTTCCCCCTGGTCGTACAGGTGCTTTTACAATAAGAAAAAAATTTAGGGTAGAGATAATTCAGTTGTCAACCAGATGTAACCATGTACTGTTAACACTGGGAAAGATGAGTAATCTGGATGAGGCTTTGGTTTTTATGTCTCTTGGGGAAAAAGGCAGAGCACAGTCCAAGGAAGCAGTCCAGGGAAATCCTAGGAACTCGGCTACCCTTCCATTCTCTTTGGGCTTCACTATCCAAAAATATCACCAGGCTCTATTTTTCCATTGCTTCATGGGACTAGCTGTCATTCACTCCACTTACAGAATTAATTACTCCTGAACATGTATGCTTTTTTACTGAAGGCAGTGCCATGCTGTTTAAATTCTTTTACGGACTTAAGAAACCCCGATGATTTCTCCTTCTGTGACCATCATCATTAAGCTACTGTTTTACGGAGTAAAACAGTATTTACTGAGAGCTCACCATGTGCCAGACAGAGTTCTGAAGTTCTGGTGTGGTAACTGACTCACAACAACAGTAGAAGTCAGGTGTTATTTCCACCTTACAGCCACAAAAGTGAAGGCATATCTCAGTTTGATAACTCATTCCAGAACATGAAAGTTAATGAAGGCAGAGGCAGGACCTGAACCCATGTGGGCTTGGCCTCCACAGCCCATGCTCTGATCCACAATGTATACCTGCCATTTGTGATCCAATGGCTCCCCAGACAGTAAGTTTAAAATACTTTGCAACCTTATTAGCTTCCCTGTTTCTTAGGTTTTCTGTGCATGAAATAGTTGATGTAGGAAATTAAAAGTTTGTGGAATACAGAAACCATACACCCACTTTATTATCCATCCACTTAAAAAATCATTTTAATAGTTAGCAACAACTAGTGCAATCTCCTGCCCAAGAAGGCATTTGCTCTTCAACCTCTCTGACTGGTGTCCCTTCTGCCCCTTCCCCCACCACATGCCCCTGACACTGAGCCAACACATCAAACACCAGGCAAAGCATCAACCTGCACAATGATGCTTCACTCTAGACAACTCTAAGTGCTGGAAAGACTTGGTCATCCATAATATCCTTTCCCTAGTCCTACTTTTACCATTTGGAGTGAAGAAGAATACTTCTCCCTCTTCCATATGATAGTCCTTTAAAGAATAGACAGCCATCATCTTCCTCTGGGAAACAACATCCCATGTCTCACATTTCTCTGGTATCATCAATCTATTTCCCTGTCACCACCCACTGGACAAACTATAAGTTGTCAATGTTCCTTGTCAAAGGTACATCACAGAATTGAATACAGGATTCTTGATGTGTCCTGGCCTTAATTCTTGGGTTCTCCAGTAAAGCTGGCAGGCTCATGGTATGCCTTCCACATTCAGAAAGTGTGGCCTGATCCCAGGTCCTGAGTCTGTCTCCTAAGGATCCTGTTACACTTGCTTAATTTAATTTAATCTAATTTAATTTAATTTAACTTAATTTAATCAAGGCCAGGGTCTCTAAGATACCCCTTAGGGTCCATGTGATTTCCTCTTTACTTCACATGTGGAGAGAGGCCATAGAGTTTGAATAAAATTCTGATACTTCATTGTGGTCAGCTATAGACACACATGTGGGCATGTGATCATTTTCTTTTGGATAGAGAGCCCAGAACTGAGTGGAATGTTGAAACCTCAGGGATGTAGATGGATATGTTTCTGGGAAAAACAAAATAGGCATGGTACTTGAAACATTCCACCATTTCCTTTTGCCAACTCACACAGTCAAAATATGTAAATATATATATATATATTTTTTATATATAAAAATATGTTTCCTATCTGCAAGAACATAACCAAGAAGACCTGAATTTATTCTTAGAGAAAAAGTCATTTTGGAGTGGATCAGTCTAGATATCAAATTACCATCCCAATCTATGGTGTGAATTCTCTCCCATCAGAAGACTGGCCTTTTTCTTGTGCCTTTACCTGTAAGACCTTTTTGCTCTTTTAGGCCCCTGGAAAGATGTAAAAGAATTCCTGATAATGGTTGGCTGATTAAAATGATATCCCTCAGAAGAGTATTTGCCTTTTATTGAGGCACTTTGAAACTTTTAAGCTTTTAAAAAAGTGAGAACTTGATGGACTAGGATGCATTAGACATGGGCATGGCGACCATTGCAGCACACGGGTGCTCATCCAATGGTGTTTACCTAGAAGGTCAACCTTGCCTGCACCTTACCTCCTTCCCTTTCTCACAGGGCATGCATGGTTCTACTTGACCAAATCAGGGACACACTAAGGCTGCAGAGGAGATAGTATAAGTGGAGTTCTAAGCACTTTGCATAAATTTATTCAACCTTCCAAATAATAACATAAGTATCTATGAGGCATCTAAGAGGTAGGTCATCTGATTTACCCTAATGCCATATGTATCACAAATGCTAAGCCAATGTGGGGTTACCATTAGTTTGAATGATGAGATTTTGGCATGTTTTAGGTCAAGGTCCACTTCTGTATTACAGCAATAAAGGAAAATTTTATTTTGCATAAAAAATTTGGGGAACTGTTTGAAGAACATTAGAGAAACATCTACTAAGGGCATTCTGAAGCATCCTAGGCTTTTAGACTTCCCTGGGCAGGAAGCAAGGCGTTAGTCTTACTCTCTAGACGTAGGCTACCCATCGGTTACAGAAGCCTCAACCATACACTGAGAAAGAACAAAATGAATTTCCACCTCCCTTCCAACCTAAATTCCAAAATGTGTTAATTTCATGGTGGGTGTACCCCGGCAATCAGCCAAATTCCCCTGACAGTTTACCATCATTTAGAGTTATTTTGCACAATGAATGATGTTCTCTCTAAATAGGCTCCAAGTCAGGCCAGACTACCCCAGTTCCTTCTAAGGTAATGTGATTTTTATTCCCTCCAAACCCCTGTTTGGTTGAGACATTGACTAGGAAAGTCCACTTCTCTAGGAAGACCTTTCCCAAGTGAACTCCCTGAGGTTTCAGGCTTGGGTCCCTTCTAGCTGAAATTACAGACCTGATGTTTGTCTGTCTTTCTGTCCTGTACCCTGATGAGGAATCCAATGGAGGCGAAGTCCTCATGGAAACATGCTTTCAGAAAATGCCCGAGCCTTGCATCAAGACCTAATCTCAGCTCACTATGGATTTGTTTAGTTGTTAATAATTAACTGTGGGACTCCTAGCAGGAGCAGTGACACTGGTGGAATTTATACATGCACACTGCTGGGATCGAGGCCTATCAAGGAATGAGAGCAGCTGTCTCCCCTCTGCCCACGTGTCCGTTACTCTAAGAGCAGCCCTGTCGGTTCCTTGTGAGAGGCTGGGTGGAGGCGGAGGGGGGCTGGGGTTATATTTGGCTGCACCTGTTTCTGCTCAGAATCCTGGGAGCAGGAGAGAGTTTTCCCAAGCATATTGGCACCTTATATTTCTTTTTATCTTTTTCTTTTTTTTTTTTTTTGGTACCTTATATTTCTACTGGGCGGTGCTGGCATAATGAGGACAAGTAACTTCGCCAGGCGGCTCACCCACAGCACGACCCTGCGATGCTGCCCAACCTCCAGACTAGAACGTGACCTGGACTGGCCCTGGAGAGACCTGGGAGACGTAGAAGGTGTGTCTTCTCCACTCGAGGGAGGCATTCCTCTCTACACCCCAGTAGCCTCCATGTGGGATTAGTGAGCCGCCGCTTGCATCAGCGTGCGCTGGGCTGCGTAACAAAGGGCCACGAGCTGAGTGGCTCAGACAACAGACGGTTGTCGTCCCCGTTCTGGAGGCTAGCTTTCACCTGACGGGAACGTTCACGCGATGGGGATTTGACATGATAGTGGCTGTAAGACAAAGCCATTATAGTCACAGGCAGCACAAAAATGATGCGACCAATGACCGAGTTTCCCGCGAGCCCTTTCTCCGGCTGGCCTTCCCCTCCGACAGGGAGCCCAGGGTGGACAGGTGTGGAGAGGGTGTCGTTTCCGGCCAATCTTATTGTAACAGCCTCTGATGCATTCTGTGTGTCTGTCTGGTTCCTTCTAAACTGCTCTCCACATTTCAGCCAGGCCTTCCTGCTCGAAGTATGAATCTGATTGCACACCTCCCTGCTCCACGGCCTCCCATGCACAGACCTCAGGGTCCCTCCTGAGCTGGCTCCGCCTTCTCCCTGGGCCTCCAGCCACTGAAATCCCGATGACCTCCCTGCTTGCTCCGTGCCTTTGCCTCTGCGTTGGCTCCTGTCAGGAACATGCTACCAGTGCCCTCCTCCTCTCAACCTTCCCTTCAAGACTCGTTTCAGGTGTCAAGTCCTTAGGACTTCTTCCCAGATCAGCCCAGATGGGCTCCCAGCTTCCTCATGCAGACCCACTACCCGGGCGTCTTTCAGAACCACAGACTACAGACTTTATCACACTTGTTATGAAACTTCGTGGGGAAAAGACTATATTTCAGGTATCTTTGCGTTCCAAGTCAACCCTGTTATATAACTCAGCATTTGCTGAGAGAATACATGAGTAAGTGAGTGACCTATAATTTTGTTATAGACAGTAAGGGCATGGCTGTGGGCTCTGTCATAAATGTCTGCCCTTTAATGGCCCCGGAAATTCAGGGCTCCTTGGGAAAGAGCCAGTGCCTGCCTCTGCCTGCCACTCTCAGCTCTATGACCTCCTCTCTCCCCTACATCCCAATTTCCTGGGGACTCTGGGTCCCATGCTTGGGTTTTACCTTTGTTATGGGTGGATATTTAAATGTGCTCCCATGTCTGTGGCTAACAAATGGGATAAGTGGCAAGGAAGGGCATGGACCAAGAAAGAAGGAGTTAAGTCTAAAGAGTGTTCAGGAAAGCCAGGGAGGAAGAGCATGAATGGGAGGAGAGAGGCGGAGGATTGTGTGGCAGTGGTGCGTGTTCCCAGGACAGAGCAACTGAGGCTTGCCACTTTGCCTCTACTGCCAAATGGTGGACTGTGCCCTAAATTTCCACAAGCAGGTCCTACGCCTGAAGACAAAAGCCAATGAGTAAGAAATGAAGCTGAAAATTCCGTGTCGTAAAGCACCAAAATAACAGACACCCCAAGAAAATAGATTTTGGTGAGGCACAGACACCATCTTCCTCATAGAACTTTTTGGATATGGAAAGTTTTGTCGTAGTCTGTGGGGATCCACATGTGCCAGCAATGCCCCAGACACCGCCAGGTTCAGCAGAAGTGGCCAGATGTGGATGCATCAGGAGAGACCAACTGTCCCCAAGGCAGACACCATGCTGTGATTTGAGCTTGACTCTCCTCTGTTTGTGCTTCTGATTACATGGAGATGTTTGGACTACTTTTTCTACCCCTCTGGGGACCTACAGAATCAACACTGGGCCACCTACCTCACAGACATGTCCTCCTTCTTCAAGGATTGCCATTTGGTGCTTCAAGGTGGGAAGGCAGCTATTCCTCACTCCACCTAATGTTTCTACCTCTGCCTTCCATCTAATTAAATGTCTACAGTAACCCTGACTCCTCTAGTGAAGTAACAGTGGGGATGAGGAGTCAATGCATGTCTCCATGAGCCCCATTGTTCAGGATAGCCTTTGGGTCAAGAATCCGCTACATTCTTTTTCTTACAGAAGAAATTCTCAAGAGCCCTCCACTGGTTGTGGGAACTACATAGGGCACATGAGTATTTACATGGGTAGGATAGGAACAGACCCCAAGCCAGACACCCTCATAGTCTTCCTACTCATTACACGGAAAGTCATGTGGATATCAAGGAACACCAATACCACACCCTAGGAGAAGACCAGATTTTAAGCAATGACCCTGCAAAAACACACCAGGTCTGAGTGATGTGCTATTTTGTCCAGGGAGCACCACTGAGCTACTAATTTGTAACTGGCAGATTTCTATGTGCTTTGCAATTTTTGACCTGACTTACCAGCTCCCCTGCAGAACAGCCCCTTCTCCCCAGCTGCACTCCCCTCACTGGGCTTCAACCATTCCCACTCATGGACTGAGACTTTTGTGGCACAGAATTTCCCCCTGTACGCTAGCATCTTTTCTGAGTGGAAGGCATGGCCCATCTTCCTCTCGTAGCTGTTTCTTATCACCTGAATCACCCCGCTTGTTCTTCCAGTTATACAGAAGTTGTTTGGGCTAATTATCCGGCCATGTGATTGGGTTGAAAAACGAGTACATGGAGAGCTGAATTCCAATCCTATGGCAAGAAAGCTTTTTTAACCTCTTATGTTAGGTTGGCCCATATCTCCCTTGGTTTTTCCGCCTCCCTACAGTCGGGCCTGCTTGTGTCTGTAGAACATCTCACAAGACAGGTGAAGATGGTGGCAACAGACATGTATTCCCAGGGAAGAAGGTAAAAGTCCTAGGCTACCCTTGCCCCCTCGCCCCCCACCTGTGGCACAGAGGGGCTCAGCCAAGCAGGCAGCTGGGACCCGCCAGAGATGACAGGCCAGCCTCAGAAGCTTCAGATCTTCTGGTGATTGGGCAAACTTGCCCTTTAGAAAAGATTCTGGAGGTTTAGAGGCCTTGTCAACTATTCATTGGCTATCTGCCATGTGTTGGACTCTCAGGATGAGGCTGGCATGGTTCTTACCCTTATGAAGTATCTATAAAACTTCATGACTATACAAGCAGGGAAGGCCTGGCAGGAGTCAGCGAGGAGTTGGCCTCTCTCACTGAACACTGGTCTCAAGAACCTTGTCTTGGGCTGGTTCAGGCCTCTGCACTAAAGTTTGTTATTCCCCTTCTCTAAACCTTTTGCTTCTTTCACATCTTGTGGCCTTTGCTCCTTCCTCTTCATCTACTCTTCATTGCTTGCCTTTTTTAAAAAAAATTTTTTTTTATTTGAGAGATACAGCCTGTGCACACAAGAGTGAAAGAGCATGGGGTGGGAGAGGCAGAAGGAGGGGATGAGGGGGGAAGAGGAGAAGCAGGCTCCCTGCTGAGCAGGGATCTCAAAGCAGGGCTAGATCCCAGGACCCTGAGATCATGACCTAAGCCGAAGGCAGATGCTTAACCAAGTGAACCACCCAGGTGCCCCTTGCTTCTGCCTTTTAACTCACTGAAAAGTCTGCTTGAATGGATGAACAAGCTGTGGCACATCCATACAGGGGGATATTACTAAGCGCTAAAAAGAAATGACCTATCAAGGCATGAAGAGTGGAGAAAACTTAAATGCATATTTGCTAAGTAAAAGAATGTTGTCCGAATTCTATAGAACTCACATTCTATGTGATTCTGGTCACATGACATCGTGGAATAGGCAAAATATAGACTGTAAAAGGATCGGTGGCTGCCGAGGGTATGGGAGAAAGCCAGATTGGGAGAGACGGGATTTTAGGGCAGTGAAGCTATTCATATAACACTGTAACGGCGGACACCTGACATTACACACTGGTCAAACAGAGCGGTACAACACAAAAGAGTGAACCCTGATGTAAACTACAGACTTTAACCAATACTAATATATCCATATTGGTTCATCATTGTGAGAAATGTACCAGGCTAATGCAAGATGTTAATAATAAAAGGATTTGCATGTAGGGGAGACTGGGTGACACTGGAACCCTCTGTATTTTCTTCATGATTTTTCTGTAAACTTAAGACTGCTCTAAAAAACTGACAGCTGTTAAAACAACAACAACGACAACGACAACAACACCTCAGCCCAAAACAGTTATGGTTGATGAAGGCGGCATGCATGGGCTCCAGTGGCTCTGCACAGTTCAGTCTCTCTACCTTCCTGCTGGATCTGGAGATGTTCCCAATTCCACATCAAGCAATGCATCCTTCACTCCAGCATCTTCTGGTCCCTGAACCATGCCCCGTCCCCAACTTCTCCCCCCAATTTGTCCTTTCCCATTCCCCTAGGACAGACTGGTCTGTCATGTGATCACGCCAGTATATTATCATGTTGGCCTCTCCATCTTTGTGCCCATGCCAGGTCCACACTTTCCTCTTGGAATACTTGGGGTTCACAGTGGGCCTTCACGTTGGTCTTTATGTTAACATGTAGTGTCCTTGCCCATTTCTTATCAAAACACAGCCCTTTCCCTAAGACCTTTGAACAGCCATTGATATGCTACTTATACTCTCCGCCCGCTGCCCGTTCCTGGTCCCAGAAGTGAAAGATGGGAAAAAAGGATCAAAACCGACAAAGAAATGGACAGTCACCAAGGCTCACCTGGGGCGTTTCTGCTGTCTGTCACCCCGCTCACACTCCTGGCTGGAGCCTGCCACATCTTTGTTACGAGTCTTAGAGACAAGTGGCCTGAGATGACAACCTCTCCTACATTTCCTCCACTGACAAGGAGAACGTTGGGACTCTAACCACTCATCCTTTTACAACCTGGGAAAAGGTACAACCCACTGTTAATAATTTATCTACATATTAAAGTACAGAGGATTGCAATCATTGTTCAGTTATGAAGTTAGGGCAGACAAGACAACCCATTGCTGAAAAACATGAAGGGACACTTTGTTTCAGTTCGTTCCAAGGGTCAGAGTGTGGGGTCAGGGGTCAGCTGGCTCACGTACGTCTATTGGGTTTGGCTGGGGGTAGGGGTGGGGAAGACCTTTGTCTGTAACAGGTTCTAAGCAAGAAGTAAAGTTGATTTTGAAGGAAAAATACTAATCTCAAGTTTCCAGAAAGACCAGCCCATCAACTCTTGTGAAATACAGGTGCTGAAAAAGACCAAGAGAATGGTGCATTCTGATACCGTATTCAGCAGTCCTATACTGAGCCTGCACGCCCCAGAAAGGCAAACCGAGAAGTCTGAACTCAATCCTGTAGGCAGGGAGGAGCCACTAAGCTTTTTGGAAGGTGCCAAGAGTGTGGCAGGATAAAAAGAAGGGAAGAGAGGAAACTAAAGGCAGAGGGAGAGGGAGAAGCAGACTCCCCCCTGAGCAGGAAGCCTGATGAGGGGCTCCATCCCAGGACCCTGGGACCATGACCTGAGCCCAAGGCAGTCTCTTAACTGACTGAGTCACCTAGGCGCCCTTAACTGAAACTCTTGAAGGAATTCTCCAAAGCCTGACTCCCCTGAGTCAGATGCACCTCCTTGCGCCTTTGCTCCTCACACCGTATCACTAGGGCCCCACCAGGAGAAGCCGGGGGGCAGTCCCTCACAGCAGAAGCTAGTTGGGGGCCAACAGTCCTGAGCATAGAATCCTCATTGGCTGTGAGGTCCTGCTCTAGACTCAACTCCCCAGGTTCTGCAGCAGTACTGTTTGTCTTCCACCCTGTAGCTCTAGAACCCAGGCACAACATAGTAGGTGCTCAGTAAATTCTAGGTGAATAAATGGGTGTATAAAATTTGAGCCATAGCTCAGGATAACCTCTTTCAAGCTGACTGTGCCAACCGTTTTCTTCTGGAGCCCCTCCTCCTCCGGATGCATCAAGAATTATGATTCCCCGGAAGGCTGGGTGTGGAAGTGGTGGTATGAGAGGCATGGTTTTCTTTTCTGCTGCCTCCACAGCATGAGAAGATGCCCAGGGCATAGTAAACTGCCACACCTTTGGAAGAATGTCTCCAAGTTTGCTGAAGAAGATATGGCAGGGCTGTGGGACACATTTAGCAATTCCCTGGATCCTTGAGGGAAAAACAGGAAAGGAGAGAAGTCAATGGAGTTTTGCTTATCCACGTAGAGAGGCTCAGTGTGTCTGACTGCTCACGGCCCTGGCCACCAAAGGAAGCCACTGCAATGGCAGGCAGGAGAACAGAAGTCCTCTGGTTCCTTCCAGGAGGTTGGCAATGACTGTCCTCGTGGGGGTTTCTTACGAAATCACATTCTGAAGTGTGAAAGGGGTCTGGTCGTGGCCTGAAGGTAAGGAGTCTTGCATGGGCAAGGGGGTTAGAAGGAGAGAGGATGAAGGGCAGAGGGTAGGCTGGCACCTCTGTGAGCAAAGGCATGACAGACCTCAGCTAGCAGGCCTCGCCTCCTCGAGAGAAGTGCTTCTGTAGAAAGGAATGTTCCTCACTCCCCGGGCTGAGGCATGAGGACTGTTGTGCTGGTGGGAGCACGGAGCTCTCGCCTGGGAGCCTGGGCAGCAGCCCGAAGCCACTGGCAAAGACACCCCAGTGGGTCTGCAGATGGACTAAGTGGAGGCCAATTAAGACTTCTCTGAGGGAATGGGTCCCAGGGGAATGGATGGTCCTTGGGCACCAGTCTCCCCTGGCCTCAACTTTTTTCTTATCCAAGGTAAATCACTTTGCCAAGAACTTTAGTCAAAAGGAGAAATAAGTCACTCATGGGAAAGGAAGAGGGTGAGGCCAGCTCTCCCTGTGTGCTTTGCTCCAGGACCTGAAGCAGACTCAGCGAAAGTGTTTAAAGCTATAATGGTTTTTTGCTTTTCTCTTTTCTGTCTTTGAACACCACTTAGTCAGAGGGCCAACTCCGCCCGCCCCCTCTGGCTGCTCCCCCAGTGTCTGGGCTATTGAAGATGGGGTTAGAGCCCAGGTGAAGGATTAAACTCTCCTGGAGTTGGCATCCCTGCCTCTCCCCTGTTCAGCTGAGCTCTCCTCTATCCCTCCCCACCCGACTGCCAGTCCTCTCATCACAGCCATTGAGTCTTGAGGCTGGAGAGAGGACCTACCGGTGTAAACGTGGAGGGCAGCTGGAGGTAAACCAGTGCACGCACCTCACATCATCCCTGAGAGAGCACTCGGGCTAGGCTGAGACTCACCCCCTGCAGGGAGCCTCTATCGCCAGGGGGTGCTGCTCTCAGCACACATCCTTGCTCAATTTTGGATGGGAGCAAAACTACCAGAAGCCAAGGTTCAGGGTCCCCTCCCTCCCTTTTAAAGATTTTATTTATATTCATGAGAGACACACAGAGAGAGGCAGAGACATAGGCAGAGGGAGAAGTAGGCTCCCTGTGAGGACCCATGTGAGACTCGATCCCAGGACTCCAGGATCACGCCCTGAGCCAAAGCTCAACCACTGAGCTACCCAGGCATCCCAGTTCAGGGTCCCCTTTACCACTTAAGTTGGCCAACATGAATCTGCATCAGCCCCTGGGGATGATCCTTGGACATGCAACAGCATGAGAACGAGACTGGCAGGCAGAGGAGCCACACCTGTCCTGGAGAGAAGGCAAAGCAGCCTCTAGGCCCTGCCCTGACTGTGGGGGAGCCGCCAGGGGTGTGGCACCGGAGGTGCACACGGGACCATTTCTCTAGCCAGCCCTTCAATTCCTCTTACAACATCTTTTGGCCTCCCTTCAGCTCCCCCAGTGACAGAGAAGACCCACTTCAGAAATTTGTCAATGATGCTGACAACTCCCGTACTCCTCCTGTAGACATCCCAGGGCCCCTCTGAGAGCAGGAGGGTTGAGAAAACCTTGTCCCAGAGAGGGATTCTCTTTTCCTGCTCACCTGGTGCTGGTCCCAGGCCCTAGCAGAGTATTACTCAATAAAGTTGTCTTATACCTGCCAAAGTACCCAAACAGAAACTTTTTTTTTTTTTCATGCCCTGACTCCACGGAGCCCTTAGGGAAGCTGCAAAGCTGATAACCTCCCGTGGGCTTTCCTGGCAACAGACGAAGGACGGGTTTCTGTGGATGCTCACAGAAGTCTCTCTATTGCACAGAACAGACAATGGCATTTTCATCTTCTCTTTGCCTCATTCCTTTCTCAAAGACAAGCACGGGAATTCCAGACTCTAATTTCCCTACCCCTATTGAGTAACTAGCCATTTAATCTTAATTTATTTATTTTTAAATATTTATTTATTGAGAGGGAGAGCGTGGTGGAGAGAGGCCCAGGTAGAGGGAGAGAGTCTTAAGCAGACACTGAGCTGAGTGTGGAGCCCGATGTGGGGCTCGATCCCACGACCCTGAGATCACGACCTGAGCCAAAACCAAGAGTTGGCTGCTTAACCGACTACACCACCCAGGAGCCCCAATTTATTTTATTCTTTGTTGTTGGTGGTTAAGTGGGGGGCAACAGTTCTCTAAACAGGAAAGTACATTGGCTGTTGAAAGAAATATGTTTTTGGTTTTCTGCTTTGTTTTTATTACTAAATTCCACCACTTGGGTCTTTGTTCTCTTTTCCTTCCCCACCGCTTCTTTGCCACTAAAAAGTATGTAGTACCTACCTGGGTTAGGTCATAAAATCAGTCACTTAGACTGTGGTTACTGCAGCTCTTGACAGTGCAGAGCCGCTCAGGGAGTGTCAGACACTCTCTACAGGTAACCTGTTAGTCCAATGATCTGCTTAAGCCAAGAAACCTGAAACTTTCCCCACAGCCAGCAGATCGGTTCCCCCTTGAACTCTTTGATCCTAAATAAAAACCACCACCATAAGAACAACAGCAAAGTTCACACGAGCTAATTATGTGTCCTCTGCCTGTGACTTTGGCTGTCCCCGACAGACTGGATTTCTGGGTCTCCAGAGCTGGCCACAGAGAAAGCAGAGTCCTTTGGCAGGAAGCTCCAGTGTCAGAGGGAACAGGGCTTCTTTTCCTCCAAAAGCACGAAAACCAAGAGAAAATGCTAGAAATGTGGCCATAAGCCTTCTAACCTCACCAAAAGGGTGATACAGTTTGCAAGACAATTGGGCTTTTCTTTTTTTAATAAATTTATTTTTTATTGGTGTTCAATTTGTCAACATACAGAATAACACCCAGTGCTCATCCTGTCAAGTGCAATTGGGCTTTTCTTAAATGTAAAGAAATGCTGTAGGAGAAATGCAGGATCAGCCAAGAGACTGGAATTCAGGGTGGATCCCCTTACTCTGTATCTTCCCTCCTCCCCAGCCAGCCAGGCTGTGTGATTTGTGGACATTTTCAGTTTAAGATCCCCTAGATGTGAAATGCTTAAATCTATGAGGCAGATTAACATATGTGGCTGAAAGTGTTATTTTCTGAAAAGAAGAGTTGTTTGATCTACTCTGCAGTACTATATGATTAGTAGTAAAAATTTCCACCAATTTCCTGTGATCCAGGTAATGACAGGTTTTTAGGGCGAGGTGCCTGCGTGGCTCAGTCAGTTAAGCATCTGCCTTGGGCTCAGGTCATCATGCTGGGGTCCTGGGATTGAGCCCCACACCTGGCTCCCTGCTCAGCGGGGAATCTGCTTCTCTCTCCCTCTGCCCCTCCCTTGGCTTGTGCTCTTTCTCTCTCTGTCAGATAAATAAAATCCTTTTTAAAAAAAGATTTTAAAGGCATCATTCTTATAGCTAGAAGTTTACCTTAAAGGGAGTGAAACTTAGGAAACTTTTAAATATCTTCTAAAAGACTTTCTGCAAAACTTGAAAATTGAAAACAAACAAAAAAACAAGTCTTCCAAAATATATTCTCCCTCTGTACATTCTGTCCTTCATCATTCTTTAAATAAAACCTGGTTATTACATGAGCAATGCAGTAACCACAAAACTTATCTTGATATTACAAAATAAGGTGACTGTAGATCTGTAAACGAGATGGAAAACTAGTATTTTGCATACTTCTCATTGCAGACTGCTCATTCCCACTACATTTTATAGCTTTCTCAATCCCCATAAATTTCAAATTTGTATTCCAAGGGAGCAAAATTTCCAAAAATATTATGTCTATTGTCACAACTAAATAGAAACCCACACTGAATGGCGAGAAGAAAAACAAAGGCTTTGATAAAGCCCCCTGCCCCTAAAAAAAGTAGAGACAGAGAGCAGTGGTTCTAGCCCAGACCCAACCCGAAGTGTGGTTGTGAGTTTTAGAAAATGCAGTTTCTTTCCTGCCAGCATGGTCCTCTAAGCCCTGGGTGGTTCTGATGACTGGCAGGAAGGAGGGCTGCCCTGGAGGAGGGGTGGCACTTGGAAACTGGCTACTTATTGAGGGGACAGAGGATGGATAACCCAGCAGAAATGAGTAAGGGACAGGCAGGGCCAGGTAGGGAGAGATAGGTAAGGGGCCACGGAATCAGGCTCACAAAAATCTCAAAAATGTGGAGATGAAAGGAAACCAGAAATAAACAAACCAGACCATCCTGTCCCTAAGTGTCAGAGGTGGGGTCTTGTTATAAGAGCTATTCTGGGCCAATAGAAAATGAACCAGACCCTAAAAGGGAAATGGGCCTTTAAAGGTGTTACCACTAGTCCTTACTCAACGTGATATCAATAGAGATGTTAAAAGGATTTAGGTTCCCTGGTTGGCTTTCAATAAAAGACAAACCCTACAAGCCCCCAGTGGCAACCCTGTGGAGATCCCTCTTACTCCTGAGGGCTTTCTCTGTATCCTTGCTTAATGAACTTGTATCACTTTACTCACTCTTCTTCATCCACGAGATTCATTCTTCGACTCCGTGAGATAAGAATCTAGCTCTCCCACTTCAGAAAGACCAGTACAAAACTTACTAGCTTAGGGCTATTTCTCCCAGATCCTCACTTTTGTCTTTTGGAAATTGGGGATAAAAATACTTCACAGGCTATTGGGAGAAATAATAGATTAACGCACCTGTCCCATGGGAGGCAATCGGTAAATGGCAACTCTCACAGATGGTCAGTGACCCTGGACACAAGAGCAATTCAATTCTGTCTTGGCCTTGGCCACAGGCTACCCCAGGATCTTCCCTCTGAAAGCCCTACTTGCTCTAGGGTAAGAGAAAGTTGTTAGTCATTCCCAGAATATAAACATCCTCAAGGCAGTGATTCCATCTAGTTTGTTGATGACAATGGCTTTGTCCAGCAGCCAGGTGGAGACTGCTCAAAAATATACTGTTTGTAGAAGGTAGCTTAATCTCACTCTACAAGGAAATGGAGATACTCTTATGGACACATTCTCTAAGAATAAAGCTCTTTTTAACCAAGCTGATCTGGCAGCTATGGATTGCATATGGGACTGAGGGAAAAATCCAGACTTTCTGGCAGTGCTATGAGGTGTCAGGACACTAGGGCTACAATTCTAAGAGTGATACCTTATCTTTGTATGGTGCTCTCCAGCTTAGAGAGACTCTCAGCACGTCTAGCCTAACTGGTTCCTCCTCTGTGAGACATCAGGCCAAATAGTACCAGCCCCATTTTATAATGAGAAGTAGACAATCCAAAGAGTCAACAGATTCTCCCGAGATCACACAGGTGAACAGAATCAGAGTTAGAACTCACACTCAGACCTTTTATCCTTCATGCTCAGGACTCAGTTCACAAGGCCATGGTTTGTTGGTTTGTTTCCCCTCAAATTTTTGTTTTATGGAGCTAGCAAATTCCACGGCTCAATATCTGGGGATGGATGCTATCTCTACCAACCAGTATAACTTTGAGCAAGTCCCTTACGCTATCTGAAACCCAGTTTCTTCTTTCAGTGGGGATAATGATGGTAGCCTTCAAAAATTATGAAAGGTGGAAGCAATAATGCACCTGAAGTTATTAGTATGGCATCAAGCACGTAGCAAATCCTAAAAAGACAATCATTAGTTTTAATACTGTTGTTATTTATCTGTCCAGGCTTTGATTCTTTTCATGAAACTGGGAAGGCAGCCATGAAGTAGAAAAAAGAGGCTTGGATATGGCAGATGTCAGAAGACCTGTGCCCAAGCCATGACCTGGTTGTTTCTCTGCCATGTGGCCAAGGCCACACCACGTTACCGTTTTGCCTTACTCTCTTCATCTCTGAAGAATGAGACTGATAATATATACTTCCTGGAGTTTCTATGAGATTAGAATGAAAAAAATTTCTTTTGAAGTACCCTGCAAAGGCAAGGTGATGTGTAGGAGTGAGCAGAAATCTATCTACTAGACATCTCTACTTCTTGTCCCATGTTTTGATAATGAAGGGTGTTGCTGAAGAATCTTCTATCTCATGAGAGTGGCTAAAAACTTGGATCCATCTTCTATGGCTCAGGGAAGCTGCATTAAACAGAGGTATAAGTTCAATTGCTCACTCTCCTGGTGCCATCTTAAGAATCCATAATGAGAATGACAGAAGCATACCAAACCCTGCTTTGGAGCAAGGGGATAAGATAAAAAGGAAGAAGTGATCATTTAGCTGGACAAGAAAAATAAAGGTGGAATTTTCACCAGAGTTGGCACAGGTCAGTTTTTTAAGGGCATCTCAACAGTGAAAGGGAAAAACAGCTGACACTGATCTTTGCTTGCCTAAGTTAAAGGCTTGGAGAATGACTAATGAGTACTGCAAATGAATCTCTGTGGCAAGAGATAAGGCCTGTGTTGGCTTGGAACACAGACAAGCCCTGGGGAGTGGGTTATTTGATTTAGTGCCTACCAAGATGCCTCGGAAATGTTAGCAGTTCTAAGACACTCTAAGTCAATGGTTAGTGAAACCATTGACTTGAAAACATGGCCCGTGTCTTGCAAAACCATGACCTTGTAAAAATATGCAGTTGATCCTCGAGTGAGATTTCTTATATAAGAAAAGCCAAAGCAGAAAAAAGGTTCAGGGGTGCCTGGATGGTTCAGTCGATTGAAGCCCCTGTTGGGCTCCATGCTCAGTAGAGAATCTGCTTGAAGATTCTCTCCCTCTGCCCCTCTCCCCTTTCTTTTCTAAAATAAAATAAATCTTAAAAAGAAAAAGAAAAATGGGACTCCTGAGTGGCTCAGCGGTTGTGTGTCTGCCTTTGGCTCAGGGCGTGATCCTGAAGTCCCATGAGTCCTGCACTGGGCTCCCGGCGGGGAGCCTGCTTCTCCCTCTGCCTATGTCTCTGCCTCTCTCTGTGTCTCTCATGAATAAATAAATACAATCTTAAAAAAAAAAAAGAAAAAAAGAAAAAGAAAAAGGTTGACTCTTCATTTCCAAGTTGAGGACTTTGAATCTTGTTTTGGGCCTTCCAGCAGGGTCTAGCCAAACCATCACCATTGCCTCTCAACATCAACAGGAAAACAAACCAATTCTCCTTTGAATATAGCAGTTATCTCTGCTTTATATAGTCTCCCTAAGGCAACAAAAGCTGGATCCAGTCTTACAAATGCTTCTGAGAAATTTATCATTTGACTCAGGCAGGAGCTGATTTACGGGGGGAAGTCTTATTTTAGTCACCCATGCACATTTATCTTGCTACTTCTATGTTATGACTAGGAGCATCACATCATCTGAAATTTTCCCTGTTGTCAGATGCTTTGACCTCTAGTGGTCTCATCAGATCTAAGATGTACATAGTCTCCTTTTGCTCTGACCCGAGACTGGGAAAGTGTTAGTATGACAACTCAATTTAACACATGCTTCTTAAATATTAGCTACGTGTGAGGAGGGGAAATCTTAGACCAGGAACAATGCATTCTAGGGTAATAAAACAAAAGATAAAATCTCTCCAAAGAAAGTTATCCAAATTTCCTATGCCCTCTCCCTTAAGTACTTTTCACTGTAATTAAAACCAAACAAGATATCCACACAGAAAATAAAGGACTCTATTCAAAGGGCTATTACCAAACAAGGAGGCTGTGGGAAGATCCTGGGCCCCTGTTTTTTCATCTGTAATATGATCACAGAAATATACCTCTCATGTTCTACCTTGTAAACATGGCCAGAGGATTAATGAAATGCTGTTAAATGTATTGGGCATGTGCAAATACACACATAGATACATTAATCTATATGCCAACATGTAGATATATATGAATATGTAACATGTAGATACATAGTATCTATGAGCTCAACAAATATTAACATTTCAGAGACATAAAAATGAATGTAAAGATGACAATGACTTCCAAAAAGTGGACGGAGTATCCTTTTCCATTTGGAATGGGTGAGTATGATAAAATGGAATATGAAGGTCTGTGTGCAGGCCAGGGCTTGCAAATTATTTCACAACACTTTAGAGAAGGAGGAATCTTTGGAAGCCATTGTAGCCCAGCCTCAGACGTCATGCTCTTATTCCACCTTGGCACCACCCTCCAATAGTTCTTCAATCTCTGCTCAACCACCTCTGGGGAAATGGAGCTCACTATTTTGCATAGTAGTTGCAGGGTATCACAGAGCAGACAGTCCCTGACATACTGATAGTTTGACTTATGATTTTTAGCTTTAAGGTGCTACAAAAGCAATATGCATTTAGTAGAAACCATACTTTTAGAATTTTGATCTTTTCCCAAATATAGCGATATGCGAGAAAAGCCTTTCTCATGATTCTGAACAGGGGCAAAGAGCCGCAGTCCCAGACTGCCACGCCATCACGAGGGTGAACAACAAGTACACTTACAACCATTCTGTCCCCATACAACCATGCTGTTTCTCACTTTCAGTATAGTATTCAATGAATTCCGTGAGCTGGTCAACACTTTATTATAAACTATGCTTTGGGTTAGAGGATTTGGACCAACTGGAGGCTCATGGAAGTGTTCTGAGCACGTTTAAGGTAGACTAGCCTAAGCAGTCATGTTTGGTAGGTTAGGTGTCCTAAATGCATTTGCAATTTACAGTATTTTCAACGTACAATGGGTGTACCAGGCCATGACCCCACTGGAAGTCGAGGAAGTTCCATGCTAGTTAATTGAAAGTTCTTACTTAACGTTGTCAGATGCGTCCTGTGGTAACAACTACTGTACTGGTTCTGTGTTTCGGAGTAACCCTGCCTCCTCCCACACAATGAATCTTTGATGCTGAACTTCCAGCAAGTATTGACTCCTAATAAGGTATCGAAGAGCTATAGATATTCAAAACACAGTAGGTGACTTTTAAAACCACATATTTGAATCATGTTGTAGGAGTATATTTAACATTCAGGCTTCCAAGGAAAATGGTATCTTATTCCTTTGGTAATTGCAAAGTAAGAAGACAGCCCTAAGGTCTCTTTGGATGTTATTAATGTCATTGCATAGAGAAATACTAGTCAGGCCTGCCCATCCTGCTTTAACTTCAACTTACATTCCAATTTCTTTACCATTTTCTCCATGAATATTCAAACAAAACCAAACCACCAATACTAATCAGGCACAAAATCTGTCTTGCAGATTTGCAGGCTTTAGCTTTCTTTTTTTTTAAGATTTTATTTATTCATCATAGACAGAGAGAGAGAGAGAGAGAAAGAGAGAGAGAGAGAGGCAGAGACACAGGCAGAGGGAGAAGCAGGCTCCATGCTGGAGCCCGACGCAGGACTCGATCCCAGTACTTCAGGATCACGCCCTGGGCCAAAGGCAGGCGCCAAACCACTGAGCCACCCAGGGATCCCCGGCTTTAACTTTCAATGCCTTGAGTAGTGAATACGATTGCAATATTTGTAGCATCTCAGAGTAACATCCTTTTGGTACTTCAGAAGGATGCTTTTAACAGGATATGGCTTTTAACAGGATATAGCTGCCCAGTCCCAGATGTTTGGTCTCAAAGAGCCAGGAAAGTGCAGAATAAAAGGTATTTGGAAGTGTGACTAGGAAATATCTTTCATTCCTTGATCCCAAGACCTGTGCTATAGACATTTATCCTTTCAGTTTCAAACCTGACCAGTTATCAGATCTATTCTGGAAGGTATTCACTTAACTTGCCAACACTCATATCAGTAGAACACACAAATGCATAAAGATCTCCATCTAGATCTGGGGTGGGGGGTACGTGGTGTAGTTAAGACTAGAGACTCTGAAGCCAGATTGCTTGGGATCACCTAACTTGTTGTGTGACCTTGGACAAGTTACTTAACTCTTTATACTTTACTTGGATGGAGATAATAATAAGAAAACTCCATGACTGCTTCCGATAGGCAATTTAAGTATTTGCATTCAGTGATCTTCAGTGTGGTGGTCATTTGTGTTTGAAGGGATGAGTGTAATCCCACAGGGAAAACCATGCCTATGAATCAAGAGACCCGACTTCAAGTCTTCCACTGATTGTGACTACCATGAATCACAAAAGACTCCACATAGCCCACATAGTATTCAGCTCTTTACCGTCTGGCCCGACCTACGTTTCTCAGCCACACTTGCTGTCCTTTCCTACTTCTTCCTTGTGTGTTTTGCCCATCAGACTCCTTGTAGCTGCCCCAGATTTCAGGAACTTGTGACTAGCTGTAAGTTTGTGTGTGCTATTTCCTCTAAAGAATCTCCTCATTCTTTTCCTGCTTGTTCAATAACTGCCCTAACCCCATCTGTGACCCTATCACAGCTCTCTCCTCCACCAGACCTGTGTGTTTCTCAAGAGTAGAGATGTCACCTTTTCATATTGGTGCCTCACATAGTATCCAGCACATAACGGGCAAGCAATAGCAGTTGGAAAATGATTCAGAGATTAAATGAATACATTTTAGGTAATTCTCTTAAGAACGATGATCATAATACGACTTGTTTCTACTTAAGAAAAATATATTAGGGCATCTGTTAGAAAGTAAACTAATAATACAAGATATATTAACAAGAGACATGACATGAATGCCATATAGCTTTAGGTCATTCCTATACTCCTGTGAAAGCCAGTAATTCTTTTATGTCTCTGAAAATGTCAGTGGAAATTCCTCTGTTAATACAATCAAATAGAGGATGTTGTATAATGACCCTATTCCTGGCCTCATTCTTAAATATGTTATCAATCTCTAATGGCTTCTCGGTGTCAGCTGTAACCTTGGTAGATTTTGTTCCCATGGGGCACTGGGGAGAGAAGATGATCTGAGCCAACATCTTTCATCTGGTTTTGGAAGGAGCAACAATTACCAGGCCACCTTGTTGACACGTTGCCTCAAATGCTTCCTTGTTGGAGAATAATCTTTTTAGAAAAGACTGAGCTGTCTTTTCTACATGCAGTAGAAAACTGAATGGAGTCTCATGCAATAGAAGTTAGGCTCCTGATTTGCTTAAAAAGATTCATAAATAAATAAATAAATAAATAAATAAATAAAACAAAAAAAATAAAAAATCCTTTAGTTATCAAATATGTGGTTATGCCAAAGGTGATGCCAGTGGCTGCATGAGATGCTGTGCTCAGTGAGATATTCTGCTGAGTGTATAACTAGCATGACCCACTGGACATAAAAAAGAAATGATGAACCAAGATCTCTTAAGTTCCTACCATGGCCAGAATCATTCTATTTTTTTTTAAGACTTTATTATTTTTTTAAGAGAAAGCACATGAGTGAGGGGTAGAGGGGAGAAGCAGAGAGAGAGGAAGAAGCAGACTCCTTGCGGAGCAAAGAACTCGATGTGGGGCTCAATCATAGGACTCCGGGATCATGACCTGAGCAGAAGGCAGATGTTTAACTGACCCTGCTACCCAGGCACCCTCAGAATCATTCCATTGTATCAGAAATCACCACAAGGAGGCAGACAGCATTGTGTCATGCCAAAACTTCGGATTCAACATGTTCTGGCCATTTGTGATCTGAAGTATTGTCT
This sequence comes from Canis lupus baileyi, assembly GCF_048164855.1. Lineage (NCBI taxonomy): Eukaryota > Metazoa > Chordata > Mammalia > Carnivora > Canidae > Canis > Canis lupus. Next base: position 73,909,090 of record NC_132841.1, on the reverse strand, counting down.
ACCACCTATGGCATAAAAGGGAGCAGAAATCTACCAAGTGATGGTTCAGGGGCTATCAGTACAGATCTGATGGGGCTCTGCACTAGTCTAACACAGCTTTGCTAAGAACTTGTCAAATATCTGTGTAAAGAGACCAATAATTCATACTGGAGCAGGCAAAGTATTAGTGGGGCCACTTCACTTCTGAAATAATGGTTTCCTAACAACAAAGCTCCTTTTTTTCCATCTAATGGACAAACTTGGGAATTTTGAGTCTTTATCCAAAGCTATGCTAAATATTTTGGGCTGGTAGTTGATTTTTTTTTTTTTTCTCCTTGAACCTTTACCTTCAGTATCCTTGGTGTTGCAAGTCAAGATTGAGAAAGTCAAGACTGATTTTTTCTTTTTCTTTCTTTTCTCCTCCTCCTCCTCCTCCTCCTCCTCCTCCTCCTCCTTCTTCTTTTGAGAGTCATGAAGAGAACAACCCAGCTCTTATTTTTTTTTTTTTATTTTTTATTTTTATTTTTTTTTTTTCAGTATTTTTTTTTCTTTTTTTTTTTTTTATTGGTGTTCAATTTACTAACATACAGAATAATACCCAGTGCCCGTCACCCATTCACTCCCACCCCCCGCCCTCCTCCCCTTCTACCACCCCTAGTTCGTTTCCCAGAGTTAGCAGTCTTTACGTTCTGTCTCCCTTTCTGATATTTCCCACACATTTCTTCTCCCTTCCCTTATATTCCCTTTCACTATTATTTATATTCCCCAAATGAATGAGAACATATAATGTTTGTCCTTCTCCGACTGACTTACTTCACTCAGCATAATACCCTCCAGTTCCATCCACGTTGAAGCAAATGGTGGGTATTTGTCATTTCTAATAGCTGAGTAATATTCCATTGTATACATAAACCACATCTTCTTTATCCATTCATCTTTCGTTGGACACCGAGGCTCCTTCCACAGTTTGGCTATAGTGGCCATTGCTGCTAGAAACATCGGGGTGCAGGTGTCCCGGCGTTTCATTGCATTTGTATCTTTGGGGTAAATCCCCAACAGTGCAATTGCTGGGTCGTAGGGCAGGTATATTTTTAACTGTTTGAGGAACCTCCACACAGTTTTCCAGAGTGGCTGCACCAGTTCACATTCCCACCAACAGTGTAAGAGGGTTCCCTTTTCTCCGCATCCTCTCCAACATTTGTTGTTTCCTGCCTTGTTAATTTTCCCCATTCTCACTGGTGTGAGGTGGTATCTCATTGTAGTTTTGATTTGTATTTCCCTGATGGCAAGTGATGCAGAGCATTTTCTCATATGCATGTTGGCCATGTCTATGTCTTCCTCTGTGAGATTTCTGTTCATGTCTTTTGCCCATTTCATGATTGGATTGTTTGTTTCTTTGGTGTTGAGTTTAATAAGTTCTTTATAGATCTTGGAAACTAGCCCTTTATCTGATATGTCATTTGCAAATATCTTCTCCCATTCTGTAGGTTGTCTTTGAGTTTTGTTGACTGTATCCTTTGCTGTGCAAAAGCTTCTTATCTTGATGAAGTCCCAATAGTTCATTTTTGCTTTTGTTTCTTTTGCCTTTGTGGATGTATCTTGCAAGAAGTTACTATGGCCGAGTTCAAAAAGGGTGTTGCCTGTGTTCTTCTCTAGGATTTTGATGGAATCTTGTCTCACATTTAGATCTTTCATCCATTTTGAGTTTATCTTTGTGTATGGTGCAAGAGAGTGGTCTAGTTTCATTCTTCTGCATGTGGATGTCCAATTTTCCCAGCACCATTTATTGAAGAGACTGTCTTTCTTCCAATGGATAGTCTTTCCTCCTTTATCGAATATTAGTTGCCCATAAAGTTCAGGGTCCACTTCTGGATTCTCTATTCTGTTCCACTGATCTATGTGTCTGTTTTTGTGCCAGTACCACACTGTCTTGATGACCACAGCTTTGTAGTACAACCTGAAATCTGGCATTGTGATGCCCCCAGATATGGTTTTCTTTTTTAAAATTCCCCTGGCTATTCGGGGTCTTTTCTGATTCCACACAAATCTTAAAATAATTTGTTCTAACTCTCTGAAGAAAGTCCATGGTATTTTGATAGGGATTGCATTAAACGTGTATATTGCCCTGGGTAACATTGACATTTTCACAATATTAATTCTGCCAATCCATGAGCATGGAATATTTTTCCATCTCTTTGTGTCTTCCTCAATTTCTTTCAGAAGTGTTCTATAGTTTTGAGGGTATAGATCCTTTACATCTTTGGTGAGGTTTATTCCTAGGTATCTTATGCTTTTGGGTGCAATTGTAAATGGGATTGACTCCTTAATTTCTCTTTCTTCAGTCTCATTGTTAGTGTATAGAAATGCCACTGACTTCTGGGCATTGATTTTGTATCCTGCCACGCTACCGAATTGCTGTATAAGTTCTAGCAATCTTGGGGTGGAGACTTTTGGGTTTTCTATGTAGAGTATCATGTCATCGGCGAAGAGAGAGAGTTTGACTTCTTCTTTGCCAATTTGAATGCCTTTAATGTCTTTTTGTTGTCTGATTGCTGAGGCTAGGACTTCCAGTACTATGTTGAATAGCAGTGGTGAGAGTGGACATCCCTGTCTTGTTCCTGATCTTAGGGGAAAGGCTCCCAGTGCTTCCCCATTGAGAATGATATTTGCTGTGGGCTTTTCATAGATGGCTTTTAAGATGTCGAGGAATGTTCCCTCTATCCCTACACTCTGAAGAGTTTTAATCAGGAATGGATGCTGTATTTTGTCAAATGCTTTCTCTGCATCCAATGAGAGGATCATATGGTTCTTGGTTTTTCTCTTGCTGATATGATGAATCACATTGATTGTTTTACGGGTGTTGAACCAGCCTTGTGTCCCAGGGATAAATCCTACTTGGTCATGGTGAATAATTTTCTTAATGTACTGTTGGATCCTATTGGCCAGTATCTTGTTGAGAATTTTTGCATCCATGTTCATCAGGGATATTGGTCTGTAATTCTCCTTTTTGGCGGGGTCTTTGTCTGGCTTTGGAATTAAGGTGATGCTGGCTTCATAGAACGAATTTGGAAGTACTCCATCTCTTTCTATCTTTCCAAACAGCTTTAGGAGAATAGGTATGATTTCTTCTTTAAACGTTTGATAAAATTCTCCTGGGAAGCCATCTGGCCCTGGACTCTTGTGTCTTGGGAGGTTTTTGATGACTGCTTCAATTTCCTCCCTGGTTATTGGCCTGTTCAGGTTTTCTATTTCTTCCTGTTCCAGTTTTGGTAGTTTGTGGCTTTCCAGGAATGCGTCCATTTCTTCTAGATTGCCTAATTTATTGGCGTATAGCTGTTCATAATATGTTTTTAAAATCGTTTGTATTTCCTTGGTGTTGGTAGTGATCTCTCCTTTCTCATTCATGATTTTATTAATTTGAGTCTTCTCTCTCTTCTTTTTAATAAGGCTGGCTAATGGTTTATCTATCTTATTAATTCTTTCAAAGAACCAACTCCTGGTTCTGTTGATCTGTTCCACAGTTCTTCTGGTCTCGATTTCGTTGAGTTCTGCTCGAATCTTTATTAACTCCCTTCTTCTCTTGGGTGTAGGATCTATTTGCTGTTTTTTCTCTAGCTCCTTTATGTGTAAGGTTAGCTTTTGTATTTGAGTTCTTTCCAGTTTTTGAATGGATGCTTGTATTGCGATGTATTTCCCCCTTAGGACTGCTTTTGCTGCATCCCAAAGATTTTGAACAGTTGTATCTTCATTCTCATTAGTTTCCATGAATCTTTTTAATTCTTCCTTAATTTCCTGGTTGACCCTTTTATCTTTTAGCAGGATGGTCCTTAACCTCCATGTGTTTGAGGTCCTTCCAAACTTCTTGTTGTGATTTAGTTCTAATTTCAAGGCATTATGGTCCGAGAATATGCAGGGGACAATCCCAATCTTTTGGTATCGGTTCAGACCCGATTTGTGACCCAATATGTGGTCTATTCTGGAGAAAGTTCCATGTGCACTTGAGAAGAATGTGTATTCAGTTGAGTTTGGATGTAAAGTTCTGTAGATATCTGTGAAATCCATCTGGTCCAGTGTATCATTTAAAGCTCTCGTTTCTTTGGAGATGTTTTGCTTAGAAGACCTATCGAGTATAGAAAGAGCTAGATTGAAGTCACCAAGTATAAGTGTATTATTATCTAAGTATTTCTTCACTTTGCTTAATAATTGATTTATATATTTGGCAGCTCCCACATTCGGAGCATATATATTGAGGATTGTTAAGTCCTCTTGTTGAATAGATCCTTTAAGTATGATATAGTGTCCCTCTTCATCTCTCACTACAGTCTTTGGGGTAAATTTTAGTTTATCTGATATAAGGATGGCTACCCCTGCTTTCTTTTGAGGACCATTCGAATGGTAAATGGTTCTCCAACCTTTTATTTTCAGGCTGTAGGTGTCCTTCTGTCTAAAATGAGTCTCTTGTAGACAGCAAATAGATGGGTCCTGCTTTTTTATCCAGTCTGAAACCCTGCGCCTTTTGATGGGGTCATTAAGCCCGTTCACATTCAGAGTTACTATTGAGAGATATGAGTTTAGTGTCATCATGATATCTATTCAGTCTTTGTTTTTGTGGACTGTTCCACTGAACTCTTCTTAAAGGGGAATTTTAAGAGGCCCCCTTAAAATTTCTTGCAGAGCTGGTTTGGAGGTCACATATTCTTTTAGTTGCTGCCTGTCTTGGAAGCTCTTTATCTCTCCTTCCATTTTGAATGAGAGCCTTGCTGGATAAAGTATTCTTGGCTGCATGTTCTTCTCATTTAGGACCCTGAATATATCCTGCCAGCCCTTTCTGGCCTGCCAGGTCTCTGTGGAGAGGTCTGCTGTTACCCTAATACTCCTCCCCATAAAAGTCAGGGATTTCTTGTCTCTTGCTGCTTTAAGGATCTTCTCCTTATCTTTGGAATTTGCAAGCTTCACAATTAAATGTCGAGGTGTTGAACGGTTTTTATTGATTTTAGGGGGGGATCTCTCTATTTCCTGGATCTGAATGCCTGTTTCCCTTCCCAGATTAGGAAAGTTTTCAGCTAGAATTTGTTCAAATACATATTCTGGCCCTCTGTCCCTTTCGGCGCCCTCGGGAACCCCAATTAAACGTAGGTTTTTCTTCCTCAGGCTGTCGTTTATTTCCCTTAATCTATCTTCATGGTCTTTTAATTGTTTGTCTCTTTTTTCCTCAGTTTCCCTCTTTGCTATCAACTTGTCTTCTATGTCACTCACTCGTTCTTCCACCTCGTTAACCCTCGTCGTTAGGACTTCTAGTTTGGATTGCATCTCATTCAATTGATTTTTAATTTCTGCCTGATTAGCTCTAAATTCTGCAGTCATGAAGTCTCTTGAGTCCTTTATACTTTTTTCTAGAGCCACCAGTAGCTGTATAATAGTGCTTCTGAATTGGCTTTCTGACATTGAATTGTAATCCAGATTTTGTAACTCTGTGGGAGAGAGGACTGTTTCTGATTCTTTCTTTTGAGGTGAGGTTTTCCTTCTAGTCATTTTGCTCAGTGCAGAGTGGCCAAAAGCAAGTTGTATTGGGAAAAAGAGAAAAAGAGAGGAGAGAAAGAAGGAAAGAAAAGAGAAAGAGAAAAAAAAAGAAAAAAAAAGGGAAGAAAAAGAAAAAAAAAATGAAAAAAAAAAAAAAGAAAAAGAGAAAGAAAAAGAAAGGAGAAAAAAAGGGGGTGGGGGAAGGAAACAAATCAAAAAGCAAAACAAAACAAAAACAAAAACAAAAACAAACAAACAAAAAAAGAACCACCGGGGAGTATCTTCTGATTCTGTGTTCTTTAAGTCCCTTGGCTTCTCCTGGAAGTTGTCCGTCTAGCTGGTGTTCTGGGGGAGGGGCCTGTTGTGCTGATTTTCAGGTGTTAGCAGTTGGGGGAGCTGCTGTGCCCCTGCCTGGTGCAGGGCTCGGTGGGGGTTGTTTACCCCGTGAGGCCGCAGGAGGAACAGCCCCAGTGGCGGGGCAGCTCTGGAAACCTGGATTCAGCTCCGGCAGGAACTCCGTCTGCAGGGCCTGGAGGCTCCGGGGCGGGGCTGCTGATGTGCTCAGCTGGGGCAGGAGCGTCCTCGCTGTCCTGGGCCCTCCCGGCCTCTGCCTGTCCCGGGGGAGGCGGGATCCTGGGCTGTGTCCCGGCTCCCTGTGCTCCGGAGCCTGCGCTGGTGGATTCGCGCTCCCGGGCCGCGCAGCCCCCTCCGCGGAGCCGCCGCCCGAGCCCCTCCGAGCTGCTCCTGGAACCGCGCAGCCCCCTCCGCACGGAGCCTCTTCCTCTGCCCGAGCCCCTCCGAGCTGCTCCCGGGGCCGCGCAGCCCCCTCCGCGGAGCCGCCGCCCGAGCTCCCCGAGCTGCTCCGGGTCCCGCCGGGTCCCGCCGTGCGCGCTGCAGCCCTTAGGGAGCTCGGCGCACTCTCCTGGGCGCGCAGTTGCTCTGTTACTGTCCCCGGGAGCCCGAGGGCATCCCCGCCCTCCTGGGTCCTGCTCCAACTCCCCGCGAGCCCCTTTCCGCCCGGGAAGGTCGGTGCAGCTCCTGCTCCTCCGGGACGGGGCTCTCCTGTCCTGGGGACACTCGCCCCGGCCTCAGCCCGGCTCCTCGCGGGGCCCCTCCCCCTTGGAGGCCTTTGTTCCTTTATTTCTTTTTCCCCGTCTTCCTACCTTGATAGAAGCGCGAACTCTTCTCACTGTAGCATTCCAGCTGGTCTCTCTTTAAATCTCAGGCCGAATTCATAGATTTTCAGGATAATTTGAAGGTTTTCTAGGTGGTTTGGTGGAGACAGGTGATTTGGAGACCCTGCTCTTCCGCCATCTTGCTCCTCCCCCTCCCAGCTCTTATTTTTATTGGTGGTGATAAGAAAAATCAAGGGCAAGGACATATGTGTTTCTTAGAAACACTGTTTTATGGGACAATGTTTTCATGGCATTTTAGGGAATATATTTCAAAGGCTAATTGTATGAAATTTTTCTCTCAAAAGAAGATTGTAATTTAATTTTGTAGTATCACTTCTGGATTAGAAAAGTATCCTGAGATGAGAGTGTATAACATGTACTTACGTATGATGATGAAATAGTTTAATACCTATGTTTTGAATCTATGGCTAGGATAGGCCTATTTCCTTGAGAGAGCAGGGTTTGCGATTTTCACTGTACACAGCAGAGGGTTCCTACAGGATGCCCTGAGAGCCAAGCTGAGGCCTCAATCTTAGTTCCTACACTATTTAGTGTTATTCTTCAAAGACTCTCACCTCACCAATCTTATTACCCCCAGAGAGCAATGCAATATAATTCCAGAGCCAAAAACTTTTGTAAGAGACATAAAGAATATGCTCCTAAGAGAAAAAATATATATATATTTGTATGAGAGCCAAAAGAATTTTAAACAATATGAGTGACTTCCAAATTCCAAAGACTGGACTCACTTGCCAAATTCAAAGACAGCCCTGCACCTGACAATGATAGAGGGAGGAGGAAGACCTTGAGTTCCTCAATGCAAGAGATCATGTCTTATATAACTCTATTTATCTACTTTCTAATATAGTTCCTGGTACATCTGTACTGAGGTACAGGACCTCAGTAAACATTACTTGTCTTTAATTCAGATGCCACTCAGAGATGATAATGCCATATCGTTCAGGACATACACATAATAATCCTTTTAAGAAAATGACAAAAATATGATTAATTAGATTTCTGCTACCTTTCTCCCCCAAGATGATATCTCCCCCAAGATATCATCTGTAAAGGAGTTTTCTTGTTGAGATAGCACTTCAAAATGCTAAAGCTAAAGAATGGTAGAGAGTTCATTATGTAAAACAGAGAAACATGCAAGTTGTTCACACAACCAAGTGTAAGGGATTTAGCCAAGATTCATAGGGGAAATGTGCAGAATAATAAAATCTTAAAACTTAAAAGGACTTAAGAAGACTATAGGAGGAAGAAAGGAAGAGTCCCAGAAGAAAGGCTTCTCAGAGATGACAAATTTTTGTGGTTCCTGTTTTGAGTGTAGGAGAATAGGAGGTAGGGGAAGAGAGGATGTTCTCTCCATACACAAAGCTACATCAGCAGCATTCCTGTTAGATGCTGATATTGAACTAGGACATGTCATTCTGCTCACCAGCTGTGAACCAAAAACTTATAGCCTGGTACATACTGAGCAGGTCCCAGAACACACTGCACATGCTATGTGTTCACAAATATTGGGTCTAAGTGGATTGGGCTTCATTCCTGGATGCGTGAGCATGAAAAATAAACAGCACAGACAGGGGATAAAGTACAAACATGAAAACAGAAACATCCTCTCAAAGACAATTTCAGAAAATCATTTCTCATTCTTAATTGTTGTGTAAAAAATATACTGTGAAAGTGGACAGGTAGCTGTTTTGAGATAAAAGGCTGAGTAAGATAAGGAGGATTGCAGAGAAACCAAAAAATGAACAGTATTAATAATCATACTAATATGTCCACTGAAGGCAATAAGAAGTAAAATAGACACTGTAGGACACAGAATTAGACACTCCTTAAAATATAAAAGCTCTACATGGTACTCCCTAAAAGGGGGCAATGAGATGAGACCGTTAGATACATAAAGTAGGGCACTTAATCAAATTAGGGCTAATTTATAATCATGAAGAAGAGACCAGTGATCACAGTGAGATAGTGCTACACATCCACCAGGATGGCTAAATGAGAGAGTGACAACACCAATGTCACCAGGGATGCAGAGCAACTGAAACTCATAAATTGCTGGTGGGAATATAAAATGGCAACAACCACTCTGGAAAATTTGTTAGTTTCTTAACAGTTAAATATATTCCCAGTCTTTGACCTCAAAATTCCACCCCTACAGAAGTATAAAAAAAAAAAAAAGGAAAACTATGTCCACAACAAATCTATCAAGAATGTTAATAGCTGCTTTAGTCATGATAGCCCCAAACTGAAAATAGCCCAGGTATCATCCATAAATAGGAAAATCACTCAACAAATCATAGGGTATCCATATAATAGAATACTACTCAGCAACACATGAAATGAGTCACTAATACGACATGGCCAATAACTATGTGCACAGAAACCAAATAGCCATATAACTATCCAAGAATGTATTGTAAATATGAGTACATTACTGAATAGATAAAATAATTCACAAAAGTAAAATAATATAAAATATGTAACTGACAGTAACCTGAATTAAAGAAATGTTAAATTATTCTTACAAATACGGAGAAAATGGTTGAAAGGAAGTAAAATGAAGTAAGTGTCTCATCTTTAATAGGGTTATTCAAGCATATCATTTCCTTCTAAACTTGATTATAAAAGTAAATGATCATGTCTATGACTTTGGTAAGTATAAAATAAGAGGTACACATGTTTTGGAAAACTTTAGGTGCAATCACTTTTAGAAATAAAAAGAGGATGACTATTTTCTAGATTATTGGAAAAAATAAAAGCAAAACAAAACCATAGTCCATGTGGCAATAGATTTAAAAAAAAGGTGCACAAAAAATTGCAAAAAATTAGATTAAATGAATATAATGTTGACTGTTATCATTGGTGTATATTTCCAAACGAGACAAAATGACTTCTGTTGTCAAATAGATTATAGAGACTTAGGGTCCAACTCAGTTCCACTAGTTTCTTTATTGCATATCTCAGGTCATTAAGTTATGAATATGAATTAATAATCCCTGGGAGAGATTTCATTTGTAGCATTTCCCATACTTGTTTTATTATGTCTCATAGAACATACTTTTAAAAAGTGTTAAAATAATAAGCAATCTTAAAGTTGTTACTAAGACAGGATGTTCACTATTATCGTTGCTATTTAATAGAAGTTATAATCAATGCTAGAAGACATCAAATAAAAATTGGATGGAAGGTGGAAAATTACTATTTATAGGCACCATGACTGCAAACTCTTATAACAACTAAAAATTATTTTTTTAAAAAAAGATTTTATTTATTTATTTGACAGAGAGAGAGCACAAGCAGAGGGAGAGATAGGCAGACGGAGAGGGAGAAGCAGGTTTCCTGTCAAGTGGAGAGCCTGATGCGAGACCTGATCCCAGGACCTTGGGATCATGACCTGAGCCGAAGGCAGATGCTTAACCAACTGAGCTACCTTGGCCCCCCTAAAAATTCTTAAAATTAATTATGAGTTAAATAGGTAGAAAGACAATATATGCATATTAGTATTTTCCATAGTCCAGCAATATCAGAGAAAAGATATGGGAAAAAGATCCATTCATAATGAAAAACAAAAATCATAACCCTAACAAATAACCCTAACAAAAAAATGTGCAGGATCTATTTGAGTAGAACTATAACATTTTAATAAGAAATGTAAAAGAAAATTCAAGTACATGGGTAGATGTTCAATGCTTCTTGATGGGCTGACTCTATTAAAAAGATGGTCAGTTCTTTTGTAACTGATCTATAGACTTAATGCATTGGGAGTTATAGACTTAACGAAGGGAGACTGTGTGTGAGTGCACATGAATATGCTTTTCTAACTTTTCAAAATCATTTTACAGTTTACCCAGAACACACTGACAAGAGTAGATAAAGTAATTTTGAAAGTGAAAAGTGAGGAGAGGATACATGCCCTACCAGTTTAAATGTTTCATAAAACTCCAAACCAGTATGGTGCTGACCCCAAAAACTGGTGTATATATGACAGTAAAACTAAATAAATTATTCCTCAGTAGACAATATGATATGCATAAGAACTGAATATATAATCAAAACATTGTTTATCTTAATGAAAAGGGATGAGTGATTTAGCACATTCCTTGCCCCTCATCATTCTGCTCTGAACTACTGCAAACCACAGCCTCCCCAGTGGTCTCCTGCTCACATCTACTCCTCCTCCACCATCGTTCCACTCCCCCCTGGCACATACACACTCCATGTTGTATGCACAGGGGACATTTAGCATGTAGGTGAATGTCCTGAATACGAACCTTTGCACATACTGTTTTTCTCTGCCCTAATGGGCATCACCCTGTCTCTTCATTCTCAGCTAGAAAGTTGCTTCCTTCCAGAAACCTTCTCTTAACCCAATGTCCAGATTAGGTGCCTCACACCACCTCGTACTTCCCACAGAGCTTATAATGTGTCATATTATACTGGCTTGGCTTTTGTGTGTCTTCCGCATTAAACTACAAGCTCTGAGGAGGCAAAGCCATCCCTGTCTGATTCTCTGTTTTACTCCCAGTATGTAGCTTCCTGCCTGATAGGTAACACTAAGTATTGTTAAATAAACAGCTACAAAGTAAAACAGTGGTACCCTTCAAGCCATAAAAATCTATTAAGTGTGTTTACCAAAAATACTTCACACAGAATTAAAAGACAAAATTGGGTAAAAATATGCATAATAAATATTATAGAAAATAAATATCCTTAAAATATAGAGTTCATTTTTTAAAAATTAAGACAATACTGAGAAACACAAATAGAAACCTTTTTTTTTTTAGTAAGATTTCATTTATTTATTCATGAGAGACACAGAGAGAGGCAGAGACATAGGCAGAGGGAGAAGCAGGCTCCATGCAGGGAGCCCGATGTGGGACTCGATACCTGGACTCCAGGATCACACCCTGAGCCAAAGGTCAGACACTCAACTGCTGAGCCACCCAGGTATTCCCATAAATAGAAATCTTGATGATGGATATAGAAGGTAATTCAGAAAAGAAGACATGTGAAGGGTGGTAAATGTATGAAAAAATAATTACACCTGGTAATCAAAGAAATGAAAATTAATATTATTTTACACTTACCAAATTGGCAAAATTAATGCATTCCTATGAAGGAATGTTAGGACAGCTTCAAAAACATGTTTTCAGAAAGTAGTGACACACATATAATTGACTATCATGTAACATTAAGTTTTAAAAAGAACTTTTGAAAAATGTATATATAATATATTGCTCATTTCTCTTAGAAATGAGAGAGGAAAAAATTTTACCATATGTAAACAGTTATTTATTTTTTTCCTAGGGGGTGGGATATGGGTAATATCAATTTTCTTTATTCCATTCTGTAGTGCCAGAAAGAAGCAATTAAAAATTTAGGCCTCACCTACTCTACAATATGCTGAAGAGTGAACATGTGTATTCTTATGCAAAATTATCTCCTTAAAGGACCAAATAAAGTCAAACTTCCTTTGATTGATCTAAAAAACAGTTCTTCTCCTGGGGCAAAAAAAAAGTCAAGGAGTAGGCAAATCAAAAACCAAACACTCAAAGACCAGTAAGTTACATACGACGCACAGTTCAGAACTGATCAGACTTGGATGATAAACCAACTAGTTGGCTTATTGCTAGATGTAATTCATGGAGATGGAAATACCATGTAGACGTGAAGGAAAATCAGGGCTCATGAGTTCCTCAACAGAGGGTAGTTAAATCTCTTTTTCATCCTCCAAAGTATGTGCTTGACATCCCAAAGTACCAAAACTCATGGAGGGTGTCAATCATACCGTGTGGTACAATATTCATTTCCAAGCATTTCCCTAAGGAACGTCTTAACTGTGTGATGATACAGAGGCTTGGGCTACCGTCCAGGCTAGAATTTAAAAATCGTACTTAAGTGCATAGGCATTGACTCTTGCTTCTGACAATATTCTCCACAGAGTAGCTGAGTGTTTTTTTTTTCTCCCTAGATTCCTAGATTGTTTCGTTTTGATTTTTTTCAAAAAGAAGATGAAACCTTAACTTTAAACTTAATTTCTTCCCTAATTGGATGGTTTGGTATTTCCTTTTAAAAATACCAACAGGATCATGCTACCCCTCTTCTTCAAATACCGTAAAGGCTTCTTGAGATCGTGTGTGGCCTGGCCTCTCTCTCATTCTCCAGCTTTTCTTTATATTTTGTTTCTCTGAGTCTCCTCTATTACCCTACATTTGGCACGCTCTCTTCTACCTTGCAGACTTGGCAAGTGCTGTTCCTTTTGCTGATGAAACTCTTCTTTCCCATTTTGATGTTAGGTCAACCATCACTTTCTCACAGTTACTGTTTCAGTAAACAATGTACCTCCCTTTTGTTGTCCTTACCATACTTAACAAATATACTTGAATATTTTTGGCATCTGTTTCCTCATTATACTACAAGCTTTACAAGGGAAGAGACCATTCTGCTATTACTTTCCCAGCACTTAGTGTCTAAGTGGTTTGATATGTTTGTTTCATGACTTTTGCAGGATTACTCCCAAGGATGATCATGATAAATCTGACTTTGAAATTTCGCACAGGACTTCTTTTACTTTTTCTCATGTGGGGCTTCATCTCACGACCCTGAGATCATGACCTGAGCTGAAATCAAGAGTCAGAAGCTTAGCCAACTGAGCCACTCAGGTACCCCTGCATAGGACTTTTAATGACAAGATAGTCCTTCTATAACTGATCTCACTAATCATGTTTACTTTTCCCCTTGGGGCAGGAGGACAGAGAAGAGAATTTAATGCAAACATAGATCTTCCCAGATTAGTAGCATAGCCCTTTCTGGGTAGCAGAGCTCATTCCAGAGTTATTTAGCCCATTGTACTAGATTACGTCCCAAATTTTCTCACCTCACAGAAATGTGATTTGTGTAAACTCTGCATGGTTGGTTTCTATCACAAACTCTTACCAGAGGTCTTTGCTTAAATTTCTATAGGATCATTCCTAGGCAAAGCAGGGTGTTAGTTTTGTTTTCACTCTTTCAACCCTCCAGAAAGCTTAATTGTGGTCACAACTACACAACTAAGATTTAAAGGGATTATAGAATGCATTAGTAGCCAGTTCAGAGTGTTTTGCAAGAGTCACTATTTCCTTTTCATGCAATCCATTTTGCTTTTCCAAAAATCATCTGGGCTTTCTCGATTTCTTTCCCACTTTCACTTTTTTTTTTTTTTTTTTACTTTGTTGACTGCTTCTGCAGTCAAAAGGTACAACTGGAAGGCTTTAGGAAGAGATGATGTGACCAGCCTGGGACACACTGTCCTAGTCTAGTTACTACACTACAAGGACCCAAACAGCCTGGAAAGATTCAGTGATGGAGGCATATCATGATCACAGAGATGAGGGAGAAGGGATTATTTAAGGACAAATCATGAAGATCAGAGCTATTCAGTCTGCAAAAATAAAAGCTATCATAGGATATGGTGAATATCAAGAGACATAGGGATAGGGTAGACTTATTCCCCCTACTGTAATTATGTAAAATCTCATTGCATTAGAAAGGAAGGGGGAAGGGACTTACTACATTATCCATTAGATAGTTAACAAGAGACTTGTTAAGTCATGTTTGTTATAGACTACAAATACTGATAGAATAAACAAAGATTTCAAAAAATTCACATGATATGACAACAAATTCATGATGTAATATTGTCTAAATATTAATAGATCAAACAAAAATTTAGATAAAGTCATTATGATATGACAACAGTTTCAAAATGTATTATATAACAGTAACTAAAATATTAATAGTTTAAATGGAATTTAGTATAAATTAAATCTGCATAGTGACAGCAGATTGACACTGCAGTATTAAGAGAGTCCAGAACAGGGGTCAGCGAAATACAGCCCATGGGCCAAATCTGACCCCTTGGCTATTTTTGATAATGAAGTTTTGTTGGAAAATGGCCATACTCATTCATTTATGCACTGGCTGTGGGGCTGCTTTTGTCTGACAAGGGCAGAGCTGAATAGTTGTGACAAAGGCTGTGTAGCTTGCAAGTCCTAAAATATTTTACTATTTGGCTCTTTACAAAAGAAGTTTGCTGAATCCATGCTAAGACATATTAGGAATATGCTAATATTATTCATATTTGAGGTCCACATTAAGCAGGACGAAATACGTTCTTCTAGATGAACACTTCTTGGTTGGTGCAGGACTTTGGCTAGGGCAGCAATTCTGATAATCACACGAAAAGCCTGGAAAAAAAAAAAAAGCCTATTTACCTGTCATTTGTTCTTATCTCTGGAGGTTTGGTAATCAAATTAAGGATTCTTCCTGAATTCTAGGGAGATGATGAGAAAATAGGCTTCTGATTGTATGTAACTCTTTTTGATGTTTTTCAATTCGGGGCTCCCCATCAACAAAGTATCATGAAATTATTGGGAAATGAAACTCAGAAGTATGAAATGATGTCATAAGGTCAGTTGGAACTAAGGTTTGGGCTTCTGATTTTCAGATCAAAATACTGCACTTTCCTATACACTAAGTATATTAGCAGTGTTTTACCCACAAAGAAACCAAATTCATAGTCTTTGGAAATAGTGACATTTTTTTTTTTCCCATGAAGTTCCCTGGTATGAAATCAATTTGCATACATGTATTATGACATGACTTTGGTAATCACAACAGTTGCACTGTCTAAGTGGTTATATAAGAGAACAACTTAGAAAAGCTGTGCCATTGTTGGGTGTTTTTGTTTCCACTTTGCCTAATGAAATACATTTTCGGGGACAAATTTTCACCTCTGGGCAAATGCCTTGATCCTTCTTCTGACAGCAGTGCCCAGAACATAGAGACCATTGTTAAAGGTGGAGTTTGTAGTTGCATGTAGTTCCCATGTGACATACGGATATCAGCTGGAGGGCAGGGAGTTGCTATTTGGGGGATGACACTATTAAAATCCTTTCATATTTTCTAAAATATCAAATCCCTTAGAGAATTTAAATTTTCTCTCAAAATTGAGGAGAAAAAAAGCCCCAGCAGTTAATGAACAAGATCTCAGCTTTGAGACATGATGGTTGAGCTCTTCAGGTACAGAGCTCTGACTCAGTCACCAAGTCCAAGTACGAGCTTTATTAAGGTCATTTCATTTTTAACTGTCATCAGCAATAATCAGTGTCAGTCATCCTTTCTCTCCCACTGTTTGCCCTCTGCCAGGCAAATTCACCCACAAAAAGGAAGTCTCTATAGCAGCCGCCTACCTGCACAGAAGAAAAATTCCTGGAGAAGCTTAATGGTTTGCCTCTGAATACTGTCCTAGCTGCTTGGATAATCAGAGCTACCTATCACATTGTATGATAATCATGTCCTATTTGAAATTCATTGCTTCCAAAGGAGTATCAATGAAAAGGTACCAGTCAATGACCATTTTTGTAAAGTAGGTCTCCATGGAATACATTTGACACGTATTTCCCAAGTTCTTACTCAGTTTTCTAAGAACTTTGATGAGAATCCATAGGCACTGTTCATGTTCCACTTGAAGATTTCTCTAAGCTCCCATATGTGATTTTAATTTTAAAAGAAATTGACAACCTCTGAAGTTATTACACTTTAGTTGTGCCTTAGAATTCAAAGTCTTCCCTGGACATTGTTGATTTTCATCTTAACAGTACAGAATATTTCCACCTTGGCAGTACAGGATATTTGAAGCCCTGTCACTGCTGTTCCAATACCTATGTTAGTCTTTTGTAGACTTTTGCTATTGGACTCTACCTACACAGTTTGCTCACAAGTGGAAGTTTCCTTTTTATAGTATTAGTCACAATTACATTTAAGGAATTAGAAATATATGGAAAGAACAACAATATGAGAATTGAGAATAACAAGGGTCCAAAACTAATTGTCCCTTCTGGTGCAGTCGCCAGAACTAGTGCCACATAGCCACCAAGTCTGAGACCCCCTCTGCGTGGCCAAAGGAAAGCAGGCATTTTTGCTTTTGTGATTGTTTGGCTTTCTACAAAACTCCTATCATTTCATCTGTCACAAATGGAAACAGACATGCTTTGTTAGGTTGGTTTTCAAGCCTAAGTGCCTGGGGCTCAGTTCCTGTAGAGTCCAGCCCCTGGCCATTCAGGCCTTTGTCCAGTCCAAGACCAGTCTGACGGGCTCTCTAGCATGAGTGGGAAGCTGTGTCTTCCCCAGCAATGTGATTTTTGCAGCACATTTCCAACCTTCCCCATTGTATTTGCAATGGTGCCATATATTTCTGAGCTTTTCCATTCACCTTGGCTTTACTAGAGGAAGAACAGGTGCTTCTTTGCTTTCCTCATTTCTCAGAATTGCACATGGTCCAACCAGCTCTGATTTGCCTGCTGGCATCAAATGTAGGCCAACTGGAGAAAGTATATTTAGCTAATCTCTTAGCTTCATCTCTCTTGAGGAGTCTTCCTCAATACTTATCAGATTTGGGTTCCAAAGGCCCATGCACTCCAATTGAGTGTCTGGCTATAAGAATGGTTTTGAAAGGACACCATTTGTGGTTGGGTGTACAAATAACCAAATCAACAAGCTTTTATCATTCCTGAGCCTTCCTTCTATGTGTGACACTCTGCTCTAACCATCCAAACATATGGAGCCACAGGAGAAGGTCATGGGCTCATTTTGAGGGCCAAGCATAGATGAGGTGTTTCTCATCCATTACCGTACTCCATCCTCAAAACAGTCGTGGAACGCAGGCCCTATCATCTCCGTTTTTGCAAAGAAGACCGAGGCTTGAGAGAGGCTTGGCAAACTTTCTATGGATCCTTCCTAGTGGCACAACTTTAAAGCTGGTTCAGCAGAAAGAAGGAATATGCTGCTTTTGTATTCAGGTGAATTCTTTTATAAGGGCTGCCGACTAGAAGTGCCATGTTGGTCTGCTGATGAAGTGCAAGAAGGAAGGGAAATGGTTGAACTGAATGGCACATATGGGATTTTGGAGTGATTACTGGATCATTAATCATGCTAAGCTCAGACTCAACATTGTGTCCAATGCCCTTGGAATTTTGCCTCATTGACCTTACATTTGTTGATCTCCCCACTAAGTCATGAATTATTTGACGAAGGTGAAACTAACGACTCCCATGAACAGAGTGTTTCCTTAGTGCTGAGGGTTTTACATATACTTACCTTATCTTATTCTCCCAGCAACTGTGGAACAGATGTTTTAGTGTCCTGGTTATAGAGATGAGAAAGCCAGGCACAGAGGGGTGACTCTCACCCTGATACTTGAAAACTCTATCAAGATTATTTGTAAAATCACCATTGTAAGAACATGCCTACCAATACCCATACATGGGCATCTCATGTAATTTCATCTCCTCTATACTTGTCAGATGAAACCTTCTCCAAAAATACTGCTATTCATCCTCTACTAGCTGCTCTGAATAATACCCTTGAGTTCAGACAGAAAGCTCCAGAACCAGTAAAGAATCAGTGCTAGTAGGATTGGGAGTTCAGCAATAGAATGCAGGCTCTGGCTTCAAGGAGTCACAGCATCTCAGCTGTGAAGTGACTAAAAAAAGGACATCTAGCCCATACGCATATACATAGTATGTTTTCATTAAAGCATGGCATATTTTTAATAATTATCCAGTAAGAGTGATTGCCTATGGGGACAACGCGGGGCTGTGAGATAGAAGAGAGAAGTATTTTTCAATGAACATTCTTTTGTACCTTGAATTTTAAAACTGTGTACAAAAATAAATATAGTTTTAAAAGTCACAGATCTGAGCTCAGTATTATAGCTTCAATGATGGTCTTTGGAATATAAAATCAGAAAAGTTGGCTAAGAGAAAACTAAAACTCTTCTAGTGAAACCCTGAATGAGATAGAGTCATCCTTATCATCAAACAGCTGCCATCACATTGCTCTGATGTTTGAATGACTTGATTTAAGGATATATTCACATTTAGTACATATTCGCTCTCTCACTTTTTGCTGAATATTTAATCAAACCTGTCCAATAAAGGAGGAAATTACCTTATTCGTTTGAAGATGAATGTTTTTTAAGTTAAGCTATCTATAGGGTACTGAGCTATCTGGAAGATATCCAGAGATTGTTTCAAATGGCTTTCAAACTTTTTAAAATTAGTTGACATCTCACTACAATCTTCCTAACTTAAAAAAGATGGGAGCCTAATGCAACTGTAACTATAGTTCTCTTCTTCCTTTGT
The DNA here is from genome assembly GCF_048164855.1 of Canis lupus baileyi. Lineage (NCBI taxonomy): Eukaryota > Metazoa > Chordata > Mammalia > Carnivora > Canidae > Canis > Canis lupus. Next base: position 73,890,216 of record NC_132841.1, on the reverse strand, counting down.
AGTTTTGAATTTGGAAGTTAATACGACCATAGGAAATATCTGACATATATTGTGTAACATTTTAAAATTATACTTTTATTGGAAACCAAACAGTGGAATGAACAGATTTATGACTTCAATACATAAATTCTACACTTCCAATGAATGCATGTCAGTTTCTATAGAAAATTACCCTACAGCAATTGGAGCGGAAAAAGAAAAAGCCTTCTATTTAACTGAAATATATAATAAGTTAAAACTAACAGCATAGATGAATTTTTACAATTATTGCCTCTATAGTTATTGCTGAAGAATTCATTAAAGGAGAGAAAGAAATTTTAATGCATTTCTTTGTATAAACCTCAATTCTGTTAAATTCATTGCTGATACTACCAACAGGAAAGGAGGAAGGTCCGCTACTTTCACACTGAGTACTGGAAAACCAAGTAACTTGAGAGAATTTTCTGGAAGTAGATAAGCAGTAGAAGGCAGAGAAAACAGTGTGGTCTACTGTGTTCCCCAGGTTTATTTCACTTCTAATAATGAAACTCTGGAGAGAATCTTCAATATTTTTAAAGCAAAACTGGGTGAACAGATGAGTTCATGACCATCCTGTTGTCGTTAGCTTCTAAAGGCCAGCCTCAGATGATCCTGAGGAGCAACCAGAATTTGTTGTACAGCTTACTGACAAACTGTGAGTTCCTTCTTTTTTATTTTTTTGAGACGGGACAGGTAAGTGGGTGCAACCCAGGAGCTATGAGTGGTGGGCAGGAAAGGAGGTGAGAAGAAGAGGGCATTCCATGAGAGTCCTCCGGTGTTGGCAACTTTGTCCAGCCAGCTCCCTGGGTGGGTGGTTCTCCTCCCACCTCGGCTGAGTGGTTCAGACACGCAATCCTCCTGGAGAGGGGCTACATCATCCAGTCTCCACCCCTGGAGGCCCTGCCCTGCCGAATCACCTCCTAGTACCTTGGGGTTTTTCCAGGAGAAAGAAGTCTGATTCTGAAGGTAGAGGCTTCATTTATGTAAAAGAGAGTGAAGAGGAGATGGGGAAAGCACCACAGTGTTTTCCTCCGAGTGACTGAGAACTCGGAGCTCTGCAGTCAGACTTGGTGTAAAACTTGGACTGGGTGAACTTGGGTAGATGACTTAACCTCTTTTTTTTTTTTTTGCCTCAGTTTCTTCGTTTATAAAATGATAATAATAAGAGTACTCATTCAAAGGGTGACTGGGAGGATTAAATGTGAAAATCTTCAAACAATGTCTTACATGTAGTAGTGCTCATTAAATGCTTGCTACTATGATGTCACCATTTACATGGAGAAACTGACCAATGGCAAAAAGCTGTGTGTAAACGTCTGACGGCATGAAGGATTCAGTAAACACAGACAAGGTGTCAAAATACTCAGAAAAAAAAAAAAAGAGAGATAAACTTAGCAATGTGAATGTGATATTTCCTGCATTTACAGAAAGCACAGGAATCAAAAACAACAAAACCCATCACAACAGTCTTATGAGACAGGATGACATTTTTAGGGTCAGGAGGTAAAAAGCAGCAAACAAATTTCTCCCGGGATAGGAATTTGATTTTTTTTTCTGCTTAAATAAGGTAAGGTGAAAAACCCTTAATGTTTCCAAATAGCATTAGATGTTACTCTATTTTAACTCAAGACCAGTGGCCTGAGTAGGGATGGGGCAGGAGCAATGATCTCAGACGACTAGGTCTGCAATCACTTGCTGGCCCCAGCCACCTAGGACACATGCTGGTCCCACCTCCAAAATCGCTCCTGAATCCCACCCTTCTATGCTGCTGCTCCCATCTCAGCTGATCCATCCTCATCTTCTGCTGTACCTGCCACATTCTCCCTCTGCTTCCAGTCCACACTGCATTCCCCACACAGAAGCCTGAAAGATCTCTAAAATGCAATTAGAACATATTATTCCCTAATTTCCTTTTATTTTATTTTCCCCCTGCCCCCTATGATCATGGTTTTTTTTTTTTTTTTAAATTCCACATATGAGTGAAGTCATATGATAATTGTCTTTCTCTGATTGACTTATTTCACTTTGCATAGTACCCTCTGGAGACAAACCATCAGAGACTTTTAACTAGGAAACAAACTGAGGGTCGCTGGAGGGAAGGTGGGTGGGTGGGGATGGGGTAACTGGGTGATGGGTATTAGGGACAGCACATGATGTGATGAGCACTGGGTGTTATATGCAACTGATGAATCACTAAATTCTACCTCTGACTCTAGTAATACACAATACGTTAATAAATTGAATTTTTAAAAAAGAACACATTATACTCCTTAAAGTACTTAAAATCCTAACTCTACCCCATGACCTCCAGCCCCCTGGGCTGTTTTCCTGCCTGACGCTCTCTCCCTTCCTCGTTGAGATCCAGCCACACTGGTCTCCTTTCCGTTTCCTGAACATGTCAAAACCTTTCCAATCTCAGAGCTTCTAAGCTTGTTGTTCCTCTACCTGGCCTTCCTCCTTCCTGAACTCTGTGTTGCTTTAACACTGATGCATTAGCTCAAATGCCACTACTTCAGAGAGGACAACTCTTGTAATCCTACTAAAACAGCACACATCAGACTCCACTCCCTTTATCGCCCTTTATTGGTCCTCAAAGCACTAATCAACTTACTGGATTTTTACTTACTGGTTTCTTAATGTGGATATCTGTTGCCCCTCACTGGACTGTAAATTCCAGGACAGCAGGAACTTTATCACTTTCTCTGCAGGTCATGTAACAGCCTCAGGCTGTAGCAGACCCTCTGTATTATTTGAGTCTACTCTCTGCAACCTCCTTCACAATTTCTCATCTTCTAATTCTGCAAGCTTAACACCCCAGAAAAGTCCACTGCTATATCATCCCCTTTCTCCCCTGCCCTCCAAATCTAGTACAAACACTTGGTTGCTTTTTTGGCATTAATACAACCTTCTGAGAATGCCTGGAGTCTCACAGTTAACTAAGCCCTGGATAATTACTCTCAGATTGGTTCCACAACCATTTTCTGTGTCCTAGGTTCTTCTATATTTGGGTGACTTGTAATTGTCTCTTTCCAAACTAAAATTCATGACTCACCTAGCCTACGCTGGGGCTGGTAGCCTCGGCATCCCAAGCGATTTCTCGGGGCTGAGAGGGTTTTACACCACCTAGTTAGTTCCTGGCCAATTCACTTTGTGAAGTCTATCCAATGACAATCCCTGGAGAAGACTGTGTAATTATATTTTTTAATAAGGGTGTGAACAAGAATGGAGTTAATTGGCTTTAAAATGGCTGAGAGAGGAAAGCAAGTGTTGCTAAAGATCAACATAGCAATTGGGCAATTTAACGCACCAGTGGCAGAAAAGCTTAACCTCTATCTTTCAATCTCATAATTATCAAGCTTCTGGCAATCTGATCTCCAAACTGCACTTACAGAAATTTTAATCATGAGACTATGTAGGACATTCTGAGTTTGGAGTTAACATCACTTAATATGATGTAGAAACTATGTTTCCCAAAGTAGAATGACAACACAAATATGGTTTGGATGGTTCTTGGGGGTCATGTGACCTAAGGCAAGACAAAAGGAGAAATATTAAATATGTAATTAAGATTTGGATCTTAGTCGAGCAGTAAGATCAGCTTTTACTGATGAACATTATAATCACCCGGAGAACTGTAAATAAATACGGACGCCCAGGCTCCATTCCCAGAATCTTGATTCAGTGGGTCTATGAGTGGGGCCTGGGCATCTGTATTTTTAAAGCTCCTGAGATGATTGTCATGAGCAAATATTGTTGAGGACTACCACTTTAGAGTTTTGCTTTTTGCTATAACTGAAGATCTTAGAAATTGTTCTTAAATCAGTAATGGGCTTAGAGACAGAGAAAAAGAAAGTAACCATGTGGGAATGGTGCAAAATTAACTGATCTTCTTGTCCTAAAGAGGCTGTAGTGCCCAGACTCTAGCTTTTTTTCACTATCTTTCATAAAGTCCTCCCGGCCCCACCATTGCCAACAAATCCAGAAGTTCCCAAAACACATAAAGCATTCTTTAAAAATGCAGCTGTAAAAACTATTGGGCTTTCTTCTCTTTTTTTTCAGGTGTGTAACAAAAATCAATATCCTTTCAGTGAACAGGAGCTTCAGAGAGCAATTAGAACAGCCCAGAAGCTCTGGGGCTAAGGAGCCTTCATGTCTCAGAGGTAGGACTGGAGAAGCAAAATATGTATGGCCAAACTTTCACTGGAATAGGAGCTCCTAGATCACAGGGATGGGCCTCCAGGGACTGCTGGGGCTGCCTATGTCCTACTGACATTCAGCATCACGGTGCTGCCGCTCAGGCCAACTTGTCATCTTTCACCTACTGATCTGTAACACTGATTCATTCATTGAAGAAATAATATTGCTAGGACAGAGTATTCTTTTTTTTTTTTTTTTTATGATAGGCACACAGTGAGAGAGAGAGAGAGAGAGAGAGGCAGAGACATAGGCAGAGGGAGAAGCAGGCCCCATGCACCGGGAGCCTGACGTGGGATTCGATCCCGGGTCTCCAGGATCGCGCCCTGGGCCAAAGGCAGGCGCTAAACCGCTGCACCACCCAGGGATCCCAGGACAGAGTATTCTAACATCAACAGGAGACTGGGCTGGCTTGCTTTGGGAGCCAAACAAGATATGAGGAATTCAGTGGCTGAGAATTCTAATTTCACTTTTGGTGCCAGTTAGCCTCAAGGCCCAAGGCAAGTAATTAAACTCTATTTCCCAATTTGTCAAGTTGGAGAGGTGAGAGAAGGTTACAGATTATTGTAAAATGGCTACTGTGGGCATAAATGGGCCTGATAATAAAGCCCTTCGCTAAGATAACACAAAGCCTGGTGGCTGTGAGATACCAACTGCCCCACACTTAGCTAGGATTAACTATAGTACACTGCAAAAACACACAGAGGAAGGAAATAAGCAGTGCATTACAACTTTTAGCCACACCCAAGTGGATAGGATCACTATGAACAATTATCTGTGAATTAAAAAGACTCCATAGAAATATACATGGATAGGGGCGCCTGGGTGGCTCAGTCGGTTAAGCATCCAACTCTTAATCTCAGCTCAGGTTTTGATCTCAGGGTCATGAGTTGAAGCCCCATGTTGGGCGCTGTGCTAAGTGTAGAGCCCATTTAAAAAATAAATAAATAAATATACATGTATATCAAATTTCCTTAAAGACCACACATCTTGACTATCTTTAATCCCCTTTAAAATATTGCCCTTTAAATTTTATTTCCCATGATTATGATCTTAAAAAGCCTTGTGTTTTTTTTTTTTTTTTTTTTTTTTGCTCAGTGGTTTCCCACTCTGACTCAGAATATTCATTTTAGAATATTCTGGGGAATTAAAAAAAAACAACACAACAATAATACTGATACCCAGTCTCTCCTCCTAAGCTGATTAAATGAAAACTCTGGGGATGGGGCTGTGGCATCAGTATGCCTGTAAAAGCTTCCTTGGCGATGCCAAACCAAACCAACACCAAACCCTCCCTGCACATTCCCATTGTCGCACCACTTGTGCATGTTCCCTTTCTGGCAATGCCCTCTCTCCCCATGTCCATTTGTCTTTAACCTTGTTTTATGTCCTTCAATGTCCATCTCGTACCTTGCCTTTCTCAGGCACACTGCCCTCTGGAATCTCTAAACTCTATTTCATTCACCAAACACCTGAAGAATATTTTCTGACATTGCTCCTGGTATTTTACATTTACATCCATCTTCTCGATCATGTGCTCCTCCAGAGCAAAGACCTCTGTTTTGTTCTGTTATTTTCTCTACGGAGCTAGCACAGACTTCTTGGCCTGGAAGATGCCAAAAGACACGGTTGTTGTTGATGTAGATATTTTAAAATTCACTTGTGCTCTGCTTCTCACTGTCATTTCCCCCCAGATGTAGGTTAAAAGTAAAAATAAACAAACACTCCTTGTATATGTGAAAGAACATCTCATCTAGTGCTTTGCTCAAGCCCCAGAAAGGAAGCTCTTCCCCACAGATGGATGTCTCCCATCCTCAGGTCATCAGTGATAACCATGGCCAACATCTGTACAGCACGTTTCTTCATGAGCATTTTATGCGGCACGACCTCATCAACTCTGAACTTACTACAGGATTGCTGGGGGTTGGGGGTGGGCAGGCTGAGGGTAAAACACAAACCAGCAGACAAAGCAAAATCAGACAAAGTAGAATCCAGGCTTCAGTTATCTCAGAGGCTTCCTCTAACAACTTCGGAATCTGACTGCTCTCCCCTTGGGCCACATGAAATTGCAGGACCAAATCATACCTTTACTTTGGTGACAGGATATTCAAGAGCCACTTTAGCTAGCAGACAAAAGAAACCAAAATGGCCTTCTGTGATAATCTTGGAGCAGTCCTTCTGGAAACTGGGACTGTGTATTGTTTATGTAAGCAAAAGGACAGAGTGGGAGAAACATTATCAGTTAATGAGATGTCTTATTTGATGGGCGTTACACACAAACATGAAGCCCTAGCTGTCTCCTAATCTGATTTTACAAAGTGCCAGAATGACACACTATCCTGGAAAGTGACTTTAAGGTAAATCTAAATTTAGATTCAAAATGACCCATTGAGGGGCACCTGGGTGGCTCAGTGGTTGAGCTTCTGCCTTTGGCTCAGGTCATGATCCTGGGGTCCTGGGATCGAGTTCTGCATCAGGCTACCCACAGGGAGCCTGCTTCTCCCTCTGCCTGTGTCTCTGCCTCTTTCTTTGTGTCTTTCATGAATAAATAAACAAAATCTAAAAACAAAAAAAAAAACAAAAACCAAAGAAAAAAAAAAAACAGAAACAAAACCAACCAAAATGATCCTTTGGTCATAAGATGTTAGAAAACTTCTTGAGATTTGCCTGATGGGTAACACTTGAGAAGTCTGAGCCAAGAATAGAGAAAAAGTCATGTTAGGAAGAAGGGAGGGAAGTTTCCTATCATATATTTGTCAACTCATTAGTCTATACCAGTTTTGTTAAATGCAAATACAATGCGAGTCAGATATGCAATTTAATTTTCCCTATTAATCACATTTAAAAAATTAAAACAGATGAAATTAATTTTAATAGTTTATTTTAGCTAAACCAATGCATCCAATATATTACCATTCTAACATTTAATCCATATAAAAATTAATGAGGCGGGGTTTTTTCTTTTTTTTTTTTCTTTGGTTCTAGGTCTTTGAAATCTAGGGTATGTTTTACACTTAGAGTACATCTCAGTGTGGACTGATCATATTTCAAGTACCCAGTCGTCACACATGGCTAGTGCTACTGCGCTGCACAGTGCAAGTTGAGACACACACTGGAATTTGGGGCATGAGATAGAAATTGGCTGTCAGCATTTAGTCACCTAAATGTACTTTTGCTACTCTCCTTCTCTTAGCTCCTTGCTATCTTCTGAAAGAGATTATCTCCAAGGCCACATACTGTGTTAGCAAAAAAGCTTTAGGCTTTGGAGCCAAACAGACTATGGGATTTGAAGACCAGCTTTGTGACCTTGAGCTAGCTGCTTACCTTGTATGAATTTTGGTTTCTTTCCTATCAAAGGGAGACAAAAATAGCTAACTCTCCAGACTGTTGGGAAGGTGAAATAAGATAGGCAGTAAGTCCAAAGCACAGCCTAGAAGAGTATGGTAGGCAGTCAATCGAGAATTTCCCCTACATAAAACCCAAATTGATTTTCAAGGCACCATCTCATTATATTTGAGGCTCTACTGCTTCATTTATTTCATTTCCAGATCTTTCCCTGGAGGTTTTTCTGCTAAGGCAGCCCTTTCACCAGACCTTCATCAGGCTGGCTCCGTCTTTCCATGCAAGTTTATGTTCAAGGGTGACCTTTTTGTAGAAATCTCCTTGGCTGCCCTATTTCAAATTGCCTCCAAGCCCTGTTACTCTTGAGCCCCTAGCCTCTCTTTATTTTCTTCATAGCATTTCTCAGTATCTGAAATTATCTTATTTCTGCATTTGCTCACCTGCCTCCTATCTGTCACTCTCTGTAGCACACAGAAGCACCACAAAAAGCAGGGACCTTGTCTGCCTTTTCCAGAGCTCAGCAAGTATTTGTTGAGTCAATAAATGAATGAATAAATGCTTCACACAGGGAACTAACTGTAAATGGTGTCCTGATTCTCAAAGTAGTAGAGAGTGAACCTTTCAGAGTCGTTCAGAAATTAGTGGGCCAGAGCCAGCCTTGCCTGCCAAGGCCTGGTGTTGCCTAACTCGACTCTCCCAGCTGGATCTGGAAAGGGTTGGGAAGATCACAGGCCATTTCATTGTCGCCGCCTATTAATATGTATCACATGCGAAGTGTATGTTCATACCATTTAAATCATCTAGAAGATTCAGTTATTCCTGCTCTAAATGCTCTGAAGAAGAAGAACTGGGTTGGGACCCAGTTGGCATGATGCAACCTTCTGATGCCAGGGAGCTTGGCAGCACTAGGCAGTGTGAAAAGAGTGAGCATCAAAGTCTGGTAGACCTGGGCTTAGATCCTGGTTCTGCCTTTTAGCTGCTATGCAGCCTGGGCAAGTCACATAAATTTTTATAAGTTTCCATTTATCTGTAAAGCTTTAACTGATAATTCATACCCTGCAGTGTTGCTAGGAGAATTAATTGAGGTTATGTAGTCAAGTGCTTAGGCCATCTTGAAGGTTCAGTGAATAGTAGATATCAGTCCTGTCACCTTTGCATGCAACAATGCCCTGCGAGAATAAAGACAATTCTCTTTACAGAGACAGTTCCATCTTTGGAATAGCTACTTTGAGGGTATCCAATTTCCTCTTAGGATTCTGGTAATTTCTTTCCACATCTCAATGTAAGCTTCTTGTAGCTGAGGGGGCAGGAGCAAAGAAAGAGAAAGAGAGGGGTGCCTGAGTGGCTCAGTCAGTCAAGCATCTGCCTTTGGCTCAGTTCATGATCCCCCGGTCCTGGGATCGAGGCCTGAGTCGGGCTCCCTGCCCAGCAGGGTGTCTGCTTCTCCTTCTCCCTCTGCCTGCTGCTCTGCCTGCTTGTGCAGGTTTGCACTCTCCTCTCTCTCTCTCTCTCTCTCTCTCTCTCTCTCTCTGTGTATGTCAAATAAATAAATAAAATCTTTTTTTTTTTTTTTGTAAAAGAAAGAGACAGAAGGGGAGAGATATAGAGACACAGTATAAGCTGAATTGGCTATATCTGTGCCACACTTCGGACGATGACAGTGGAGACAATTCTCTTTACAGAGACAGTTTCTAGGGTATCTGCAGAGGGATGCAACCATGAGACCTCTTCAGTGTCCACACAGAGGTGTTTGTCACTACAAGCAGAGAGCTAGCTATATCGTGTTCAAGATTATGGGCCCAAAGAGAATTGTGAGGAAGAGTGGACAATCCATGTCAGTCTGGACACATTTTACTTGCTGGCAACACAGAGTGCTCTGCTTGACAAAAGTGAAGCAGTAAAGCCAGCTGTGTATTCTGAACCCACCCTTTGTCTTTAAGAATAATTAGACCAGAATTGACTTTACTCATTCTTTTGCTGACATAAGCCCCATGGAAGAGTAAGCTGCTCTAAAAAAGCATGCAACTATTTAACACTTACTTAACCTCCCATTAATATTAATAAGAGCAGCTTACTACTGACTATAAACCAGGCATTTCCATTTCTCATTTTCCGTTTTCCCAACATCTATACAAGAAAGGAGGCATTGTTCCCCATTTTACAAAAAGGGAAAGTGAGGCTTGCATTAGTTCAGTGATTTGTCCAAGTGTGGGAGCCAAGATTTGAAGCCCAGTCTGTTGGGTTCCAAAGCTCCATGTGTCCTCTCCTATATGCTGCTGGCATTGTCAATGGAAGACTCGGGTCCCCCAAGATGGGAGTTCCTAGTACTTTATTATTTTTTTTCTTTTTGGGTGGGTCGGGGAGAGGAGCAGAGGGAGAGGACGAGAATCTTGGGCAGGCTTCATGCTCAGCACAGAGCCTGACAAAATTCAGTCAGATGCTTAACCAACCGAGCCACTCAGGTGCCCTAAGAGGAGTCCTTAGTACTTTAAAAGTGCATAGGTCCAAAAGAACGCTATTACAACCCTTTCTATGCACAGGGGAGCAAACTGCACTTTGTTTCCTTTTTTTAAAAAAAGATTTATTTATTTAATCATGAGAGAGAGAGGCAGAGACACAGGCAGAGGGAGAAGCAGGCTCCATGCAGGGAGCCTGACGTGGGACTCGATCCCGGATCCTGAGATCAGGCCCTGAGCTGAAGGCAGATGCTCAACCGCTGAGCCACCCAGACATCCCAGCACTTTGTTTCTAAACAAAGCTTTGGCTCTACTGTCTGACATCCAGCTGGGTGACCTGAAGATTGAGACAGTGACTTTCTACAGGTGTCTCTTGAGTGCTGTTTATAAGACTACAGACTCCGGGGGCGAGGACCTCACCTTGGGAAAGTCATGAAAAGTTTGTGAGGAAGGTTCCCCAGGAGGCAAGGACAGGTGAAGTCTCTGGGGAACAGTACCCCAGGAGCTCACTCATGACACGAGTGCTTTCTCCTTCAGCAGCATGACTGACTCCAGACCCCACCTGAAGGCTACAGGTTACTTCCATAGCCAACGCAGCTGCCAGCAGAGGTTAGGCTGGGTGATCTTGATACAAAAGGTCCTCAAAACGAAGGAAAGGAATATTTATCTGGGATTCAGGCCCAATCTTCAGGGAGTGCCTTCAAACCCTGAGGGACTGCTTGCAAACTTTATGTACATTCCATAAGAACATCCCCCCCCCCCCCTTGGGAGAAGATTCACAGCTAATTCTCAAAAGGACTCACGATTCCCAATTTTTAAGAACCACGAAAATTAAAAATTTCATCTTCTTCCTTAGGCTCTTCAGCACTTTTACTCCATCTCCATCTACACGCGCATATAAAGCACACAGGGTATACACGCCTATAATGTTTAATGGGACATATACAAGTGTGACCAATTTCCCTGCATGTTGCAAGAAAGCCGGAGCCCGGAGAGGAGGCCAGCCCTGCCCGCCAGTTTGCAGCGCCCGAGGCTCCGCGGGAAAAGCAGCGCTCCGCAGGGCGAGCAACAGGAGAGCCGGGAGGCTTCGCCAGCCAACTTGTGAACCAACACACGCGAACCTCCCCGGGTTAATAATAGTATCCGGCAAACCTTTTCAAGCCCAAGCACAGAGCACCCCAGATCGCTTCTTACCAGGGCACCGCGCGCTGCTTCCCGGGGACACAGGGAGAGGCGGCCCCGCGGGCCCCTCCCGCGCGCCCCGAGGCCGCCTCCCCGGTCCTGCGGTCCCGCTCGGCTCCGCGGCCGCTGCCGCTGCCGCCGCCGCTGCCCCCGGGGCTGGAAGGCCTCGCTCCCCGCCCCGCTGGGGGGGGGGGCGCGCCCCGCCTTCGGGCCCGCACCCGCGACGCCTGAACTTTGCCCGCGGAGTGTGCGCCGCGAGCCCGCGGGCATCGCCTCACCTGCCCGAGCCCCTGCCCGCTGCTGCTATCATCATCATCATCATCATCATCATTATTAATTATTAACTTTCCCTTTTCGGTCTGATGTAAAGAATTGCCATTGCGAGGATCCCCCGGTCGCGCCGACACTGCGTCTCCGGGGCGCATCTCAAGATGCCTTTTAAAAAAGAAAAAAAAAGGGGGGGGAAGCCCCACGCGTGCGGCCGGGAGGGGAGGGGAGGGGGCGCCTTCTCAGCGTCGCCCCGAGGGGACGCCCGGCTCTCGCGCCTGCACCGGCACCTGCGCCTGCACCTGCGCCGCCGCCTCGCGCCGCGTCCGGGAGCCCCCCGCGGCCGCAGCCCCGGCCTCGACCCCGCGAGCCCCCGCGCCGCGCGCGCGCTGCCCCGGCCGCTCTCCCGCCTCCAGCCCGCGGGCCGCCGCGGCTACTCACTTGGGCCCGGGAGCCACGTCGGCCGGTCGGTCCGTGGGCGCTGCCGCGCTGGGACGCGGGGATCCGCCGAGCGCGCTGGGCCGCGCCGCCGACAGCGGGTACGGTCCGGAGGGACGGAGCGGCTCCTGCGAGACGGCGGGGGCGGGGCGGGGCGGGGAGGGGAGGGGCGGGGCGGGGCGGGGAAGCCCGGGCGCCGGGCGGCGCGGGACCTCGGGTCCCCGGCCGTGGCTGCGTGGGAAGCGGCTCAACTCGGTGCACTTGTTCACTCTTTCTTCATTGGAGGAGGAGCCAGTGTTGCAACCTTCATGTTCCTTGCTGGAGGCAAAACAGTGATTTTCTGCAGCAGGCGAATGTCCAGAGCCTGCCAGTTTTGCGAGGTGAGGGAGGTGCTTGGGGCGGGGGGGAGCAGGCATCAGCCAGGGCGCAGAGAGGAAATGACCGATTATTCCAGATGGGGGGTGGGGGTGCGAGACGAGGGCCGCACGCCTCCCACTGAGGCTGCACCGGCCTATACCACGGGCTAAACAGTAATAAGCGGAACACATCGAATGACCTCGAAGATGGCATTCCTCCTCGCAGTCGAGATGTGTCCCATTTCTTTCCGCCTTTCTGGATAACAGGCCCCTGGCAACATTTGATGGGGCGGGGGGGGGGGGGCTGGGATGGGGGGAGGTGAATCTCGCCTTCCCCGACTAGAAGGAGGGGTCAGAGTGAAAAAGGGAAAAGAAAATAAACAGTCAGTGACCTAAGCAGGGTTTCACTTTCTTTTCGATCCCCCAAACCCCAAATGTCCAGGGGGCCGTGTTTATTTTACGCAGCACACGGAGTATATATACCAAGATACAGGGGTGTAGGGCCACATTTTTGTTATTTTTTTCCCCGCACATGTAAGAATTTATTTTTTTTTTCTAACAGGGTTTTTTTTAATTTTTTTTAAAATTTGGTAATAACAAAACTGTGCGCAACCGCTACCTTTTTCTCTTGCCAGAAAGTCCTGAAACAGATAGCAACTGCCCTGAATCAAATAGTTATCCCTCAATTAGTAAGTTGCTGCTGTGTGTTTGATGCCATTGATTAATACTGCAGCCGATGGTTTCAGAACCCCGGAGGAGTATCAAGGAGATATTCTAAAGGGAGCCTCTCAAGTTTCAAAACCAGAAGTTACTGGAACTCTGGGCTTTCCTCCTTTGAGGCCACTTTTGCTACCATCCCGGAATTACTGGCGAGTGATATTCATTGGCGGCCACTTGCCAGGATGCAGGAAGATGTTAGAAATCCCAGGATGCTCTGGTGATCCTTCTGGACTAGAGACCCCCAGGTAGGTCAACCTGACCATTCCTGTTGAGCAGCAGGGCCCTAGGCTCCATCTGGTTCTCCGCGTCTAGAGGGAGATGCGTCTTTCACGCACAGCGGTCACCTGCTTCTGGTGATCAGCCAGGTACATTTGCCTTGGCTCTGGCGGCCACAAAAGTATGCAAAACTCCTATTTATTTCCCCGAACCACTGGGTGACATGAGATCTTCAATGACAGAAGATTTCTGTATGACCTTTGCAAGGATTACTCAGTTTTCTTGGAGCTGTTCTAGGCAGGCAACGTGAATCGCTGGTGAGAAAAATAGCACTCTGGGTAAGTGCAGACTGGCAGCTCTTGGAAGGTAGGGACCCCGCTGTCCCACCTCGTGGGTGGTGTCAGCTGCAGGCAGCTCAGCTCACCTGTGCTCCCGGCTTCCAGCAGGTGACAGATGGGTTGTTGAGTGACTAATGCATCATCTCACTTGGGAGAGAAGGGCAAGGCTGGCTTTCTGCTCTGTGGTGCGGTGCGCAGGTACTGTCCCTAAGCCACCAGCGTTCACTGTTAGGGAATCACCTGGCTTCAGCCTTCCTCAGATGATGCAGGAAGCCCGTCCTCAGCCTGGGTCTCTACTCCCTGCGCCCCCGCTGGTCGCCCCGGCCTCCTCCTCGTCTCTGCACTAACACGCTCAGGCCTTGTCTTGTCTCCATCTGAGATGACACAGATGTGGACCTGCTCTGCGTTTCCTCCAAGCTGCTCCTTCCTCAGGCTGAGTCCTGGGCCCTACCCCTCCAATGCCTCCAACACCCTGCTCCGTAGCTGAAGGCTTTGGGCCTGGGTTTGAGTCCCTGCCATTCACCTGGCTTCAGTTGCCTCCCTGTAACTAGGATGCAGTACTGTATGCCTCAAAAGTAATAATAATGGTGGTTATTAATCACCAGGAAAAGAAATAATAATAATATTAATGGTGATAGCATATGTAAAACGCCTGGCAAATAACAGAAAGCCTAGAAATATTAAGTTCTTTTTTTCCCCCCTTTCCTCTTTTTTACCACCTTCTTAGAATATTTAATCTCTTCTCCCTGTGGGCTTTTTCATCTAAGCCTACAACATGCTCATATCTTCCTTGATGCTGGTAACCCTTTAGGGGCTTTACCAAGTTCTGATAACTTTTATTAATCTAGTTCACGCCAGTCTGCAGCTGTCAAACTTAGTGGGAAAGAATGAGCTACAGTCCTCAGCTTCCCTGACTCATCACACCTTCCATGCCTTCCACCAGTGGTTCGCTACCTTGGCCGCACACCACCGCAATCTTCTGAGGAGTGTTTCAGAGCCACTGGGTCTGGGTGTCACTCGAAGAGCTTCTAATGCAGGAGGTTTAGGGTGAGGCCTTGATTCTCTGTTTCTCTAGAGATACACAGGCAAGGTAGAAAAGGACTGCCAGATCCGCGTGTGCACCCCGGCTTCCAACACAGCATGCTACTCATCCCCTGCTCTCTGAGGGGTGTCATCTGGGCCTCTCTGCAGTGCCCTGCCCCCCTCCCTCCCTTCATACTCCTGAAGCTGTCTTCCTTGGTTCTTAGCCCCTACCTCCCCACACCCTTGTTGGCCATGACCTCTCTGTCTTGCCTTTTGCCACGCTTCTCTTCTTTCTCCTCCTTCCTGGATGGGAACAGTTTTGCCTTTGGTTCTTCATCTTTCTTCTTCAAGGACTATATTCCTTTCTTAAAAATAAAAAAAATTTAAAAGAAGAAAGAAAAAGAAAAATGCTAAAAATAACCGTAGTAAAAAAAAGCACTTTCACTGTTTTTTTTTTTTTTTAATTTGTATTTGTTTATTTGAGAGAGAATGAGCATGAAGCAGACTCCCCACTGAGCAGGGAGCCCCATGCAGGGCTTGATCCCAGGCCTCTGGGATCATGACCTGAGCTGAAGGCAGACACTTAACCGACGGAGCCACCTAGGCACCCCATCAGAGCACTGTTAAAAAAAAAACAAAACTATATATCTAAAAAGTCAGATATATCCTTCCCAAATCACACACCCTCCTCCTTTTCTCTGATTTCATCTCTGGAGGTGACCACCATGAAGAGATTGGTGCATAGCTATCACATATATCCTCATGTCTCCATAGGCACATGCAAATTTTTTTAAACTAAAAATGTAATAATTTCTGTGACCTGTCTTTTTAAAGTGTAGTGCAATTACATATTCTAGATTACTAGCTATAAACAACTCATTCTTTTTAATGGCTGCGTAGTTTGTAATTTATTCTACTATTCTTCCATTGTTAGATATTTGGTAACTTCAACTTTTTATTGTAAAAAGTGTTGCCATGATTATCTGTGCACGTACCTTAGGATAGACCGTTAGAAATGGCATTGTTGGGTCAGTGGGAATGAGAACGAAACTTTTGATAGATCACTGCCAAATTGCTCTCCAAAAATGTTATGGAAGAAAGTCTTAGAAGTCCGAGAAGTGAGTCCTAAGGTAGGTAAATATTCCCAAAGTATTTAGCAATACACACTCCTACTAACATACAGTCCTGCCTAGGACGTTCTCTCACATTCTTGCCCCCACTGGGTTTATCAATCTGATTTTTGCCAGTCTGGTAAGTGAAATATGGTGTCTTGTTGTTCTAATTCACAGTCTCCTGACCTCTTAGGAGGTTGAGTCCATATGTTTATTATTTGAATTTTTTTCTTATGCTGTAGTTGTTCAATCCTGTGCCTATTTTTCTTCTGGTGTTTTAAATATAATCTTTGAGGTCTCTGTAACTATTATACATTATATTAACACCTAGTGAAAACTATTGTAAACATTTCTCTGCCCTATTTCTCTTGATTTTGTTTAGAGACTATGTCACTGCACCTAAGTTTTGTGTTTTCATCTAGTCAAATCTGTCCACTATATTCTGCTAAGGCTCTGGGTTTTCGGTATTGCTTCTCTGCTTCTAACATTGCTAATTTTTAAAAAAGAGATCTTTAATTATCCTAGGAATTATTTTTAAATATATAGATATTAAATTTATTGCATTTATAAATATTATAAATACCACCATATATTAATATAATATTCAATTATATATTTAAATAAAATAGAAGCAACACATTAACACATTACATATTCTTATATTGAATATAATATGTGAATTATACACATTAAGTATATTTTCATTTATAAATATTATAAATATTAATTTTCTTCTGAATGCATTATCAATGATTCCATCACTCTTTATTGAAAAATCTATGATTTCTCCAATGATTTCTAATGTCAATATAATACATTACATTTACATATATATTTCTATGTATTCTTGGCACTACTCTGTCTTGTTTGACATACCGATTTGCATGCCAATAATGAATGATTTTGATAGCTATTGTAAAAATAGCATATTATATTCCTATTAGTGCAAATACTTTATCACAGTCTTTCCTCTTAAAATGTTCTTGATAAATATGATATATATATCTGTATCTATAGATAGTGGGAAAGATATCTATCTATAGATAGATAGATATAGATATATTTGAATTTACCATCTTAACTAACAGGGAGCTAAATGAGGGGCTGCTGGATCCTAGGACCCTGGAATCATGATCTGAGCCAAAGGCAGATGCTTAACCAACTGACCCACCCAGGTGCCCAATATATTTCTTTTTTCTTTCTTTTTTTTAAGGATTTTATTTATTTATTCATGAGAGACACATAGAGAGAGGCAGAGACATAGGCAGAGGGAGAAGCAGGCTCCCCACAGGGAGCCCAATGTGGGACTCATTCCCCGGACACAGGATCATGCCCTGAGCCGAAGGCAGACACTCAACCACTGAGCCACTCAGGCTATCCCTATTTATTTTTTCATAAAGTTTTAGAATCAATTTGTTCAAATTAAAAAAAAATTCTTTGGCATGACATTGCATTTATTTATTAATTTGAAAAAAATGTATAGCATTTGAAATATTAGTTCTTCCACCCAGGAATTATGTCTCTGTGCTTATTTAGATCTTTTAAAACTATTCCTCAAATTTTTCTTGAATCTTACTATGTCATTTCACTTTTATTGTACAATAATTTACTTAATCATACCGTCTTATGAACATTTCAGTTGTTCCCAAACTTATACTGTTATAAATAATACTACAGGGGACATGTCTGTGGAAAGCAACTTTGCCTATGGGGGACTTATTTCCTTCGCCTAAGATCCCAGTGAGACATAATTAAGCCAAAGAGTATGCACATTTTTATGGTCCTTGAGATATAAAAGCTTATCCTGATGGCTTCAACTGTTAATATTCCTTCTGTCACAACTACACTCAATAAAGCACAAATATCTTTTTATCCCTTTCCACTGTTAATATTCCAGGTCATGCCTTCATCATTTCTCATTTCTTTTCTTCCATAGCTTCCCTGCTGGATGGCCTCCCTCTCACCAGCCTCGTCCGTGTGAAACTCAAATGTTTCCCTGCTGAATCTGATTAGATTAGATTGAAGTTAAAGGTCTTTGCTCCTGCTGATCTTACTGGTTTTGGGAGTAGTAGTTCAATAAATCTTTACAGTGTGTTTGAATCCCATCTTCCCTTCTTGGCATTAATATAATTAATATTCAATTATAATATATCTAAATAAAATATAAGTAAGCAACAATTAACATATTATTATATTAAATATGTGAATTATGCACATTAAGTATAATATTTTTCATTTATAAATATTATAAATATTAATTTTCTCACCTACTCAAAACTGTATCCCTTCCTGATCTTCATATTCAAAGTTACTTTCTTCTGAAACCTTTCTCTGATCACTCCAATTCAGAAGGTGGTTGCTTGCTTCTATCTGCTTGCTTCTATCAAGTGGGTTTGTAATACACTCCTCTGTTCTACCTCTGAGCATCATTGTGAGGCTGATATGAGCTGACATGTGTACATGCATTTGGTAAATTATAAACCATGTGTAAATAAAAGGCACTACTATTATTAGACAATGTTTCCTTCCTTCCAAGGAAACCCTTACTAGTTGATAAGCATTCAGGCTAAGTACAATGAGTGTTTATGAACATGGGAATGGAAATTTTTTTCTCCATGTGGAAGATGCTAAGAGAGCTGGTCTGTTGACTGATGAAAATCTGTATCTCCTAACCTCAAGGAGGGAAACTGAGAATGCTGAATAGAATGCGATGGCTGTTAAGAGTCTGAAAGAGGTGCAAGGGTGTCTTTAGGCTATTACATATGCATCTTGCCACCCAAAGTGTGGTCCTTAGACCAGCTGCATTGGCATCATCACCTGGGAGCTTATTAGGAATGCAGGATCTCAGGCTCAACCCTCACCTTCTGAATCTGACTTTGTATTTTGATAAGATCTGCTGCTTCAGGGCTAGATAGAGTTCATAAAGCCCAAGTGACAGTAAAGTGAGTGTTCTCTGGAAGTGCCTAATTGGTACCGGGGGAAAAATTGACTGGCTTATATGCTTTCTCCATCTCTATCTTACATGTGTTTTGGGGAAGGGATGGAGGGAGATGTAGGGACAGCCAGATGTTACAAATTCCACTTCCCAGATTGTAAAACTGAGAAATCATATGATTGGGAACATGCTGCCAGATACATTTCCGATTATGTTTCTGATACATGGTGAATATTTGTTTTATTGTATTTTAAGTTGTAGTAAGAGCACTTAACGTGAGATCTACCCTCTTAACAAAATTTTAAGTGTACTATCCAATATTGCTAACTATAGACCCAATGTTACACAGCAGCTCTCCTGGAACTTATTCACTTTGCAGAACTGAAACTTCACACCCTTTTAACAATGACAGCGCATTTTCTCCTCCCTCCAGCTCCTGGAAACTACCATTCTAGTCTTCTAGTCTCTGGTTTTATGAGTTTGACTTTTTTTTTTTAAGATTTATTTATGAGAGAGAGAGAGAGAGAGCATGCACACACACCTGCATACATGTGTGAGGTGGGGGGGGAGCAGAGAGAGAGGTAGAGAATCACAAGCAGATTCCCCACAGATCCCAGACCCCAAATGCAGGGCTGGCTCCCAGAACCCTGAGATCATGGTCTGATGCAAAATCAAGAGTCAGATGCTTAACTTACTGAACCACCCAGGCATCCCTATGAGTTTACTATTTTAGATACCAAATATAAATAGAATCATGCAGTATTTGTCTTTCTGTGACTGGGTTATGTCCCTTAGCATCATGTCCTCTAGGTTCATCCATGTTCTTGCATATTGCAGGATTTCCTTTTTTAAAGGCTATATAATATCCCACTGTATGTACATACTACATTACATTTTCTTTATGCATTCATCTGTCCATGAATATTAGGTTGTTCCCGTATCTTGGCTATTGTGACTACAATACTGCATAGATACCTCTTCAAGACCCTCATATCAATTTTTGAGACAGATACCCAAAGTGGGATTGCTGGGATCATATGTTAGTTCTATCTTGAATTTTTTGAGGAACCTTCATACTATTTTCTGTAAGCAGCTACACTATTTTGCATTCCTACCAACAGCACACAAACATTCTCTGTGTAGTCCCTTGGGATCCTTTTTACTTCCCTTGTGTCAGGTAATATTTCCCCCTTTCATTTATAATATTAACTCATTTAATTCTTCTCTCTCTTTTTTCATAGTCCAGCTAAAGGTTTGTCTGTTTTATTTAAAAAAAACAAACAAACTTGATTTTGTTGATTTTTTCTATTTGTTTTTCTGTTCTTTATCTCATCATTTTTTTTCTTTATTCTCCATTATTTATTCCTTATGTTAACTCTGGGCTTAGTTTTCTTCTTCTTTTTCTAGTTCCTTGAGATTTAAGGTTGGTTTTCTTTCTTTCTTTCTTTCTTTCTTTCTTTCTTTCTTTCTTTCTTTTTTTTTATCTTCTTTAATGCAGGTTTATCACCATAAACTTCCCTTCTAGCTCTCCTTTTGCTGCATCTCATAAATTTTTGTATGTTATACTTTTATTTTCATTTGTCTTAAAGTCCTTTTCTGGTCTCTCTTTTGATATCATCTTTGACCCAATCGTTGTTCAAGAGTGTGTTACTTAATTTCCACTTATTTGTGAATTTCTAGTTTTCCTCCTATTATTGATTCTTAGATACATCTCATTGTGTTTTTGAAAAGATATTTGGTATGATTTTGGTATTCTTAAAATTGAAATTAAGACTAGTTTTGTGACCTAACATATGCTCTTTCCTGAAGAATCCCATGTGTGCTTGAAGAGAATGTGTATTTTACTGCTATTGAATGGAATGTTCTATATATTTCTGTTAGGTTCATTTGGGCTATATAGTGTTGTCTAGTTCTCTATTTCCTTAGTACTATTCTGTCTGGATATTCTCTCCATAATTGAAAGTGGGTTATTATGTCTTTTACTAATATTGTGTTACCATCTATGTCTCCCTTCAGATCTGTCAACATTCGCTTTATATATTTAGGTGCTCTGTTGTCATGTGATTATATATTCAAAATTGTTATATCTTCTTGATGAATTTATCCTTTTATCATTACATAATGTCCTTCTTTGCCTCTAGGGACAATTTTTTACTTGTAGTCTATTTTGTCTGATATAAGCATGGCCATCTCTGTGCTTTTTTTTTTTTTTACCATTTGTATGGAATATCTTTATCAATCTTTATCATCCCTTCACTTTTAATCTGTTTGTCCTCAACTGTAAAGTAAATCTGTTGTAGATAGCATATAGTTGGTTCTTTCTTTTTTTTTAAAAAAAAGATTGATTGAAGAGTTTATCCATTTATGTTAAAGTAATTATTGATATGAAAGGATTTACTATTGACATTTTCCTAATTATTTTTGTCTGTCTTGTAGCTCTTTTGTGCCTCATTTTCTCTCTTGGTTTCTTTCCTTTGAATTTTGTTGATTTTTTTTTGTAGTAATACTCTTTTAACTTCTGTCTCTTTGATTATCTTTTATAGATTTTTTTGTGGTTACCATGAGGCTTACCAAAACATTTTATGTTTATGAGTCTGTTTTAAACAGATAACATTACTTCTATAGTACATAAAACTCTACAGTTTGACCTCCCCCTATATGCTTTATTGTGACTATTTATATCTTTTTATAGTGTGTATCCATTATCAAATATTTGTAATTATCATTATTCTTAATACTATTCTCTAGCCTTTTGTATTAAAATAAAAAATGATTTATGTACCACCATTACAGTATTACAGTATTGTGTATTTGTCCGCATATTTGTTTTTACTAATGAGTTTTATACTTTCATATGCTTTCTTATTGCTGTTTGGTGTCCTTTCATTTAAACTTGAGGAACTCATTTTAGCTCTGTGCAAACTGCTAACAATTTAATTTAATTTAATTTAATTTAATTTAATTTAGTTTTTGAGGTGAACATAAATCAACTATTCTGAAGTGTACAATAGTGTCATTTTTTATATTCACAATGGTGTGCAACCATTACCTATGTCTACTTCCCAAAAGTTTTATCACCTCCAAAGGAGAACCCATATACAACCATTAAGCACACGTCCCCCTCCTCCCAGTCCTTGGGAGCCAATCTGCTGTTTCTATAGATTTACTTATTCCTTTTGTTTCATATTAATGGAATCACACAATATGTGACATTTTAGCTTTTTTCACATAGCACACCTTTTTTTTTTAGGGTTATCCATGTATCATTGTTTCATTCCTTTTTATGGCTGAATAACATGCAACATTTTGTTTATCCATTCATCTGCTGATGGCCATTTGAGTGGAGTTCAACTTTTGGCTATTGTGAGTAAATTGCTTGACTTTTCCCCCCACTTTCCTCTGCAAAGTAGGAATAATAATTCCTTACTCTCAGGGTCATTGTGAAGACTGGAACTAATACAGATCATATGTCCGGCTCACTAAATAAAAGCTCTTGGAACCATTTTTGTGTGTGTGGGATTGGAGAGAAAGAGCTATTAAAATAGACCTTTGGTTGATTTGCAGACAAGATGAACATTCCTATTTTTTTAAACATTCTTAAGGACCTACCAGTTCTGCTCATCTTACCCCATCTTCCTGTCCATATTTGGGTTACAAATCTCATTTTCAGGTCTCCTTACAACTGAAATTATTCATCTTTTTGTTATTATCTTTACCTATCTGCTTTCTTTTTTCCTCCTAGTTTTCAGTTTTTTCATTCATTCATTCATCCATCCATCAACCATTACGAGTTTCAGTTTTAGATGCTGGATTATGACAGGAAAAAAATTAGATTCAGTCTGAGATGTCTTCCATGGTATTATATTCTGGAGTTGGGGAGAGGAGAGACTAAAAACAAACCGTATGTCAGGGAGTGGTATATGCTGAGAAGTAAAACAAAGCAGAGAAGTGGGGTAGAAAATCGAGCAGAGTTCTAAATGAGGACTCTGAGGTGTCTTTCTGAAAGAAGTCTCCTTTTGGGAGGGAAGAGGAAAGTCACTGGGGCATTGAGCAACATGGCATGAGCTGACTTTCATGTTGAGTAGATCACCCTGCCTGCTGCCATGCTATTGACAATTGATAATGCTATTGACAGTTGTCATCTCTTTCTCCTTCTTTGGTTCCTGTCTCTGAGATTTCGCTTCATGAGCCCTTCCTGAGAGTTCACTTTGTTGATGAAATCTTTCAGAATCAGCTTTATAAGCTAAGACCATCCCTTTCTCCTTATTCCACCTCTTACCTTTTTGAGGAAGAAGGAAAATGGCACACAAAGGAAGCTTTCACCACTGACTTTTCACCATCTCAGCAGCCTCAGGTGACAAGGATCTGTAGCTGGAGGCCACTGCTTCCTTCCTGGTTCCAGTGAAGACTTCCCTGATCTTTGTCTTCACTGGGGCTGAAGGTGTGAGAATTAGGGAGAATCTTACAAGTCTTTTCTAGAGCAAGACTACCTTTTTGTCTTTGCCAATGTGCATTTTCCTGACTAAATTCAGAAATAAGGAAGGTTATTTTTGGTAACAGAAATGAAAAATCAACGAATATCCAGTTCTTCTGAAGATTCGGATTTGGGAATTCTGTACCTAGTTCCCCCTCCCCTACCTTCTCCCATGGGCATTCCATCCACACTCAGGATAATGTGGCATGGTGAAGAGAGCATTGTACTAGGACTTAGAAGGTCTGAGTCTTAGTCTGGACTCATACCAGCTAACCATGGGTTTGTTAGTGGATGGGTGTGTTAAGATAAAAAAACAGATACTTGCCTTGAAAATTCCCTGAGTAGACAAAACCAGTTAAGTCATACAAATAAAACTTAATTTAGCTTATTTTTTTCAAGACTAACTTGATCTGGGTCATTTTTTGCTTGTGCCCCTAAAAATCATAAGCAAAACTTAAACTGCTTCTCAAGATTGATATGAGGTAGCCATTGACCAATAAAGGAAACTCTAATACTATAACCAATCACTGTAAAGAATAAAATCAATGCTTTCTCATGGTATAAGCCACTTTATAACAATATATATCCCTGAGCTTCTTACCATGTTTTGGTTTGAGTGCTCCTGGTTTGCAAATTGTCTTTTTGGTGTGTGCACAATTAATTTTACTAAGAGCTACTTCAGTGATTCATTCATTTTACTTCTGTTATCTCTGAACTTCTGACACGTAGTAGAACAGAATGAATGAATAATATGAGCTCCAGAGTCAAACTAGCAAGTTTGAGTGTGTGACACCACAACTTACTGACTATATGTAATTAGGCAAATTATTTAACTTCTATGTTTCATATTGTCCTCATCTATAAAAGGAATAATAACTGTACTTACCTAACAGAACTGCTTGAGTATTAAAATGAGGTAATTGAACTAAAGCACTTAGAACAGGATCGGGTGTGCTTTTATGTTTATGATTAGTATAATTGTTGGCAAGTCAATCATCCAAGTTATGTTCGAGTGCTTGTGATCGCATATGAAATGTCTTACGGATCTGATAATGTTTGGCAGAGGAAAATGAGGCAAGTGGGTTGGTTTTATTCAATCATACAAAGGATTGCCATATGAAAGAGATACTTCTGAGTTGCTTAGAAAGTTTTTTGGAGTTTAATTCAAAATAATGGGGAACTTTTAATATAATCAATGGGGCCTGAGAATTGGAATGACCATTTTGCAAAGCAGTGAGGTTTCCATCACTGAAAGAGTTTAAGCAAAGATGGGTTCTCTGTTTGTTTTGGCTTGGTTCTCTGAGTTAGCATACAAGGGATTCCCTTCTCTAAAATGTGACTGTAAAAAAAAAAAAGTATAAGTCTTTTCTCATCATAAAAACCCCCAAATTATTTCTCAATCCCCTTTATTCTCTTACTGTTCTTTTGATCCCTTCCCTTCCTTAAGGGAATAGGTAAGTGATTACCAAACAGGTATGACGGTATCAGTGGTGGTCAAGGCTGCTAGAGCCATTTTTTAGAATGAGAAAACAGATGCCAAAAGACAATTGCATTGTGCTGTAAGCAGCCAATGAAAAGGCCTGAATAAGCTAATGACTTGGGAATATGAAAGCACTCAAGGCGTCCCTGAAGCCTGGCAGTAAGATTTAATTAATAATGGGAAACCATGCAAGTCAATATAGAAAGCTTACTTTATTTTTTATTTTTAGAAAGCTTAATTAAAAAAAAATCCCCTATATGAATGTTGGTAGAAGTTCTGAAATGTTCACACACAACCCCTGACACCTCTGTCAGCTTCTCTCTCTGCTTGCTATTACCACATTTCCTGACTTTAAATAACATGGTATACTTTTGAATCAGGTTTCCAAGATACACAACCCTCAATCAGTATTATATGGTCAGAGAACAAAATGGTGAGGCTAAAAGTGTCTACTTATATATGCCTCTTATATCTCAGATCTCCTCCATGAATCTCCTGTCTTTTTCTGCTGTCAGAGCAGCTTTAAAGGAATATATAGATATGATAGGTGGCTTAAACAGCAATTTATCCCTCCTGGTTCTGGAAGCTGGATGTCTGAGATCAGGGTG
This sequence comes from Canis lupus baileyi, assembly GCF_048164855.1. Taxonomy (NCBI): domain Eukaryota; kingdom Metazoa; phylum Chordata; class Mammalia; order Carnivora; family Canidae; genus Canis; species Canis lupus. The sequence continues at coordinate 73,865,057 of NC_132841.1, read as the reverse complement.
TCAGCATGTGGGAGAGCTCTGGTCACAGCTCTCCTCCTCATTCATAAATGATGGCTACCTTCTTGCTGTATCCCTACATGGCAGAAAGAGCATTGATTCCCTTCCTTTCATTATAAGGTCACTAATCTCATCCTGTGGGATTCATTTTTATGACTTCATTTAAACCTACTTACCTCCCAAAAGCCCATCTCCAAATACCATCATATTGGAGATTAAGGCTTCGACATATGAATTTGGGATGATACAAACATTTATTCCATTGCACTGGTCTACTTACTCTTGCTTCTGGGTCTTTACACTTAATGCTTCCCTTCCCTAAAGCATCCTTTGTCTTCCATATCCACATATCTTTCTCCCCTACTGCATCAGGCTGTTCCTCAAATGGGGCTTATTTCCTATCAGTGAGGCCTTCCCAGATCTTCCCATTTAAAATTCTCTCCCCCATGGCCCTCTCTCACTTCTTTTCCTATTTGTGTTTTATCATAAAATGTATCATCTTTTATAATTTGAGTTACCCCAGAAGTAGACTTCATGCCAAGAATTCAAGTATAAGTGGTTTCTTAGGAGGTGCTCTAAAGTTACTCACTCAGGTGGAGAAGAAGCTGGGCTATTTTTACACCAACTTCCATTAGTCATTGGCTGTAGGCATCTTGGGGATGGAGTACTAATTTTTGCTTCTCCTAAAGGTGGGCAAATTAGCCTTCTTTGACTTTGGGAAGAGTCTCATGGCAAAGACATGCAGATCTTGACTCCTGGAATAGGAGAAAGCACACCAAAGTGATGATATGACATGATATGATATGATGATATATGATATGATATGATATGATATGATATATTCAGGATTATGGGTAGGGCACTGATAATATCTGCTATACAATGTGACATACAATATAGTTTATAGAGATATATCATATGTATCACAAATTATATATAACACGTGTGTGTGTGTGTGTGCGTGTGTGTGTGTATTCCCAATTCCAGAATGTAAGCTCTATGGGGTCAAGAATTCTTGTCTATTTAGTTCTCTGCTGAACTTAGAACAATACCTGGCAACCTGGCGCGTGTTAGTGTTGAATAAATACTTGTTGAATGAATTCATGATCTAGATCAGATATTTTAAATTGTGCATTGTGACCCACTTAGCAGGTCATGAAATTAATTTAATGACCACCAGCAATAAAGAGAGAGAAAAGAAGTGTACTGCAGGTGGTAAGGGTAAATACTGTTTTATAAAATGTTGCACTTCAATACAGTGATTTAATGTACATATTATAATTATTAAATTAAAATAAGATATATAAATTAAATTTATATTAGGTCCTGTAATACAGTTTGCTTTTCACTCAGGGTTGTCATTTTTGACAATTGCTGATCTATTTTTCACTTGGAATTGCAAGGATACAGAGAAGATTAGCATGGCCCCTGTGCAAGGATGACATGCAAATTCATGAAGGGTTCCATACTTCTAGAATGCATTTAACCTTAAATGACTATCAGCTAAAATAGACTGCCATATATATATATATATATATATATATATATATATATATATATATATCATGATAACCACAAACTAAACACCTATAATAGAGACACAAAAAACACAGCAATAAACAAACATAACACTAAAGAAAACCATCAAACCACAAGGGAAGGAACCAAGAGAAGAAGGAAGGAGCAGAGAACTACAAAAACAACCAAAAAACACTTAATACAATGGCAATAAATATATACCTATCAATAATTACTTTAAATGTAAATGAACTAAATGCTGCAATCAAAAGACATAGGGTGATTGAATGGATAGAAGAACCCCAGGCCCATCTCTGTGCTGCCTATAACAGACTCACTTCAGATCTAGAAATACACATAGACTGAGATTAAAGGGGTAGAAAAGAATATTCCATGTAAGTGGAAACATAAAGAAAGCTGATGTAGCAATAGCAATATCATATCAAATAATATCAGACTTTAAAACAAAGACTGTAACAAGACAAAGAAGAGTATTACATAATGATAAAGGGCTCAATCCAAGAAGCGGTTGTAACATTCATACATAATAATGCACCCAAATTAGGAGCACTGAAATGTATAAAGCAAATATTAACAGACATAAAAAGAGAAGTTGATAGTAACACAATTAGTAGTGGGGGACTTAAACCCCCCCACTTACACCAATGGATCAATTATTCAGACAGAGAATTAATAAGGAAACATTGCCCTTAAATGACACATTAGACTAGATGAACTTAATATACATAGGACTTTCATCCAAAAACTGAAAAACACACATTCTTTTCAAGTATATATGAAACATTTTCCAGGATAGATCACATGTCTGACCACAAAACAAGTCTTAATAAATGCAAAAATATTAAAATCAGATCAAGCATCTTATCTGGCCACAAAGCAATCAATTACAAGATGAAAATTGGAAAAAACACAAAAGTGGAGCATAAACGACATGCTTCTAAACACACAATGAAGCAGTCAAAGGGGAAATCAATGAAGAAATCGAAGAAGGAAACAAAAAAATACCTTGAGACAAATGAAAATGGAAACATAATTTTCCAAAATCTATGGGATGTAGGAAAAACAATTAAAGAAAAAAGTTTATAGTGATACAGATCCACCTCAAGAAACAAGAAAAATCTCAAATAATAAACTTTATACCTAAACAAACAAACAAAAACCAAAAACAAACAAACAAAACCCAAAGTTAATAGAAGGAAGAAAATAATAGAGATCATAGCACAAATAAATGAAATAGACTTAAGAAATAGAAAATATCAATGAAACTAAAAGTGGTTCTTTTAAAAAATAAAAAGAAGATGATGAACCTCTTTCCAGACTCATCAAGGAGAGAAAGCAAAAGATCCCAAATAAATAAAATTTAAAAATGAAAGATATGTTACAACTGATACCACAGGAAAAAATCATAAGAAAGTACTATGAACAATTATACACCAAGAAATTGCAAATCAAGTAGAAGTGGATAAATTCCTAGAAACACAAAACTTACTAAGATTGAATGACAAGGAAACAGGAAATCTGAAAAGATTGATTCCAAGCAATGAAACTGAATTGACACTTTAAAAGTTTCTCAAAAACCCAAAGTCCAGGACCAGAGAGTATTATAGATAAATTCTGCCAAACATTTAAAGAAGAGTTAGTATCTGTCCTTTTCAAATTATTTCAAAAAATTGAAGAGGAAAGAGCACTTCTAAACTCATTTCATGAGACCAGCTTTATCCTGATATCAAAACCAGACAAAGACACCACAAAAAAAGAAAACTACAGGCCAATATCTCTGGTGAATATAAATGCAAAAATGTTCAACAAAATATTAGCAAGCTGAATTTCAGCAATATGTTAAAAGTATCACACACAATCATCAAGTGGGATTTATTCCAGGGATGCAAGAGTGATTCAATATCTGCAAATTAATCAACATGATACACCACATAAACAAAATGAAGAATAAAAATCATATGATTATCTTAATAAAAACAGAAAAAGCATTTGACAAAATTTAGCATCCATTTATGATAAAAACTCTCAACAAAGTGGATATAGAAGGAATGTATCTCAATATAATAAAGATCACATATGACACACTCACAGCTAATATCATCCTCAATGGTGAAAAGCTGAAAGCTTTTCCTCTAAGATCAGGAACAAGTGGAGGATGCCCACTCTTACCACTTTTATTCAACATGGTATGGACATCTTAGTCACAACAATTAGGCAAGAAAAAGAAATAAAAAGCATCAGGATTGGAAAAGAAGAAGTAAAACTATCAGTATTTGATAGATGTGAATGACGAATCCCTAAATCCTATGCCTGAAATGAATCACTCTATGTTATCTAACTGGAACTTAAATAAAATTTGGAAGAAAAAGAAGAATAAAATACCTACTAATAAATTTAACCAAGGAGGTGAAAGACCTGTACTCTGAAAACTGTGACACTGATGAAAGAAATTGAAGACAAGTTCTTCAATTAATAAATGGAAATAAGTGGGGGATCCCTGGGTGGCGCAGCGGTTTAGCGCCTGCCTTTGGCCCAGGGCGCGATCCTGGAGACCCGGAATCGAATCCCACGTCGGGCTCCCGGTGCATGGAGCCTGCTTCTCCCTCTGCCTTGTCTCTGCCTCTCTCTCTCTCTCTCTGTGTGTGACTATCATGAAAAATAAATAAATAAATAAATAAATAAATAAATAAATAAATAGATAAATAAACAAAGTGGAAATAAGTAAATAAATGAAAAGATATACTATGCTAATGGATTGAAAGAATTAATATTGTTAAAATGTCCGTGTTACTTAAAGCCATCTTTAGATCCAATGCGATCCCCATCAAAATACCAAAGGTGTTTCTCACAGAACTAGAACAAGGAGTGCCAAAATTTGTATGAACCACCAAAGACTTTGAATAGCCAAAGCAATCTTGAGGGAGAACAAGAATGCTGGAGATTTCATGCTCCCTGATCCAAGTATATTACAAAGCTGTAGTAATCAAAACAGTATGCTACTGGCATTAAAACAGACATATAGATCAATGGAATAGAATAGATTCTAGAAATAAGACCACTCATATATAGTCAATTAATATATGACAAAGATGGCAAAAATATACACTGGAGAAGGCAGTCTCTTCCATAAATGATGTTGGGAAAACTGGACAGCTACATGCAAAAGAATGAAACTGGACCACTTTTTTACACTACATAGAAAAATAAATTTGAAATGGATTAAAGATTTGAATGTAAGACATGAAACCATAAAATTCCTGGAAGATAACATAGGTAGTTATCTATGACACTAATCTAAGCATTATTACTAATATTTTTTGGCCCAGTCTTTTCAGTTAAGGGCAACAAGAACTAAAATAAAGAAATGGACTTACATCAAACTAAAAAGCTTTTGCACAGTGAAGAAAACCACCAACAAAATGAAAGCATACTGAATGGGAGAAGATGTTTGCAAATCACACATCCAACAGAGGTTAAGATGCAAAATATATATAAAACTTATACAACTAAATATAGGAAAACAAACAACCTGGCTATAAAATGGGCAGAGGACTTGAATAAATATTTTTCCAAAGACTACATACAGACAGCGATAGGCCAGTGAAAAGATGCTCAATATCACTGATCATCAGGGAAATGCAAATCAAAACCACAATGAAATACTATCTTCTACCCATCAGATTGGCTATTATCCAAAAGATAAATAATAAATGTTGGAGAGGATGTGGAGAAAAGGGACCCCTCGTACACTGTTGATAGGAGCAGAACTTGGACTTGGTGCAGCTACTATGGAAAACAGTATGGAGTTTCCTCAAAAAATTAAAAATTGAACTACCATTCAATCCAGTAATTCCACTTCTGCATATTTATCCAAAGAAAACAAAAACACCAACTCAGAGAAATATATTCACTTCTATGTGAATTGCAGCATTATTTACATAGTCAAGATATGGAAGCAACCCCAAGCATCCACTGATAGATGAATGGATAAAGAAGATGTAGTGTATAGATATCATTGAATATTACTCAGCCATAAAAAAGAATGAAATCTTGCCATTTGTGACAACAGGGATGGACCTAAAGAATATTGTGCTAAGTGAAATAAGTCAGAGAAAGAAAAATACCATATGGTTTTACTTATATGTGGATTCTAAAAAAAAAAAAAAAAAAGACAAAACAAATAGACTCATAGACATAGGAAACAAACTATTGGTTACCAGAGAGGAGGAGGGGACCGGCAAAATAGGGGAAGGTGCCTTGCCTATTTTGGGGAAGTACTAACTCCTACTTATGAAGTGAGTAAGTCATGAGGCTGTAATGTGCAGCACGTAGAATGGAGTCCCTGATATTGTAACAACTTTGTATGGCTGCAGGTGGTAACTACACTCATTGTGGGGATCATTTCGTAACATACAAAAATACCAAATCACTATGAGGTACCCGTGATCCTAGTGGGAGACTGTTTGCAAGTCTACTTCAACAAGTAAACACTTCCAACCCACTAGGAAAAGCTAAAATGGAAGGCAGACAATAGCAAGTGTTGATGAGGATGTGGAGAGACTGGAACCTTCAACACTGCCAGTGAGAATGTAAAATGATGTGACTAAAACCAGTCTGGCAGTTTCTTTCTTTTTTTTTTTTTAAATTTATTTATGATAGTCACAGAGAGAGAGAGAGAGAGAGAGAGAGAGAGGCAGAGACACAGGCAGAAAGAAGCAGGCTCCATGCACCGGGAGCCCGATGTGGGATTCGATCCCGGGACTCCAGGACCACGCCCTGGGCCAAAGGCAGGTGCCAAACCGCTGCACCACCCAGGGATCCCAGTCTGGCAGTTTCTTAAGATGCCAACTGGAGTTACCAGAGGACCCAGCAGTTCCACTCCTGGGTACATACCGAAGACAGAAGAAAACATGTGTCCACACACAAAATTTTACGTGAATGTTGATAGAGACACCATTTATAATAGCCAAAAAGTGGAGATAACCCAAATGTCCATCAGCAGATGAATGGATAAACAAAATGCGATACAGCCACACAATGGAATTATTTGGCTTCAAGGAAGGAAGTATTGATACATGCTGTAATACAGATGAACTTTGAAACCATTATACTAAGTGAAAGGGGCCAAACAAAAAAGGACATATGATTCTATTTATATGAAATGTCCAGGACAGGCAAATCCATAGAGGCAGAAAGTAAATTAATGGTTGCCAGGGACCAAGGGGATGGGGGGCGGAATGTGATCTACTGCTAAATGGTACAGTTTCTTCCTGGGTTGGTGAAAATGTTCTGAAATTAGATAGTGGTGATGTTTGCACAACCCTGTGCATATACTAGAAAGCACTGAACTGTACATTTTTTAAAAGGGTAAATTTTATGGCAAGTGAATTGTATTTCAGTAAAGCTGATATAACAAGAAAAAACTACCCACCCCCCCTCAATTTTAGAAACTAAGGAATCCAGGGCCAGAGAAGTGAGGGCTTCTCCAAGGTCCCAAAACTGGGCCCAGGCCAAGCAGACCCATGACATCACAGCACCGCTGGGAGTCCGGGTACTGTTAGACATTGGCAATTTAGTTCACGGCACAGAAGCCTCCGGCCAGGTCTCCCACTGAGCCAAAGAAAACCTGATCCTTTGTAAACATCTAAAAGGCCAGGTTGTAAGTATCTGGAGTTCTGTGGGTGACCGAGAGACAGGCCGGGCCACCAAAGGGCCTCTGTGACAGCACCTCCCTGCCGGCGGACCTGCTCTGTGGGCATCAGGATGGGCTCACTTTGCCTTTGCCCTGTGCGACTCAGCGTGAGACGCCTCCCCGGCCTCGGCCTGGCCTGGCCTCCTGCTTACCTTCAACGCAGTCATGCGAACATGTTGACACTAGGGGTCCTGCTCAAAGAGATCTTTTCAAACATTATCTTTATTATCATTTAATTCATTTTATTATTATTATTTTGTGGCTTGGAAGCAAGAATTTTCTCTGAGCCTGTCCCTCTCTTCCTGCTTCTCATTCACTCTCTCATTCTCCTGTTGTTCCTGCGTGGAAAGAAATTAGTCCTGGCTTCAGAGCTTCGGGGCTGTGTGTTGAGAGAACAGCGATTCCAATTACTGTCCTCCGGAAGGTGTTTGCAGATCTCCCTCGGTAACTTGCAGTTCTCTGCTAGGCTCACGGAAGGGCTGCAGGTAACCTGGCTGTGCTCGGCGCACGGCTGTAGGCCTTAGCCTCGAGTCACAGAGTGAACAAAGGAGACCAAACACCATTAGTTTGCTGGGGATTTTGTGAAACACATTCCCAGTGGCCACCATAGGCACAGGGGACCTCCATTCAGGTGCATCTCAGGGTGGGGTGAGGCTCTGGGTGGGGCCTGTTTAAACAAAACAAAACTCCACCAGTGTGCAATGTCCATGAGTAGGGAGAGAGAGCATGAGAACGAGGCAGGGGAACAGGGAGAGGGAGAGAACAGAAGGGACCAGAAGGGGAGGGAGGAGCAGGGGAGGGCAGGAAGGGGAGGAGAGGAGAGGAGAAAAGAAGGAACAAGTGTAGTTTTTGGTCCTACTGACCTGCTGGCCTGCGACCTTGCTCTTTTGCAACTGGCCTTTTTCAGGCTGGGAACTCAGATTCCCTCTGCCACAGGCATGAACTCCTGGCCCCTGCTCTCTCTCTCTTTTTTTAATCTTAAAAATTTTTAATTTTTATTTATTTTTATTATTTTTATTATTTTTAATTGGGGCTCAATTTGCCAACATATAGCATATCACCAAGTGCTCATCCCGTCAAGTCCCCTGCTCATTTTTATTACAGCCATCCATCCATCCAGAGTGGGCTCTCGCCTGTCCTGAGGCATGTCCTTGGGGTGGGGTACGGGGTTGGTGGGAGCCGAGAAAGGAAGATCTGGTCGCCCCACTCTGAATAAATCATCAGCCAGCTGGCTGTTAGCTAGAAAGTGGGGGAAGACACAAAATCTAGGAAATGATCATTTGATCTGCTGTTCCTCCTTTCTCTCACTTACTCTCTCCCTCTCTCTTTTTCTTTTCAAGGCAAAGTATACTCTTTCTGTCCAACATACGGTGCATCAAACAAGCTGCCTCGTTTGGGCAGTGAGACAGGCCTCCACTAGGGCTGAGAGGGCCTGAGCCGCACAGCTGGGACGCCTGGCAGGCTGGACGCCGGCCCCCCCGCTCCTGCCAGGGCAGCCCGGGCCAGCGGCCTCTCCCAGCCCTTCCAGGCCGCCTCCCACACCTGTGGGCTCCTTCGCTGGCTGGAACCCTGAAGCCACCTCTTGCTCCCCATGGGAGGAACAGGGCGAGCAGAGGCTACTCTCACAATTAGAGACAAGAGATGAGCTGGGCAGGTGGCGGGGTCACATCTCCTTGTCCCCTTCACTCTGTCTCCTGTGGGCTAATAATTCCAGGGTAGGACGGACAATTCACAGAAATCCTGTGCGCCAGGGCTCTCTCTGTGGGCAGGCTGCGGCTGCCAAGGCAAACAGCACGCTCCACTCCAGGGAAAGGCAAACACCACGACTCGTTGTTCACATGAGGAAGCAGGCCTTTGCGCTGTCCGTGGGCATTCATGGTGCCCGTCTTCCATGGCACTTGGGGCAAGTGACTTGTTTTTCTGCAGTTGTGCTCCTTGCCTTCTGTCATTCAGCTTTAAACAGGAAGTTGGTCAGTGATCTCAGGCCAAGTGGAAATCATTCCTTTGCTTGAGTCAGTTGGCTTATTGTCTCCCTGAATTTAAAAGGCCACAGGACCTTGAACGTCATGGGATTTTATACTCTTAACTGAAAGTGACGTCGGCTCCTCCTATAAACACCTTTCTTACAACCGTTTTCATCGGCTACGCAAATCTTCCAGGAAATAATACTTTTGGTTGTGTTAAACCTCTATCCCTGGGACACCTGGGTGGCTCCGCGGTTAAGCGCCTGCCTTCAGCCCAGGACGTGATCCTGGAGACCCGGGATCGAGTCCCACGTCAGGCTCCCTGCATGGAGCCTGCTTCTCCCTCTGCCTGTGTCTCTGCCCCTCTCTCTCTGTCTCTCACGAATAAATAAAATCTTAAAAAAAAAATAAACCTCTATCACTGCTATTGCAGTTTGAGCCAATCACATGGTGCGGGTTCTATGCCCGCGACAATGTCACTTCATTTATACATAAAACGGAGACCATCCAGGGCAGCATTAGTGATGAAATTGAATGCAGCTCATATACCTTTTTTCAAAAATAGGGAGGATTTGAAAATTTTTTATTATTGTAATTTTTTACTAAAGTATAACACACCATGTTATATTAGTTTCAGGTGTCCAACATATTGATCTATACATTATCCAGTGCTCGCCACAGTAAGTGTAGTCAGCACCTGTCACCATACTATGTTAGCACAATATTTTCGACTGTATCCTCTATGTTGTGCTTCTTAATCTCCAGGATTTATTTTATAACTGGAAGTTTGTACCTTGGTATCCTTTTTATCTATTTAGATGCATTCTTCACACACACCCCTCTGGCAACCATCACTTTGTTTGTTCTCTGTAATTAAGAGTCTGTTGGCTTTGTTGTTTCAGGTTCACATACAAGTGAAATCATAGAGTATTTGTTGTTCTCTGTCTGATTTATTTGACTTAGCATAATACTCTCTAGGTCCATCCCTGTTGGCACAAATGGCAAGTTTTTCTTTTTTTAGTCATCTTCCATTGAGTATATCCCCATCTTTTATGGTCATTCAGTTTCTGATGGATGCTTGTGCGGTTTCCATATCTTGGCTACTGTAAATAATGCTGCACTACACGTAGGGGTGCCTATATCTTTTGAACTAGTGTTTTTTTTTTTTTTCCTTTGGGTAAATGCCCAGTAGTGGAATTCTTGGATCATATGGTATTTAAAAACTGGAGATTTTACCACAAAATATATATTTGCAGCTTTTCTTGAAAGAATATCATCTATCTCCAGAGAGCTCCCATTGCACCTGTGGACAGTCCACTCACCTTGAGCAGTGACTTCCCTCTACGTGGCGCCCACTCCCTGCAGCCCACCTCCATCTCCCCGGTTCCCTGTTGTCTCCCTGACCCTGAAGCTGGATGCATGTCAGTTGTTATTTATCATTTCACTTGCATTGTTGTTTTTCTTAGACAAGTATTTCGCTTTGTCTAGGTTGCTACTAAAAGTGAGAAAATAAAAGTTAAACTCATAGAGCCCCATGCTTCCAGAGGAACACATGGAAAGATTCTAACATTTAAAGGGAAGGATGGTTTTTACATCCAGACTCATTAAACTTGTTCATGTTGCCCACTGTCTGCTGTGTGGATTTGCAATTGTGACATGGTGTATCTTCATTTCCAACACTCCACATGTTTATCTTCGGTGTCATCTCTATCCTCTATCACATGCCTTTTCTGACACCTCAAAGAGATGACTCAAGAGTGTAAGAGACCAACTGATCAAAGGTAGGAAGTAAGATTCACCATGGTCATTAGCAAAGGCAAAAATAAAATTTAGAAATAATAGAAGATGTGTGTTTTTCCCTTTTTGCTGGCTGGTTAGAGAAACAAGATTTCTCTATTTTGAAAAATCACTATTAGGTCTCATCAGAGACATACTTTCCCTTTTCATCACACATGGGTATAATTTGCATTAATTTTCTTCAGGATCCACACGTAAGACTCTGCAAAGGTAGTCAAAATGGTAACTTCATTTCCATAAAATACTCTTCATTTCCATAAAAGCTTTGAATTAGAGATTTTAGGGAAGCGCTTTGAGGCAGAAGACAGGTTCCAGAACAAAGCCTCAAGGTGCCAAATTCAGAAACCAGCTTCATTTCTGTTGGTAAAAAGCCAACAGAAGATGGGAGATTGGAATGCAGATAGAGTGATATTGAAAAAGGTGGATCTTTAATTAAATGTTTCCAGTTCCAGACCACCACCTGCAGTGAATCCCAGGGATCCACAGTCTCTTCTTACCACCTGCCCTGGTAAATAGCAGCCTAGTGAGCAAAACACATCAACATTAGGTAACTGCTTTCCTATGCCAGAAAGGTGTGACTCATCCAGAATGAGACATGGAAAAAATGCAGTTTTTAAGAGAGATAAGCTGTGAGAAAATGAACAATGTGGGCGGAGGTGGGGTGGGGGTTGGGAAAGGAGGGAGCTTAGGACCTCAAGAATGGAATTAATCTATTTAGGATTTCAAGGGAAAGTTATTTTGCAAGAATTTATATTCAAGTTGGCATGTGAGAGATATAGAGTCCAGGGAAAGCTTGAGAGGTGAATAGCTAAAAGGGGTATACTTCCCAGATTTTAGGGAGAGAAAGAAATCTTCACACACAATTATTTGACATTTTCCTTATTTTATCATTCATTCTGTGCATGTATGTACGCATGTAAACACAAATACATCTCTCTCTCCCTCTCTCTGGACCTATAGCTGAATCATCTAATTTCACTGTGCCTTATTTCTCACTGTGTGTGTGTGCATTTATTTTAATTTTTTCTTTTTGGAACTATTCAATACAAAGTTGCAGATAACACAAGACTACACCCCCAAATGCTTTAGCATGCAGCATCTAAGAACACAGACATTCTTTTGTACAACCACAAAAGTGTAAAGTGTGGCATTGAGACAACAATCTTATCTAATATACAGTCCATACCCAAATTTTCCAAAATTGTCCTCAAATGTCCTGTATAGCTTCTATTTTTCCCAGACTAGGATTCATGTATGGATCATGTTTTGCATTTGATCATCATTTGTCTTTGATCTTTATTCTAGAGCAATCATCCTGTGTTCCATGACGCTGACATTTCTAATGAGTCCATACTAGCAGTCTTGTGTCTTCCTGTATTTTTTAACTTAAATGTGTATGTATGTGTGTGTGCGTGCATGCACACATATGTGTCTGTTTTGCTTGCACTAGCAGATCTCATTGTTTAAGAGCATGAGCTCTGCAACCAGATGGCCTTGCTGGGAATCATAGATTCACATACCAGGCTCTCATACAAGTTACGTAACCTCTGTGTGCCTCGGTCACCTCTAAACAATGGGCATAATATGGGTATAATTGTTACATGAATATTTAGAATATTCACATACCAGGCACATACTAGTGGCTAGCTATTGTTTTTATCAGAGAACATATTCTATTTTAATCTTACAGTAGGTAGGAGAATTTCGTGTGATTTTGGATATGTCTCAGTTACAAATGACTTGAAAATAATTTATTCTCATTTTAGGATAATGATGATTATAGTAGCATATACTAACCTCTTTTTAAGATAAAACTATAGAGTCTCTAATTACTATAGCTAATGGTCCAGATTTAAGATAATGCCAACATTATACGGTCAATTATAACACTGACTAATACATAGAGGTTAATTGTGTGGTTTGGGTTGTAAAAATATCTTGGCTGGCCATCCAGCTTGGCTACTTGCAACCTATTTAAGCAAATCACTTATCTCTCTGAACTGTCATTTCTTCAGCTGGTAAGTGGGGATGATTACAAATATCTGAGAGACATGTTTCTAAAACTCCAGGTTCCTTTCCTGGCATCCAGCAAACCTTTTAAAATGCTTGCTTTCAAAGTAGTTGTGTGAAGTCATCCCTGGGACGAAAAAATCCATTCACGAGCTTGTTTTCCATAGATGTTACTAACGCTAAATAAAATTACTAAAAATTACTGAATATTGGTGATTTTATGAAAATCTTAGCACAAATCTATTTAATATTAGCTAGACCATCCTATCTCCCTTACGCGTTTCTAAAGGATCTGGACACTCTTTAGGTGATGTATGGAAATCTGTGCCCCTGCAGGGTAAAAGCATTTGAAGATTTGCATTCATTTGTGAGCATTGTTTTGTTTCATTCTGTCGCTATTAAAAGTTGGTAAGCATTTCAGAGAGAAGGAAGACACCATTTGGAAAGAACATGTGCTGTGGAGAGACAGCCTGACACTGTTCCTTATTAGGTAGTTGGTAGTGGGAAAACAACCCAACACTTTCATGCTCTAACTTCTTTTTTGATATAAATTTATTTTTTATTGGTGTTCAATTTGCCAACATATAGAATAACACCCAGTGATCATCCCGTCAAGTGCCCCCCTCAGTGCCCATCACCCAGTTCCCCCAACCCCCGGCCTACTTCCCCTTCCACTACCCCTAGTTCGTTTCCCAGAGTTAGGAGTCTTTCATGTTCTGTGTCCTTTTCTGATATTTCCAACTTCCTTTTTTGTGAGAAAACATGTAAAAAACAGTGCCTAAAACCTAGGGACCATATTCTATTAATGCCTCCCTACTTGACCTATCTTCCTCCCTCCCTTCCTCCATCCTTCCTGTCTTTCTTCCTTCTCTCCCTTCTTTTCTTCTTCTCTTTCATCATTCACATCTTCCCTTTCTTTCCCTTCCTCTTCTCCCTTCTTGGGGACAGTAGCCAATGCTAAGTACATAAGTTAAGACCAGGTCCAGGGAAATAATTTTAGAGGGTTTTTAAGAAAGATCCCATCCATTCCCTCTGATGGCTTGAAAAATACTGCATCTGTACCCTACATGTATCTCTAACCTTGGGGCAAGGGCTTCATGTGTACCTATGCCAAGAAAGGATCTACTTTTCTTTCTTTTTCTTTTTTCTTTTCTTGTCTATTTTTTAAAAATATTTTATTTATTTATTTATTTATTTATTTATTTATTTATTTGAGAGAAACAGAGAGCTGGAACAGAGCATGAGGGAGGGGGAGAGGGCAGAGGGAGAGGGAGAAGCAGGCTCCCGGCTGGGGCAGGGCTAGATCCCAGGAGTGGGGTGGGAGGGTGATGGGGGATCATGACCTGAGTAGAAGACAACCGCTTAACCCACTGAGCCACCCAGGCGCCCCATGGAAGTATTTACCTTTCTGCATGGCAATGTTAGGGTCTCCTGAAAACTGCATCTCTCACACAAGCCAGCTGGAGATTGACATTCTTTTTCTTTCTTCCTTTCTTTTTGGTTTTAACAGCGTCTTATTTTAACAAATTCGTGGGTAGTTGCAAAAATTGCGCAGAGAGGTTAGGTGTACCCTTGCTCCAATGTACCCCACTGGTTATGATTTACATAACTAGAGTGCCACACAGGAGCTTGACATCCTCTATTAGAAAATATCACCTTTTGTTCTCAGTGAGACAGAGACATAGGATGCCAGCCTGTTTGGAAATGGGAAAAGAATGACTTAAATATTGCAGTTTTCAACAGAAAACAGGCCAGGATGCCCGAGTGGGTGAGAGACTGCACAGAGAAGAGACAAGACTGCCACCTCCTCTGCAAACCTCACAGAAATGACTCCACTGTCAGGATTTCCTGGAGGGCCACCTTTGCACATATGTTTGAGAAGGTGAGTGGACGTTTTTTGCAGTGTGGTATGTGGAGAGCCAAAAGGGAAGGCTTTCAGCCCTGTAGTCGCAGGGAATTTTCACCCTCTTAAAAGCACTGAGAACCCCTCTAAAAGCTTATATTTTGTATGAAGATATTTACCATCTTAGACATTAAAAATAAAAAAATAGGGCAGCCCCAGTGGCGCAGCGGTTTAGCGCCGCCTGCAGCCCAGAGTGTGATCTTGGAGACCTGGGATCGAGTCCCACGTCAGCCTCCCTGCATGGTGCCTGCTTCTCCCTCTGCCTGTGTCTCTGCCTCTCTCTCTCTAGCTGTGTCTCTATGAATAACTAAATAAAATCTTAAAAATAAAATAAAATAAAATAAAAAATTAAAAAAAATATTAAAATGTGATGCATCAATTCCTCTAGAAATAAAAATACATTCCATGTGAATAGATACACTGTGTGTTTTTTTTAAAAAAGATTTTACTTATTTAATTCATGAGAGATGCAGAGAGAGGCAGAGACATAGGCAGAGGGAGAAGCAAGCTCCCTGCGGGGACCCCGATACGGGACTGGATCCCAGGACCCCAGGATCATGATCTGAGCCAAAGGCAGACGCTCAACCACTGAGCCACCTAGGGACCCCAAAACTCTGTGTTTTTTATTTTAAAAAATATATTCCCTAAGCAAAACCATTGTGTGAGAAGTGACATTATCTTATATTTTTGTAAGTTTCTTTTACATCTCAGATTCATAGAAAATAGCTGGAGTTTATATCCACCTCTGCATCTACTCTGTTTTGATATGTTACTTTGAAGTACATGAAACAAAGCTGGCTTTATATATATATATAGTTGAAAGAGATATTTTAGTATTTTTAATATTTTTAATATTTTATTTTTATTGATATATATTTGTTTATTTATTCATGAGAGACACAGAGAGAGAGGCAGAGACTCATGCAGAGGGAGAAGCAGGGCACCATGTGGGGAGCCTGATGCAGGACTGGATCCTAGGACCCTGGGAGCATGACCTGAGCCGAAGGCAGGCTCTCAACCACTGAGCCACCCAGGGGCTCCAATATTTTAAATATTTCAAATAGTCTACTCGGATAGTATGGATATAATTCTTTGACACTGCACTGAAACTCAACTAGTAGTAGTTCCTTCAAAGTCAGTTGTCATGTGATATCTAACCTAAAACCATACCAGTGAACTCTTGGGAATCTGTTGCATTAGGATGCACAGTTTTACATTGCACCTTGAGTGAGTCTTGCATGCATGCATGACCCTATAATATCCTGCCTTGGTCACATCAAAAATATTGGTTCACTGGGTTATCAACATCTTCCAAATGGTGACACATTTCGTTATACAATATGAAAAAAAATCACATTTTCTAGCACCATTAAGTCTTCAAGTATTAGGGAGCTGTCAAGCTCACAGTGATGAATTTTCTAAATTTCTAATTTTCCCTGGAAAGCTCAAATTTTGTCATTGGCAAGAAATGCTGTTAGTTGGGTTTTTTTGACATGACAGGTTTACTTTGTTCAGTTCTAAGACAATGTCTATCAAATGCTTGAGTCTGAACAGCCATAGTTTGTCACTCCTTCTTTCAAGTAAAGCTGATGTTCTCCAAAAAAACAAAAAAAACAAAACAAAAATCACCAAACTCCAGCTGGTTTAGCTTGCTGGTCAAACAACCACATGAGTGCTGTTTTACAATTATAAAATAAAATAAAATAAAATTAAATTAAATTAAAATAAAATAATTTTATAATATATTTAAATATAAATATATTTTTATAATATAAAATAAAATTCTTCTCACATCATTATGCTTGGGTAAGAGGAAAAGTGTTTGCATTAACTTCCCACTCCATCACACAGTATAAAAGATTTGTACTCATGATTTGTGATTTCATAGAATTTATAAAATTTTCTGCTTCATTAAGGATGTTTTTAAGTAAAACTGGCAGTTTGACTTTTTGCTGTGAATGTGTGTCTGTAAGGACACGGTGACTGCTAACCTAGCGTGGGCCCTGTGTTGATTTATACTAAGGTGTCATCGGTGTTATCCATTATGGCTTGCATCAAGTGCAAATATCAAAACAATGAAAAAGTAAATAAGTGTTGCTATTATTCTAAAAGTAGTTTTGAGGGTGCCTGGGTGGCTCAGTGGTTGAATGTCTGCCTTTGGCTCAGGTCATGATACTGGGGTCCTGGGATCAAGTCCTGCATCAGGCTCCCTATGAGGAGCCTGCTTCTCCCTCTGCCTGTGTCTCTGCCTCTCTCTCTGGGTCTCTCATGAATAAATAAAATATTTTTAAAAAAGGAGCCTAGGAACCTGGGTACTTACATGCTAGTTGGGTGATCCTGACTGAAATATGAGCATGACTGACCTCACAGAGACGAGGCACTTCCTAATTTACACCAAATATTATATTTTGATAGAAGGAATTTTGGAGGAAGGAATATAAGCCTACATTTCACCTAGTTTCCTTTGCAAAGTCACTATCTATTCATTTGCATTTTAACAGGGTCATGAGTGACTCAGGAATTCTCTTTAGATTCACCAAGCAGACTTATGGTTCTTTCTGGAAGCCTCTCTGTGTATTGATGATCTTTACCATTTGTGGTTTGGAGTTGGGGGTTGAGAGTGAAGCAGGTGACCAAGTGCACATGCAGATGCAAGGCACGATCTGTTTTCTGGCAGGAGAGACCACCAGAATGAAGGCCCACATTATGATTATGATCCTCTAAGGGAAGTGTGATCCCCTGGTAGTTACTGAGAACATCTGGATAGCCCGTCCTGCTTGTCTCCAAGCTAAGCACATCTTAAGAGACACCCACAACTTAATTCCTTTGATTAGAGTAATCTACTCTAATCAGATGTGTTATTTTCTCACCCTCTGCAGTAAACTTGAGTTAAATAGAATGTAGCTGGATGTTAAATGGACAGTAATTTGCCAGACACTTCAAAATTATAGGGTATCCCACATAGATCTGTGAGAGGTGAAGGAAGATACCTTGAGCGGATTGAGTTCATGTGTTTGACCCTAGAAAGGGAACACTGATCTAGGATATTTAATCAGTAAGGACTCCTGGAGATTTCCTGTGTAACCCACTCCACGGATGAGATGGTGAGGGGTGGGCAGAAGCAGAGGAAAAGCAGAGTTTAAAGGAGGAGAGGATATTTGAGCATTTTGGAGGATTTTTTTTAAACCTTTCTTCTTCCAAAAGGAAAAGAAAAGTCACTGAATATGCTTATAAGCCTTAGAAATGAAGTGGGAATAGAAAAGGTTAGTTATTCTGCAGTACTCAGCTAGTGTCCTTTAGTTTGAAAGTGGCTGGACTTTTGTTCTCTGTGTCTTAGAAAGCACCCTGGGACACATGGACCCTAAAATCAGAAAAAAAAAAAACCCAATATATTCAATGCCTAAGTCCTTCTCCCTGCTATATGTCCCAGAGATCATCTAAATAAAAAGGTATTTGTGATTAGATAAACTTCAAAGAGGTCCCATTTTTCATTTGGAGAAAAGTTTCACATCATCAGAAGTCTGTTCCAGCAAATGGAATGGGATTTAAGAGAAAAGGTGTTATGGGGTTGTGGGTGAAGGAAGGGGGTCCTCAGACCCCACCTGAAGGCCTTCAATCAGAATTCTATGCTTCTTATAAATCCTTTCTGGTCCCATTTGCATTAGAACATTGATTTCTGAGATGCTTGACAGAAAATGAAACTGCCTGCCCCAGTGCTTTACTGATCTGCAGATGTCGTGAGCACCTGCAGGGCACCTGGAGTTGGCTCTGGCTCAGGAGATGTGCTACTTCGGTGTGCTAAAACTGATCGGGGGGCAGGGGGGTAGGGGGACACCTGGGGAGCTCAGTCTGTTGAGCATCTGACTCTTGATTTTGGCTCAGGTCATGATCTCAGGGTCAGGGGCATGAGATCAAACCCCATGATGGACTCTATGCTTAGAGGGGAGTCTACTTGAGTTTCTCTCCCTCCCTCTGGCCCTCTTCCCACTCATACTCTCTCTCTCATCCTTTAAAATCAATCAATCAATCAATCAATCAATCAATCAATCTTAAAAAAAAAACCACCCAAAAATGAACTGATCGAAGGGTAGGACTGGACCAGAAAAGACAGTTTTTGATTTTTTAATCTAAAAGAAAAGTCTGTCTGTGACAATTTAGCGACACACAGTCTTCTAAGGAATCGTTTGGGAAGAATATGCCTGTGTATCAATCAAGGAAAGTAAATTTCCAGCTCACTGGCACTCCAGGTCTTTTCTGCTTTGGAACTGTCTGCGTCGGTGAGCCTGGCCATGTTCTCCGAGTAGGAAGTACCACTTCTGCTCATAGGCAATTGCAATCTCCCTGATATTCACTCTCTACCCAGAAGGAGCAGTTCAAGTAAGCATGAACCTGATATGGTTTTCTTGCCAAAACCTGCCATGCTTGAGTATCTCCTAATATTTCATATCGCTATGAATGCTCTCTTTGGAATTAAATCCAAATTTACTTGGAACCTGCCATATGCAAAGCACTGTGTATGCTCAAGCAGCAGAAGTGTCCAAGTAAAAAGAGCTCTGGCCCTTCAAGCTTGGCATGTCCAATTTAGAGGAGGAGGACAAACATGTACATAGACGATTTTAATATAAAACAAATTCTGCTAAGTGCTACAACAGAAGGGGAGACACAGTGTCTCACAAATTGTACAAACACGTGCATGAGGTACCATACACACTGAGGCACATATACTCTGAGCACATTATATACATTTCTAAAGCAAGCCCTATAATTGGTGTTATATGTCTTCAGAACTTTTATTACGTTTAACTGAAGAAGAGGGAGGAGCATAGCTCTAGTGAAAGCCTGCTTCTTGTGCGGGGAGGGGGACGGGTAGATTAAAGCATAGTCAGGAGATTTCTTTATTATTTAATGACCCTACAGAAATGCTATTTAAAAACCTCAGATAAATTTTATCAGACAATCTTACATTATTTAGAAATATTGTCCCCCAAATCCAGATCTGAACTCTCCTTGCCTGCACCGAGGAGATAAATAATACGATATAAATGGGATTCATGAGTGTGAAACATGGAATGATGGTGAAGTACCAGTAGACTCTCCTGAGGTTAGCCTGACGGTGGGAGCAAGGTGAGCGGGGGAGATATTTGGGACAGTTTTTCAGATCACGTGGGCAGTGCCAGGGGAGCGGCTCTAAACTGAGACGTTCTTAAGAGCAACGATGTCAACAAAGACTCACAGAAGGCCTCCCATCACAGTGTATTATATGTTGGAAATACAAAAGCAACAAGGCACCGATGATATTCACCTTCCAGAACCTCCCAATATGTTGGGAAAAAAGATTGAAATGTGTCAAAGGAAAGATGAATGATAATAGATATGAAAAACCTAAGGGTAGCTAGCAGGGCTTCCCAGAGGCAGGATGCGTGGGAGGTGTGGCGGGTGAGTGGCTGGGAGAAGCCTTCTAGGAGGAGGTGGCATTGGGGTTGAGCCTCCAGGGCCGGGCAGAGAGGATGCCCGTATTCCAGGCAGAGAAATACTTGACATACCCGTGACCACACCATGTTTTGCATCCAACTTGAGCAAGTGCGGTGAGGTTCTCACCCCCCTGTAGTCCCGCAGACCTGGGAATCCGTGGACCTGAGGATGTGATGCCCTGCTCCCGCGCTTATGGAATTGCAGTATTGCACGCTCCTTGAGCAAAATAGGATTCCTTTTTTGCTAATAGAGTAGGAAGCAACCCACAATGCTAGGTAATCAGGGGAAAAGCCATTCTATCACCCAAATTGCTTAATTATAAAAGCTAATTACTCAATCATAAAAAAAACCCACCCCTGGGTACGTAGCCCATTTCCCTTCATGGTTCTTTGAATCTGAATGTTTAATTCTGTGTGTTTAGAAGCGATGGCTGTGGTTCCACTTAAAACAGGGATGGTTGCTTGCTACTACCTCTTGCAACCAGATGCATCTACGTGTTTTCCTTCCTACTCCTCAGTAAATGAAGCTACAAGCATTAATAATTAGATTGCAGTGGTCTAGAAATAAATTATGGTTACAAATACTTTATATTTTATTATGTCATCGTGTTTCAAACACCTCTACCTAAAACTCATGGGCTATGAATAAAAATATGAAGCAGGTGGATGCTGACACTGATTCATTTCACTGTAGAACTATTCTTAAAAGTTTGATGTTAGAGTCTGTTTTTCAAGGATAAGTATCTATATTCCACTCCTCATACTCTTTGCTTCTAATAAAAGGCCTTTTTTTTTTTTGTATAATAGTTTTTTCTTGCCCAAGGATAATAGTTCTGGGAAAATATGTCTAGATTAGTTATCATGAACTAGAACTCATTGAGAAGAATGTGTCTTTTTTTTTTTTTCACTATTTGTTCGAGTTAGAACAGGCTCAGTAAACGGGTATGACACGAGTTGATTTACGATATACCATACAATATCCTGCAGTATTACAAGTAGTGGATTTAGCCTTCATGGATGTACAGGGTCTCCTCAAAGGGACCTCACATGTCCTCTGAAGGAGAACCCACAGTTGGAAATCAGGGATGTCACCTGCTAGCAACTTAAGGGAGATCTGTGTTTCAGGCCAATTGCCATCATGATGATTCACCACCTGAATAATGGTTACTAAAAGGAACACATTACAAATGGTGACAAATAATGCAATATAGTAAGAACCAAACTATTCTCTCCCACTCTCAAAGCTCTGGATTATGTGACAAACAGGTAATCCCACACTCATCATGTAATTCTCTTAGAATTAACAGGGAAAGGCTGGAGTGTACACCACACTAGCTGTTTAATTGGCTGGCGTGGTGGAAAGTGAAAATTCAGGGTGTGTTTTCAAAAATTATTCAGAATTTCAAGAGGGCAGGAGAAGAGCATTAGACCAAGAAGCATGCAGCCTTCTAAAACACAGGGTTCTCTGTGACTGCCTTGGCTTTATCTGCAAAAGGAGGTGGTTCTTAATTAACCAATGTCTATGCAGTCTTCTAAAGTCAACATTTTATCATTCTCATTACAGCTTATTTGACCCAGTGCTCTACAGTTATGAGGTTAAGAGATGATTTTTCCTAAAGCCATTTCTCCCACCCATTCCCTACTGATGGTTCTTTCATGGCTACTACTGTCCTCCTACTTTCTCAGTCATCTTGTTTTATCTGTCTCCCTCTACTCTTTTGTTCAGTAAACCACCAGGTCTTGTCCCTCATAATGTTTTTTTTTTTAAATTTCATTTAAAAAATGAAATGAAATGAAATGAAATGAAATGAAATGAAATGAAATGTAGACACACAGAGAGAGGCATAGGCATAGGCCAAGGGAGAAGCAAGCTACCTGTGGGGAGACTAGACTGATGCAGGACTCCATCCCAGGACCCTGGGATCATGCCTTGAGCCAAAGTCAGACACTCAGCCACTGAGCCACCCAGGTGTCCCCCTTATAATGTTTTATACCTATTTATTCCTGACCATTCTCATGACCAGGACCACATTCCAAGTCTTAGCTTATTACAACAACTTTTTTAAAGGTTAGCCTGACCATCTGCGTTGATTATTAATTCTGTGTCATAAATCATCCTCAAGCTTATCTTGGCAGTTTTTCTGCCTCAGAGATTCAGGAATAGGTTAACTGGGGAATCTGGCTTAGGATCTCACTCATAAAATTGCAGTCAGGATATCCCCAGGGTGCAGTAATTTGAAGGCTTGATGAGCTGGAGGATGTGCTCCCATAGTGGCTCATGCATATGGAAGGCAGGTTGATGCTTAGCTGTTGGTAGGAGGTTCTCATTTTCCTCCCTAGATGGGCCTTTCCAATGGGCAACTTGAGTGTCCACATGACACAGGGGCTGACTTCCCTGAAGTGAAGGACCCAAGAGAGCCTATCAGGCAGAAATTATAATTTGATAATCTCGCCTTGGAAGTCACCCACTATTCTTTTTGCTATATTCTATTTGTTAGAAGTGAGTCACTTAGGGGCACCTGGATGGCTCAGTTGATTGAACAGTTGACTCTTGGTTTTTGGCTCAGGTAATGATCTCATGAGTCGTGGGATGGAGCCCTGCATTAAGCTCTGTGCTTAATGGGGAGTCTGCTTGAGATTCTCTCCCTCTGCCCCTCCCCTGCACTCACACGCCTATGCACACACACTCTCTCTCTCAAATAAATAAATAAATAAATAAATAAATAAATAAATAAATAAATATTTTTTTAAAAAGAAGTGAATCACTTTATTCAGTCCACATTCAAGGAGGGGAGAGTTAGGCCTGGCTTCGTGAAGAATGGAGTGTCAAAGTTTTACAGACTGGGGTGCCTGAGTGGTTCAGTTGGTTAATTTGCCTTTGGCTTAGGTCATGATCCCAGTGTCCTGGAATTGAATCCCCTGTAGGGCTCCCTGCTCAGTGGGAAGCTTACTTGTTCCCCTCTGTCTGGGACTCCCCCTACTTGTGCTCACACTCTCTCTCTTGCTCTGTAAAATACATAAACAAAATCTTTAAAAAAAATTTTAACAGACATATTGTAAAACCTTTACATCATCTTTTTCTCTACATGCTGTAAGCCACGTTTTACGTTCCTTCCAAATCCAACTTCCTAAACTAAGACTTTCATTGATTCCATTTATTTAGTTGATACATTTCGGATCAGAAAAATGTAAGTGACTTTCATGTGCTAAAGGATGAGTAAAAACATCCCTTATTGTTCTACTCAGCAAACCTGTGATCCATCATATTGCTGGACTTTGTCACCTTCTCCAGCCAGGCCTGCCCAGTTACCAATCCTAAACATACCTGGATCAGTGTCAGGTGTGGACATCATGCTTTTGAGGGGGCTCACTGTTCCTTCCAGTTTAAATAGTCTCTGCTTCAGCATGTTCAAGATCAGAGTAAAACCCATTCAGCCATTCTTTCACATTTTCTGTGGCAAGTCTTCCAGAATCAAGAACACAGTGCTTCTCCTTTTGCTTTTAGTTTTCAGCCAATTAGTGGCAATTTATTGGACACCAATCTTTGAGGATCCAGACAGTTGTGCAGAGAGGTGGAGATATAAAAATGAACTTGTTTTAAAGTTTGAAGTATTCCTATCTAATGTTCATAGCTGTTTCTTTTTAACTTCCCTTATGGCAGATTTTTTAGCAGCCTTCTTCACTGGGTCTCGTCCAGTGTGAGGTATATGCTGGGTATTCAATAAATGTTCACTGATTGAAGAAGTAAATCAAGATTAGAAAAGCAATAAAGCTAATTCTCTCCACCAAAATAAATGGCATTTTACTTTTGTTCCTTTAAAAAATGATAGCTATGCTGAAGCACTTGGGAGAACTATTTTGTCTTAAGCTGGGGTTTTAAGACTTTGAACATTAAACTGCTTACAGCAGCAAAAAGGTAATAACTTCAAACTCATAACTGGTTCTCTGTTAACCTTCTTTGGCTCATCAGCTCATCTTATATCTGCTTGTAATATTGTCACTCTGACTTGATCTGTGTTTGAGATTCAAAGGAGCTCTTAATGAATTCAGAACTGTCATATGGTGTAGTCAATATTATAAGGAAAAAAAGCCCTTTGTGAAAGTTTTGTGAGACCCTACCACAACCCTCTACATGAACATTCTTGCAATTGACTGTCAAATGCCCCAATGCCTCTTGTTTTGATTTTCTATAGATACTTAACATGATTAAGGAACAACTTAATTGTAGTGAAACATTTCAGCTGGGAGAGCTCTGCTTTTACAAAAGGCAGTTCTAAAAGCTTGGGAGTTAATCATGAGTCTGACTCCAAGAAAACCTTCATCCACAGGGGTGTGAATGCTCCTCCCAAGAGAGAAAACAAGGTGCTGAACAAAACTGCCTGATGAAAATCTGATGAAATAGAAGGGATTTTCTGTTGGATAGCCTTGAGTTTTGTCTTTTTAAAACCCATGCTTACTGTAAGCATCAATAAAAGGGGGAAGTTGACTTTACTTGACCTATAGGAAAAAATCTGATCAACTAGAATCAGGACTGGATCCTCTAGGCAGCTGTGGAGGAATCTTGTTGGACACACTGTATTAGCAGGCTGAATTAACTACTTATGAGTCTTTATCACTAAAAGAAATAAATTTAGAGATCAGACTTGTAAGTACTTCTGAAATTAAGACTTCTCCACCAGAGCCAAAGACAACAACTGTGTCTCCTGATTTCCTCACTGGGGAGTGTTGTATGGCTATATGGTCCATGCTAATGTTCATCTTGTTAAACAAAATCAGCCATCAACTAAGAAACGACTTGATATTCTCTTAATGTTTTACCTACACAAAGGCAGTGTGGGGTTGAATTATATATGGTTTCCAAATGCAACCTTTCAAGCTTAAGCTGCTTTGGAGTTGGGTATGGAGTACATTTCTTAATTGTGTATTAGCTAAATGTTAGAAAAATTAGAAAGTTGGCCTTAAAATATTTAAAAAATACAACAAAGAATAGATTCTCATTAAATAGGGAAGGTTACAATAGAGTCCTTTCTGAGGTAGAGGGAAGTACTCAAAACTTCTTTAGAACATGACTTGATGATCATATGTTTTCACTTTTACGACCAGCCTTTCTGCATTTGTAAGAAAATGTCAGTTCTATGGACTTTCTGTTTCTCTAAAAACTGATTGCCACCTTCCAGTTGTGTTCTGAGATGTCTAACAGTTTCTATGCCCAGATAACCAAGCCTAGGTAATGCTACAATAATATGATGAGCACGCTTACAGGCATTATATAACTAATCTTGTAGCACTGGGAGAGCAGGACATCCTGGGATGCTCTGTCATTCACAGCTAGAGAACCAGGAGCTCAGCCTCTCTGGAGAGCATTGCCCATGGTGCCTCCACAGGGCTGGGTCCCTCTGACTTCTAACCTCAGGCTCCAGTTATAATTCCTTCCTTCCCACACAGTGATTTGGCTAGAGGCAATATGCCCTGGGGACACAAACCAGGTTCTCAAAACTTTTTCTGGGGAGATCCAACTAATGGATGAAAGGAAAGTCACCTGCGGGACAACTTCTCATGAGGACTCATGGTCAAAATTTTTTTAATTGACAATAGCATAGAAAGATTCTATGGGAAATTTGGGATATGGTGTAGTTATTACTTCATTCCTCTCTTACCCACACTCACTTCTTGAGAATCCTCACTGAGCAATACATCACTATTTATGCAAGTGTTCATGTCATTGCAAGTATCCCAGGGATTCCACTGACTCTAATAATAATTAGATACTTATTAACCCTAATAATCTTGAAGAGAAGAGTAAAAGAATATATCAAATGAGCTTACTAGGACCTGCCCGTCAAGGGGTCTACTACTATCTGGGTCACCAGCTAACCCTGTGACATTGCGTCTTATTTAATCTGTGGTTCATTTTCCTCCTTTTAAAATTAGGAACCAGACTAGATAGCCTCAAAAGTCCCTTCTCTATAATCTTGTGAATTTATAAATTCACACAAAGATTTTTTTTTTACTTTTATAGCCTTTATTTTTCATGATTATAAAAGAAATTTTTAATGAGGAAACTTCCTAATACTAAATTTGAATTCACTTGTTTCTACCATAAACGATCCTGCAAGCCAAACCATAGTTTCCTGATCATGATGGACTCTATGCTTAGAGGGGAGTCTACTTGAGTTTCTCTCCCTCCCTCTGGCCCTCTTCCCACTCATACTCTCTCTCTCATCCTTTAAAATCAATCAATCAATCAATCAATCAATCAATCAATCTTAAAAAAAAAACCACCCAAAAATGAACTGATCGAAGGGTAGGACTGGACCAGAAAAGACAGTTTTTGATTTTTTAATCTAAAAGAAAAGTCTGTCTGTGACAATTTAGCGACACACAGTCTTCTAAGGAATCGTTTGGGAAGAATATGCCTGTGTATCAATCAAGGAAAGTAAATTTCCAGCTCACTGGCACTCCAGGTCTTTTCTGCTTTGGAACTGTCTGCGTCGGTGAGCCTGGCCATGTTCTCCGAGTAGGAAGTACCACTTCTGCTCATAGGCAATTGCAATCTCCCTGATATTCACTCTCTACCCAGAAGGAGCAGTTCAAGTAAGCATGAACCTGATATGGTTTTCTTGCCAAAACCTGCCATGCTTGAGTATCTCCTAATATTTCATATCGCTATGAATGCTCTCTTTGGAATTAAATCCAAATTTACTTGGAACCTGCCATATGCAAAGCACTGTGTATGCTCAAGCAGCAGAAGTGTCCAAGTAAAAAGAGCTCTGGCCCTTCAAGCTTGGCATGTCCAATTTAGAGGAGGAGGACAAACATGTACATAGACGATTTTAATATAAAACAAATTCTGCTAAGTGCTACAACAGAAGGGGAGACACAGTGTCTCACAAATTGTACAAACACGTGCATGAGGTACCATACACACTGAGGCACATATACTCTGAGCACATTATATACATTTCTAAAGCAAGCCCTATAATTGGTGTTATATGTCTTCAGAACTTTTATTACGTTTAACTGAAGAAGAGGGAGGAGCATAGCTCTAGTGAAAGCCTGCTTCTTGTGCGGGGAGGGGGACGGGTAGATTAAAGCATAGTCAGGAGATTTCTTTATTATTTAATGACCCTACAGAAATGCTATTTAAAAACCTCAGATAAATTTTATCAGACAATCTTACATTATTTAGAAATATTGTCCCCCAAATCCAGATCTGAACTCTCCTTGCCTGCACCGAGGAGATAAATAATACGATATAAATGGGATTCATGAGTGTGAAACATGGAATGATGGTGAAGTACCAGTAGACTCTCCTGAGGTTAGCCTGACGGTGGGAGCAAGGTGAGCGGGGGAGATATTTGGGACAGTTTTTCAGATCACGTGGGCAGTGCCAGGGGAGCGGCTCTAAACTGAGACGTTCTTAAGAGCAACGATGTCAACAAAGACTCACAGAAGGCCTCCCATCACAGTGTATTATATGTTGGAAATACAAAAGCAACAAGGCACCGATGATATTCACCTTCCAGAACCTCCCAATATGTTGGGAAAAAAGATTGAAATGTGTCAAAGGAAAGATGAATGATAATAGATATGAAAAACCTAAGGGTAGCTAGCAGGGCTTCCCAGAGGCAGGATGCGTGGGAGGTGTGGCGGGTGAGTGGCTGGGAGAAGCCTTCTAGGAGGAGGTGGCATTGGGGTTGAGCCTCCAGGGCCGGGCAGAGAGGATGCCCGTATTCCAGGCAGAGAAATACTTGACATACCCGTGACCACACCATGTTTTGCATCCAACTTGAGCAAGTGCGGTGAGGTTCTCACCCCCCTGTAGTCCCGCAGACCTGGGAATCCGTGGACCTGAGGATGTGATGCCCTGCTCCCGCGCTTATGGAATTGCAGTATTGCACGCTCCTTGAGCAAAATAGGATTCCTTTTTTGCTAATAGAGTAGGAAGCAACCCACAATGCTAGGTAATCAGGGGAAAAGCCATTCTATCACCCAAATTGCTTAATTATAAAAGCTAATTACTCAATCATAAAAAAAACCCACCCCTGGGTACGTAGCCCATTTCCCTTCATGGTTCTTTGAATCTGAATGTTTAATTCTGTGTGTTTAGAAGCGATGGCTGTGGTTCCACTTAAAACAGGGATGGTTGCTTGCTACTACCTCTTGCAACCAGATGCATCTACGTGTTTTCCTTCCTACTCCTCAGTAAATGAAGCTACAAGCATTAATAATTAGATTGCAGTGGTCTAGAAATAAATTATGGTTACAAATACTTTATATTTTATTATGTCATCGTGTTTCAAACACCTCTACCTAAAACTCATGGGCTATGAATAAAAATATGAAGCAGGTGGATGCTGACACTGATTCATTTCACTGTAGAACTATTCTTAAAAGTTTGATGTTAGAGTCTGTTTTTCAAGGATAAGTATCTATATTCCACTCCTCATACTCTTTGCTTCTAATAAAAGGCCTTTTTTTTTTTTGTATAATAGTTTTTTCTTGCCCAAGGATAATAGTTCTGGGAAAATATGTCTAGATTAGTTATCATGAACTAGAACTCATTGAGAAGAATGTGTCTTTTTTTTTTTTTCACTATTTGTTCGAGTTAGAACAGGCTCAGTAAACGGGTATGACACGAGTTGATTTACGATATACCATACAATATCCTGCAGTATTACAAGTAGTGGATTTAGCCTTCATGGATGTACAGGGTCTCCTCAAAGGGACCTCACATGTCCTCTGAAGGAGAACCCACAGTTGGAAATCAGGAATGTCACCTGCTAGCAACTTAAGGGAGATCTGTGTTTCAGGCCAATTGCCATCATGATGATTCACCACCTGAATAATGGTTACTAAAAGGAACACATTACAAATGGTGACAAATAATGCAATATAGTAAGAACCAAACCATTCTCTCCCACTCTCAAAGCTCTGGATTATGTGACAAACAGGTAATCCCACACTCATCATGTAATTCTCTTAGAATTAACAGGGAAAGGCTGGAGTGTACACCACACTAGCTGTTTAATTGGCTGGCGTGGTGGAAAGTGAAAATTCAGGGTGTGTTTTCAAAAATTATTCAGAATTTCAAGAGGGCAGGAGAAGAGCATTAGACCAAGAAGCATGCAGCCTTCTAAAACACAGGGTTCTCTGTGACTGCCTTGGCTTTATCTGCAAAAGGAGGTGGTTCTTAATTAACCAATGTCTATGCAGTCTTCTAAAGTCAACATTTTATCATTCTCATTACAGCTTATTTGACCCAGTGCTCTACAGTTATGAGGTTAAGAGATGATTTTTCCTAAAGCCATTTCTCCCACCCATTCCCTACTGATGGTTCTTTCATGGCTACTACTGTCCTCCTACTTTCTCAGTCATCTTGTTTTATCTGTCTCCCTCTACTCTTTTGTTCAGTAAACCACCAGGTCTTGTCCCTCATAATGTTTTTTTTTTTAAATTTCATTTAAAAAATGAAATGAAATGAAATGAAATGAAATGAAATGAAATGAAATGTAGACACACAGAGAGAGGCATAGGCATAGGCCAAGGGAGAAGCAAGCTACCTGTGGGGAGACTAGACTGATGCAGGACTCCATCCCAGGACCCTGGGATCATGCCTTGAGCCAAAGTCAGACACTCAGCCACTGAGCCACCCAGGTGTCCCCCTTATAATGTTTTATACCTATTTATTCCTGACCATTCTCATGACCAGGACCACATTCCAAGTCTTAGCTTATTACAACAACTTTTTTAAAGGTTAGCCTGACCATCTGCGTTGATTATTAATTCTGTGTCATAAATCATCCTCAAGCTTATCTTGGCAGTTTTTCTGCCTCAGAGATTCAGGAATAGGTTAACTGGGGAATCTGGCTTAGGATCTCACTCATAAAATTGCAGTCAGGATATCCCCAGGGTGCAGTAATTTGAAGGCTTGATGAGCTGGAGGATGTGCTCCCATAGTGGCTCATGCATATGGAAGGCAGGTTGATGCTTAGCTGTTGGTAGGAGGTTCTCATTTTCCTCCCTAGATGGGCCTTTCCAATGGGCAACTTGAGTGTCCACATGACACAGGGGCTGACTTCCCTGAAGTGAAGGACCCAAGAGAGCCTATCAGGCAGAAATTATAATTTGATAATCTCGCCTTGGAAGTCACCCACTATTCTTTTTGCTATATTCTATTTGTTAGAAGTGAGTCACTTAGGGGCACCTGGATGGCTCAGTTGATTGAACAGTTGACTCTTGGTTTTTGGCTCAGGTAATGATCTCATGAGTCGTGGGATGGAGCCCTGCATTAAGCTCTGTGCTTAATGGGGAGTCTGCTTGAGATTCTCTCCCTCTGCCCCTCCCCTGCACTCACACGCCTATGCACACACACTCTCTCTCTCAAATAAATAAATAAATAAATAAATAAATAAATAAATAAATAAATATTTTTTTAAAAAGAAGTGAATCACTTTATTCAGTCCACATTCAAGGAGGGGAGAGTTAGGCCTGGCTTCGTGAAGAATGGAGTGTCAAAGTTTTACAGACTGGGGTGCCTGAGTGGTTCAGTTGGTTAATTTGCCTTTGGCTTAGGTCATGATCCCAGTGTCCTGGAATTGAATCCCCTGTAGGGCTCCCTGCTCAGTGGGAAGCTTACTTGTTCCCCTCTGTCTGGGACTCCCCCTACTTGTGCTCACACTCTCTCTCTTGCTCTGTAAAATACATAAACAAAATCTTTAAAAAAAATTTTAACAGACATATTGTAAAACCTTTACATCATCTTTTTCTCTACATGCTGTAAGCCACGTTTTACGTTCCTTCCAAATCCAACTTCCTAAACTAAGACTTTCATTGATTCCATTTATTTAGTTGATACATTTCGGATCAGAAAAATGTAAGTGACTTTCATGTGCTAAAGGATGAGTAAAAACATCCCTTATTGTTCTACTCAGCAAACCTGTGATCCATCATATTGCTGGACTTTGTCACCTTCTCCAGCCAGGCCTGCCCAGTTACCAATCCTAAACATACCTGGATCAGTGTCAGGTGTGGACATCATGCTTTTGAGGGGGCTCACTGTTCCTTCCAGTTTAAATAGTCTCTGCTTCAGCATGTTCAAGATCAGAGTAAAACCCATTCAGCCATTCTTTCACATTTTCTGTGGCAAGTCTTCCAGAATCAAGAACACAGTGCTTCTCCTTTTGCTTTTAGTTTTCAGCCAATTAGTGGCAATTTATTGGACACCAATCTTTGAGGATCCAGACAGTTGTGCAGAGAGGTGGAGATATAAAAATGAACTTGTTTTAAAGTTTGAAGTATTCCTATCTAATGTTCATAGCTGTTTCTTTTTAACTTCCCTTATGGCAGATTTTTTAGCAGCCTTCTTCACTGGGTCTCGTCCAGTGTGAGGTATATGCTGGGTATTCAATAAATGTTCACTGATTGAAGAAGTAAATCAAGATTAGAAAAGCAATAAAGCTAATTCTCTCCACCAAAATAAATGGCATTTTACTTTTGTTCCTTTAAAAAATGATAGCTATGCTGAAGCACTTGGGAGAACTATTTTGTCTTAAGCTGGGGTTTTAAGACTTTGAACATTAAACTGCTTACAGCAGCAAAAAGGTAATAACTTCAAACTCATAACTGGTTCTCTGTTAACCTTCTTTGGCTCATCAGCTCATCTTATATCTGCTTGTAATATTGTCACTCTGACTTGATCTGTGTTTGAGATTCAAAGGAGCTCTTAATGAATTCAGAACTGTCATATGGTGTAGTCAATATTATAAGGAAAAAAAGCCCTTTGTGAAAGTTTTGTGAGACCCTACCACAACCCTCTACATGAACATTCTTGCAATTGACTGTCAAATGCCCCAATGCCTCTTGTTTTGATTTTCTATAGATACTTAACATGATTAAGGAACAACTTAATTGTAGTGAAACATTTCAGCTGGGAGAGCTCTGCTTTTACAAAAGGCAGTTCTAAAAGCTTGGGAGTTAATCATGAGTCTGACTCCAAGAAAACCTTCATCCACAGGGGTGTGAATGCTCCTCCCAAGAGAGAAAACAAGGTGCTGAACAAAACTGCCTGATGAAAATCTGATGAAATAGAAGGGATTTTCTGTTGGATAGCCTTGAGTTTTGTCTTTTTAAAACCCATGCTTACTGTAAGCATCAATAAAAGGGGGAAGTTGACTTTACTTGACCTATAGGAAAAAATCTGATCAACTAGAATCAGGACTGGATCCTCTAGGCAGCTGTGGAGGAATCTTGTTGGACACACTGTATTAGCAGGCTGAATTAACTACTTATGAGTCTTTATCACTAAAAGAAATAAATTTAGAGATCAGACTTGTAAGTACTTCTGAAATTAAGACTTCTCCACCAGAGCCAAAGACAACAACTGTGTCTCCTGATTTCCTCACTGGGGAGTGTTGTATGGCTATATGGTCCATGCTAATGTTCATCTTGTTAAACAAAATCAGCCATCAACTAAGAAACGACTTGATATTCTCTTAATGTTTTACCTACACAAAGGCAGTGTGGGGTTGAATTATATATGGTTTCCAAATGCAACCTTTCAAGCTTAAGCTGCTTTGGAGTTGGGTATGGAGTACATTTCTTAATTGTGTATTAGCTAAATGTTAGAAAAATTAGAAAGTTGGCCTTAAAATATTTAAAAAATACAACAAAGAATAGATTCTCATTAAATAGGGAAGGTTACAATAGAGTCCTTTCTGAGGTAGAGGGAAGTACTCAAAACTTCTTTAGAACATGACTTGATGATCATATGTTTTCACTTTTACGACCAGCCTTTCTGCATTTGTAAGAAAATGTCAGTTCTATGGACTTTCTGTTTCTCTAAAAACTGATTGCCACCTTCCAGTTGTGTTCTGAGATGTCTAACAGTTTCTATGCCCAGATAACCAAGCCTAGGTAATGCTACAATAATATGATGAGCACGCTTACAGGCATTATATAACTAATCTTGTAGCACTGGGAGAGCAGGACATCCTGGGATGCTCTGTCATTCACAGCTAGAGAACCAGGAGCTCAGCCTCTCTGGAGAGCATTGCCCATGGTGCCTCCACAGGGCTGGGTCCCTCTGACTTCTAACCTCAGGCTCCAGTTATAATTCCTTCCTTCCCACACAGTGATTTGGCTAGAGGCAATATGCCCTGGGGACACAAACCAGGTTCTCAAAACTTTTTCTGGGGAGATCCAACTAATGGATGAAAGGAAAGTCACCTGCGGGACAACTTCTCATGAGGACTCATGGTCAAAATTTTTTTAATTGACAATAGCATAGAAAGATTCTATGGGAAATTTGGGATATGGTGTAGTTATTACTTCATTCCTCTCTTACCCACACTCACTTCTTGAGAATCCTCACTGAGCAATACATCACTATTTATGCAAGTGTTCATGTCATTGCAAGTATCCCAGGGATTCCACTGACTCTAATAATAATTAGATACTTATTAACCCTAATAATCTTGAAGAGAAGAGTAAAAGAATATATCAAATGAGCTTACTAGGACCTGCCCGTCAAGGGGTCTACTACTATCTGGGTCACCAGCTAACCCTGTGACATTGCGTCTTATTTAATCTGTGGTTCATTTTCCTCCTTTTAAAATTAGGAACCAGACTAGATAGCCTCAAAAGTCCCTTCTCTATAATCTTGTGAATTTATAAATTCACACAAAGATTTTTTTTTTACTTTTATAGCCTTTATTTTTCATGATTATAAAAGAAATTTTTAATGAGGAAACTTCCTAATACTAAATTTGAATTCACTTGTTTCTACCATAAAGCATTCTGACCGTCACTTTTCAAAAAGACTACAATGAAAAGAAAACTCCAGGAGACCATTGCCCATGGAATACACAAGGATTAAATAAGGGAATTCACATGAAGTTTTAGCACTTAGTAGGTTCTCAATAAGTGGAAAAACATTCTTATTGTTGGTATCATAATCATTAATTCATTCAATAAATATTAGTGCATATATAAGCTAATGGAGCTCGATAAAATGTCAAATAAGACAGACAAATTTATTATCTTTGGTATAACGATTTGGTATATGGAACCATAGCAATTCCCAAGCTGACCCAGGGGGTTTTAGAACCTGAAGAACATATGTTCATGACCCCATGTACCCTCTTCCCTTTGGCCTCACCCTGGAGTGGGCCAGGGAATAGCCCCATAGATGGAATGAGTCTGAGGTACTGCTTCAAGGGAAAGAACCCTCCTGGACTCTGATTTGCTGAAGAGTCATAAGGACAATTTCTCATGTTTTTGTTCAACAAAGTCCACTCCAGGCTTATGTTAAGAAGACACTTGACGGGATGAGCACTGGGTGTTATTCTGTATGTTGGTAAATTGAACACCAATAAAAAATTAATTTATTAAAAAAAAAAGAAGTCTTTGGTCTTTTCCTTCTCTTTTCAGAGTATAAGGGCACTAGGCTTGCCTAAGGTTATGTGACTATCTTTTCCTCAAATCATTTACTGGTACTTTTTATCCCTTCTAAGAGCTAAGAAATAATAACAAAGTGTAGCAATATTGCCAGTAAGTTCCATGGATGCATGCTAGTTAATCATTCTCTACTTTCTGGATGCAAGTTATACATAAAATAAAGTCATCTTCCCACACCCACATTTAGAAAAACTTTAATTTGATTACGTCAATGACAGACAACTTGACAGTAAGAAATCATTAGTGACAAAGTTGACTAGGTAAACCCGGTTTTACTGTTTGTTTGTTTTTTTTAAAGATTTTTAATTTATTTATTCATGAGAAACAGAGAGAGAGAGGAGAGGCAGAGACGTAGGCAGAAGGAGAACCAGGCTCCTCACAGAGAGCCTGATGTGGGGCTCCATCCCAGGACCCTGGGATCATGACCTGAGGCGAAGACAGATGCTCAACTGCTAAGCCACCCAGGTGTCCTGGTTCTATTGTTTTTGTTCAGTTCTCATTGAAGCTTTTGGAAGTTCAAAAGGACACATTTACCTATTTCCTAGTGAGATTCTCTAAAAAAAAATCTTCCTAGCTTTCAAATATGTTGACCAACACTTAATAAAACACTAGTTTTCCAACTTCCTTTCCCTTAACATATGCACATGTTTGGCCACATATGATGAAATTCAGTTCCTAGGAGCAACCTAATCCAATTAAGGGATTTAAGATTTTGTGATACTCAGATCCACAGATTGGCTCCAAATCATATATGACTCTGGGATACTTTTCTACTCTTCTTTTTTACCCCTACTCCTTCTAGTCACACACTAGGGAGGAATGGGAAGCTGGCAAGTGGGAGGGAGAAAATTTTTTCTTCTTTGCTGCAAATAATGCCAATGCATGGTAAGAAAGGTAGCATCTGGGATGCCATTAAATGCTTCAGTTAACAGGAAGAAAAAAGAAGTTTTTCTAGTGTCATATAGAGACAACCAGAGGGATTTAAAATACCTTTATGAAAGAGTAGACAATGAGTTAAGCTATAACCATTTTAGAAAGAATATAAAATTCATACTTTTACTATTAGCCTGTTTTGGCTACCATCAAAATATGTGCACTTCTCTCTCAGAGCTGCATGACACACCATGGTGGGATCAAACCACCCTCAGGACCTTTGCTCTCCTTTCACCAACCTCTGCTTATCTCTCAAAGTCAACTTTAATTAATTCTGCTACTTGCTGGGCTCACTTATCCCTCCTATAAATGGCTCTCATGAATTTAAAAAGGTATAAAGGGGAATTATTACTTTCTTAGTGGAATGATAGAAAAAAGAATTGAAAGACAAAAACAAAGGTCCTTGAATTTGGGCCAACTTTTACTTCTCTGCCTGCTTCACTACCTATTTTGTCATTGATCATTGTTTATTGAACATACAGTTTTCCATGAGCTGTGGGGGCACAAAAAGGAATCAAGGAAAGAAAAACATGTAATTAATTTAATGTAATATATTCTTTCAATCCAGTATTTATTTATTTATTTATTTATTTATTTATTTATTTATTTATTTATTTTAGAGAGAGAGAGAGTGTGTGCATGGGTCAGATGGGGAACAGAGGGAGAAGGAGAGAATATCAAGCTGACTCTCCATTGAGTATGGAGCCTGATGGAGGGCTCCATCTCACAACCCTGAGAACATGACCTGAGTTGAAACCAAGAGTCAGACGCTTAACTGACTGAGCTGCCAGGCACACCTCAAGCATTTATTTTTAAACTTAAATTGAGTTCTGATGACAAGCTGTGTTCAGTGTTAGATTCTGGTAGTGCCAAAGATTAAAGATGCAGTCTTGACTATCTACCATAAAAAATATTTAAAAAGTACAAATAAAGTGCCTTGGAATCTTAGAAGGGAAAAAGTATAAAGCATCAGAGAAGTTTTTAAGGCAGACTGAGTGCTGATAAGGGAAATAAAATTATAAAGATGTTAATGCAAAAATTATGCCCAAGGCCATAGACATTGAAAATAAAAGCAAGAGATATCATTTTAATTTTGGTTATATTTGTTCTTCAGTTGAAGATAAAATTATTTAAAATATTTATTAATAGTAAAGCAGCTCTGGATAATGGTTCTTGGATGTGCCTCAAACTAAATAAAGGACAGAACAAGTAGACGTGTGAAGGCTACACAAGTACTTGTATCTCAATAAATCTCTATGAAATGAGACAAGTATTGAAAGAAATTTTCATCATGAAAATTTGGGGCTTGGTGGTAGGAGGAAATCACTGGATTGCCTACAAGTAAGCCAAATATGCATCCCTCTTTTTAAAAACAATTAGGTTTAAGTAATTTAAACATTTTAAACAATTAAACCTTCTGTAAAATTTTTGGGTATCAAGTAAACTCAAGGCATGCATTTCAAAGAATCTTTGTGGGAAGAGGTTTTTGAAATTACTTCTCAGGTTCCCCATCCCACTCTGCCCTGCATGAAAGAGCCAGTTTTACTGGGTCCTACCATGAGCCTACCTATTTAATACTAGAGAAATAATTCTAGCACTATGTATTTCAAGAAGGGAAAAAAATCCAATTAAAAGAGATAATTACTTTCTGGCACAAATGTAGTTTTGTTTCTGACTGTCCAAAGATTAATGACAGCAGTCCATCATGCCTGGTCTTTTTCCCCAGTAGCTTGCACACTGGGCCTCTGTAAATCTCTTTTCTTATCCAAATAGGAAACTGTGAGATTCAGCAGACCTCATGGCTCTTGCCTCTCGCTGTCTGGACAATAGATCTGTTGGCATTAGCAATGGGAAAAGCTAATTAAGTCTTTCTCCAACTCTTAGGCCAGAATGGAATTACTCTTTTAGATTACAGCGTTGTTAAGTTCTTTATTACATCTTTGAACTAGAGAAGTGATCTTTCATCTGCTAATTTTGCCCTAAATCCACAACCTGAGATCTCTCTCTTTCTCAAGAGGAGGGGATAGACATTTCGAAGCCTGCACATGAGCCTTATGGATCTTAGTCTCTGTTCTCCCTTTATTTTCCTTGATGAAAGAGAAGTTGTTCAAATGACCATAAGAAATTAAGAGCAGCCTGGACTGGAAAACAAACAAACAAACAAACAAAAACAATGGACAAATTGATGTCTGAGCTTCTGAAATTGCACTTTGACTTTGAAAAATTAATGTAAAAATATTCCATCAAAATTGGTTCTTGTCTTATAGGCTTAATGTGGTTGGAACTTAAAAGCACATGGAACATTCCTATCATGCACCCAGGATCATTTGGCCTTGAAGGCATCTATGTATTAATATTTGGAAGCATCTTGATTCACCCATAAATGTACACTGATATGGGTATTGAAATGGATTTAAAATGGGAAGTACTCTTATCAAAATCTGATCTTTTAAAAAAATTAGACTTAGATATCGACCCCACTCTCTCTCTATTGTGATAATGTTTTTTTTCACTAAAGAGGTGAATCTGAGAGTTTTCTAGAAAACTCTTATAGGAGCTTACCACCTTAGTAGTAAGGTAGTGTTCTGGTATAGCTCACTTAAAACGGAGTGCTATTTATGAAATCTGGATTTTTAGAAAACACAAGTAGAGAAGATTTTACTTTACAAAAGACTCCACTATACTATCCTACTAAACATCAGTTTTCTCTTAGGTGTTAAAAATATTATTCGGACTTTCAGAATAAATCTATAGTTTAAAACTTGATTCACCAGAAACCAACTAAATAGGATGTTAAACTATTTGGTTTTTTTTTCCTTGATAGTCTATTTCTATGACAAAGAGGAAAATCACAAGAACAAAACACTGATTTCAGGAATTTGTTTACTTACACATTTATTTACATTTACATATTTATTTACATCTTTACAAAACACAGTGATTTACACCCAATCTCCCTCCTTCCCCAATTCTCCTTCTTCTCTTCCTCTTTGAGCTTATAAATGTTTACTGAACACCACCTGTGTCCCCACCTTGTGGTACCTGCCAGCAATGCAATGGTAAGCAAGGTAAGCCAGGTCCCAGGCCCAGAAGTTGGGATTGGAGGTTGCATTCTGCTGGAAGTATAAACAAGAAAGCAGAACATTCCAGTAAGCCCAGGGATCACAAAGGAGGGCACTGTATGGAGATTGAGGTCAGGGCAGGGATATCTAAGCTGAGATCTCAGGGATCAATAGCAGGTGCCAGGCAGGGAGGGTAGAAGGGTCTTCCAGCTAGAGGGTACAGTGCAGAGGAAAGCCTGAATGTAAGGGAAGGAATATAATCTTTGAGGAATTACAAAAACCTAGATACAATTGAAAGGCCAGTCTGGAGGAGTGGCAGGGAAAGGCCAAAGATAAAGACTGAAAGACTAACTGATCAGAAGGTTTTAACAGTTACCAAGCTAGTGATGATATGATTTGAACTGCCATGGTGGCAGTGGGGTTAGAGCATAGGAGTTGGTTTCCAGAGACATTTGAAAGGTAGAATGAGCTTTGAAGAATAAATGAGTGTGTGTGCATGTGTGTGTATGAACATGTGTGTGTGTGTATGCAGGTGCATGTGTGGTGGGCTGTGGAGAAAGAGGGAGAGGGAGAGGTAAAGACCCAATAGAATTTCTGGTTTTGACAACTATGACAGTATGACAATGCCTGAGATCCACAAAGCAAGAGGAGGAGCAGGTCTAGTAGAGATTGTGATTTCAATTTAGTGAAAAATCAAGAGTCAAAATGACTGGTACATGGTTCTGAACATGAAAACGGAGACCATAGTTGGAGACACAGAATGGGGGGTTGGTCATTGACACCAAAAAGATTATTAAAGCTATGAGAGGGAGTGAATCTACAAGAAGCATGTGAGGATAAAGTGAGAATTTAGCAGTCCATTCTGCTCATCAGTGGGCAATAACCATGCATGCAACAAGCTATCAATGTTCCTCTCTTGGACTTCTTTTCATCTGCAGAAATTTCTGATTCTGACTCCCCCTGGGACCTTCCATAGTGTGTTGTATGGGCAGGTGCATTGGAGAACCATCCAGACCGCTGGACACAGAGGGGGACACAGAGTCCTGGCTCCATAGTGGCGGGCTCAAGCCACACAGAAAGAGTGTTCACCCATTTCTCCACGGAGATCAGGTTCCACAGACTTGCAGGCAGTTGTGGAAAGAGTCCAACTATTTGGATACAAGTTTCTTTAAAAGCTGCCATTTTTCCCTGAGCATAATCACATCAGTTATGTTCGTCCACATAACATGTTTCAAACTGGGGAGTAAAGGTAGGATTATATTCCCCTCCAAACCATCTAGAACTGTGCATTGGTTTTCTATGGAATTTCTTCTCACAGTTGGCCATCCTTTCGTGCATAGAGTGCCAGACTTTTCAATTTAAACTAGACATCAGTTTGCTCAAGAAACAAAGCTAACGGCAGATGTGTTTGTGTTTGGTGGCGAGTCTCTGCATTTAAGCAGGTGTGGGAAGGAACAGCATTTGCTAACTATAAAACCAAGAAAATTCATACAGAATAGTAAATAGAATTATCCACTTTTTTAAAAAATAAATTTATTTTTTATTGGTGTTCAACTTACCAACATACAGAATAACACCCAGTGCTTTTATTTCTCTGCAACCTAATGCTTTTTGAGAATGCCCACAACTATTGAAAGGAAAATATTAACCAGAATAACAGGCAGCCATCATACATTCAATAACACTTCCAGGCAAATTTCAGGGGACATTTAGGATCATTCCCTTAGGACTTGTGTCCAAACCAGAGTTCGGAAATTCATTTTGGGGAAAATGGCTTTGAAATAATTGAGCACCATAATGTGGCAAAGCTGCATAATTCAGTTCATAATAACTGTTTAGAAAGACACACAGTTTAATAAATGGAAAATAAAAGCACGTGGGTGAAATACTTTGAGGATAAACTAAAGGCAAAGAGAAAAAAACAGAAAAATTGGTTATGCCGGAAAATGATCAGGAAACTATGGTTTGGCTTGCAGGATCGTGAACATCAACACTTAAACTACATTGTCTGTTAAACTCCTGTCTAGGAATAAAGAAGTATGTGTGTACGCTGAAACATCCTGAGGATTAATGAGTGTGTGTTTAAAGTCTCACAAAGAGCCCAGATGAAAGACACTGTACATAAACAAAGCATTTGTGTTGTTTAATCTAACCATGGCTAAATGCACAGTAATAACCACAAGAAAGCATCTGTCTCCATGAAGGAACTTGAACTTCAAAGAAAGAGGGACAAGTGCTTAGCATAACTGACACATCCCCAATTTTCCTGTTCCAGATTCCCTTGGAGGCTATGATTTTTTTTTCTTTTAAAACTCCCTGGAGGGCAGTGCCGGTGGCGCAGCGGTTTAGCGCTGCCTGTGGCCCGGGGTGTGATCCTGGAGACCCAGGATCGAGTCCCACATCGGGCTTCCTGCATGGAGCCTGCTTCTCCCTCTGCCTGTGTCTCTGCCTCTCTCTTCGCTCTCTCTGAATGAATGAATAAATAAATCTTAAAAAAAAAAAAAAACCCAAAAACTCCCTGGATTTGCAACAATCAAGGAACATTGTCTCCTTATCAAGCTGATTTGTTCTGAAGTTACAGAACAGGAATTTAACCTCTTCTTGCTTCTCTGTGATGCAATAGCACACTCCTTTGGAGCTGTGGAGGCAGTGCGCTGTAGCGCCCAGACCCTTCTCAGGCATATCCAAGACACTCTGACTATCATGTGGGGATAATTAGCAGTGAAATACAAAAAAGTTAAGGTGTCTTGGTGTAGACTAGAGCATAGGCCTTTTCATTTGTAATTTGGCCAACTGTAAGACCAGAAGTGCGGGATCCCAGATGGAACTGCTGCCAACCGGCAACACGGGCACAGAGTGATAACCTTGACCTCTGTGGGGACAGTGATGTCCTTCAAGAGCAGGTATTTGTGCTGGCTGATGGTCTCAGTTCATGTGCCAAAGGAGAAGGGACTCCTCCTAAGAGGAGTTTATCCAGGGAAGAGGAGAAACTAAAGAGAATATACTCCCCAAAAAGAACATGCCGCCAAAAGATGCAGGTTGAAAACACTCAGGCAGGAGAGAAGCAGAGAGCTACAGTAGCACATGAACACTGCTGTCAACTGATAAGGGCAACAGCCAGCCTCTTCCAGAAC
Source organism: Canis lupus baileyi (assembly GCF_048164855.1). Taxonomy (NCBI): domain Eukaryota; kingdom Metazoa; phylum Chordata; class Mammalia; order Carnivora; family Canidae; genus Canis; species Canis lupus. The sequence goes on along the minus strand of NC_132841.1, from coordinate 73,823,098 downwards.
AAACTATAGAAAAACAGAACTTACCACAGAAATTACTGAGGCAGCACCTGGAGGCATGAAGTTGAGGAACCTTGGGGGACTTTAAGTCCTCTGAAGCAGAAATCGGATGTCCCGGCAAGATGCATGGGGGGTGTAGAGGAGGCTTGAGAGGAGCCAGAGGACAGGGTCTTCTCCTCAACACAGGGGACAAGAGGCATCACTAAATTCTTAGAGAACAGAAGAGTAAAGTGACATAAAACTCTCTTAATCCTTTATAAACCATCATTTTAAGTGTAGATCCCAATAGAGAGTGTGATTTAGGCATTCTCACAAATCTGATAAGATCCTGTTTAAATGCAAGGACATATGAACCGGTGGTGCCTCCCCAATTATTCAAAGGAGATTATGGAGGCAGGGACGGTGGGGAGGGAAATAATCCAGGTAAGAAACACTCTAATGAAATCCTGCGTTAATAAAGTATACGTATGCCTGAAAGAGCTAAATGTTTCAGGAAGGTTCCTCTTCTCTTTTCTCATCGGTAAAATAACTGTGGAAAGTAGCCCCCACTTCATGAGTATTCATGAGACCAGATGAAAAATGCACTTAAAGCCTAGCAAACAGAGAGTGCTCAATAAATGCTTGTTACGATTACTCACCATCACCCCTCACACATATGCATGTTTGTGTACGCCCCTATCCATAGACACCCAAACAAAGCCATGATCCAGTTTTTAAAAAAATAGAGTCTTGGAAAAGAAAATGCAGATCAGAATGAAAGCAGTGTATGATTGGTTTTGGAAGAGGAAGGGATCATTTTTCTTCTCCCAACAAACAACAGATTGCCTTACCTTATCCAATGATCCATAAAGATAAATACAAAGATAACAAACTGGCTGTTTGTTTTTTTTTTTCTTTCCATTTTGAAGAGAAAGTTTCTGCCTTTGAAAGGTGTCTGATTAATTTGTGTGTGTTGGGGGGGGGAGCATTTTCATTTCCTTAATGTGTATTTTTCATTTACGCTGATTTGATCTCCTGCTAAACTACATAAAAAGGCTAGTAACCCTTCCCGTAAGAGCTTTCAACCCTAACACTCAGATCCCGGTTATGTCAGCAGTGATAAAATATTTTCCAGAGCATGTTACTCACATCACACATGACTCTTAGTGTAGCAGGAAAGCTTGGTAGCGATTCGAGTTGGGAGTTGGTTCGGAAATGTTTTGCTTTCACCCGGCTGTCCGCTGGCTTTTTACCTAGGCTACACCTGCCGGCAAAATCTTTTCTCTGCCCCTGGGTTTCCTAACCCTGTATCTTCTCCGACTCTCTGGCAAGGACATGGGCAGGTTGCATCCAAGATTTAGAAACAGTTACAGTCCCCATGCTCCCCTCTAAAGTGGCTGGGGGAAGGGGGAAAGTGGGGGGGACAGCTTTGTGCTAAGGAACAGCTTCCCATTTTCATTCCCTTTACCAGCAAGGCCTTATCAGTGGTCACCCAGGGCACAGAGTTAACGGTGTCAGGACTACTTCTGACAGCACAGCATGTCTACCCAGCCGATTTTGTCTTTTACAAAATACCTGTTGGCCACGCAGAATTTGAAAAGGCTGCCGGCAGCCACTGCCAGGTGTGAATCAAAACGACAGTGGCAAGTTCCTATTCGCAGACCAGGGTTTGACATGGGTCCCAGGGAAACGCTGAAGGCCTTGGAAGGTGCCAGGCAGTTTCGTGTGTGGGTAACTGCGTAGCCGATAATCCAAGCGTTCAACTTGTATTGGACCCAACAGAGGGTGTCTGAGTTCATAGTCTTTGCTTGATTTTTTTCAGCTGGGTTAGAAAATTGGCCAGCGTACTTAAATTAAAAGCACAGCAGGCTGTAAAAAGAAGTTTGTTGGCACCCTACAGAATCAGTGTCAGCAAGAGCAATAATTTATTCAGCCTACGATCGACCTGTTTGTTGTTTCTCACTGTGTCACATAGTTTTCTGAATTGCTTTCAAGATTTGTACAGATTTTACAATGTTTAATTAAAAGAGCATTATATTCCTAGGGTGTGCATAGTCATAGGTGCCGGGGCATAAGAAGGGTTCCAAGTATTCCAGTGGAACAATAATACTTGGATTCTTTTTTTTTTTTTAAGATTTATTTATTTATTTACTCATGAGAGACACAGAGAGAGAGGCAGAGACACAGGCAGAGGGAGAAGCAGGCTCTCTGTGAGGAGCCTGATGCAGGACTTGATCCCAGGAGCCGGGATCATGACCTGGGCCAAAGGCAGATGCTCAGCCGCTGAGCCACCCAGGTGCTCCGATGATTCTATTCTATAGAACCTTGTGGAAGCAAAATTAAATGGAGGTACATACAAGAATGGGCTGGGTTTGATTTTTAAGGAGAAACCATTTACAAGTTCTGCTGTTAAAGATGTTCTATGGAGACATTGTCATAACAAAACGATGATGACGAATATTTATTGATTTCTCACTAAGGTTCAGAATAAATGCTAGGCACATCATGCATTAAGTCGTTTAAACCTTGCAACATGTCCATGATGGAGGTGCTTTGATGATCCTCATTTTATATATTAGGAAATAGGCTGGCAAGAGGCAGAGAAGGAAAACAAAGTTCAGTCTGCCCAACTTAGTGCCTATAGACTTACATGCTAGTTATACTGCCTCTACACCCCAGAGAAACTTCTAGAGGGCTGTAGAGATGGCATGAGTAACCATTCTAATAGCCTGTGCTGAGTCCTGCTTCAGAACCACAGCCATTATTGCAGTAAAACCAGTATTTTTTCATTATTCAACTGAATCATCATCCCTTCAATGTTATGATTGAGGAACCATGATTTATTACCCCGACTTTATTTACAAGTGATGGGTAGACACACACAGTTGTCTTTATCAAAGAGGAAAAATAGTGAAGAAAATAGAGCAATGGACCGTGAGTCATGAGACCTGGATTTTGACTCACTGTTCCACTAATTAACTGTGTGCCTTTGGGCAAGTCACTCTACCCACCCACCCCCCCTCACCCTCCCATCCCTTTATCAACCTGTTTTGGTTACATTTGTCTGCAAGACAGGACAAGACTACCCAGGGTTGCATTCTTACTTTGCAAGAGAGATTACTTGACTATCTATTTTCGGACACTCTTTGTAGGAATTTGCGGATGTGGGAATTTAGCTAGCTTCCCCTGTGGTGTTTGCTCAATTCTGGCCATATTAGACTCAAATCCTCTGGGTCAGGATCTATGCCTGCTTACTTATTTTTTGGAAGGACACACAAGAACATCTTGTGTAACTTTATTAGTAACGCTATTTGATAATGACAGAAATAAATTACAGCGGTAGAGGGCAGGATGGGACGTATCAGGTGGGATTTGGAGGAGTCCTGAATGAAGGGAGATTTATGTAAATGTGGTCAGTGTTAGGAAAACGAACGAGGGGTGATGAGGAATCTGATAGGAAGCTGTTTGTCTCCTCTAGACCTGCTGTTAGTATGTCAAGGCAGAGCTGGTTTCGTGAACTAGTGGCTTCATGATAGGAGCTGTGGTTACAAGGGGACTGAAGTGTAGCATCCGATGGGGAGGAAATATCCTGACCTTCCTCTCCTCTTACCCATGAATTTCTTGCTCACATTGGCCAAATTCTATACATAGCTGAGGACAAGGGCACCTAGATTATACAGCCCTTAGGGGTCGGCCCCCCTAGAGCCCAGATCATGGGAGAGACAGGCAGGCAGCAATTCTAGAAGGCCAAAAAAAGAAAAAAAAAAAAGAAAAGAAAAAAAAAAAAGAAAGAAAGAAATGAGCATGCCTCTAATTCCTAATGCTGAGAGATCTTACTGTGAATGGATTTTCATTTTATTGAATCCTTTTTTGGCATATGTTGAAAAATAATCCTATGTTTTTTCTGTAATGCAGTGAATTACAAAATAATTAGTTCTTTTTTTCTAGGATAAATCCAACATGGTCTAAATATATTACCTGTTATGTTTACTGCTGGTTTTGCTGAGTTAATGTTTTGTAGAGCATTTTTCCATCTGTATTCATGAGTGAGGCTGGCCTTGTGATTTTCTTCATTGTACTTCTCTTGATTAAATTTGATAACAAGATGAGGTTGGCCTCTGAACATGATTTTGAGTGTTTTCTTCCTCTCTCTTTTTTTCTTGTCACGAGGAAGAACTTGTATGAGCTTGGAATTATCTGTCTTCTGAATGATAGGATTCTCTAGTAAAGCTATGTGGGTCTAGTAATTTTGTGTGATTGGGAGATTTTATCTACTGATTTAATTGCTTTAAAGGATATAGAAATGTATCTTTTCAAATAACTTTTAATAAGTTGTATGTTTTCACAGAATTTACCCTTTTCACTCAATGTTTTCAAATATATTGACAAAAAGTCATTCACTTTTTGTGTTTAGAATTTTATGTCATGTTTTAGTAAATGTCTGTATTCCTAATAATGCTTTTTTCCTTGAGCCCAATTTTGTCAAATAATTTAGTTAGGAATTACCTGGTCATTTTTTCCATCTTTTGACTTTAATATTTCTGCTTTAAAATGATGGGTATATCTCTTATGAATAGCATGTAACTGGATTTCTAAAACCATGAAATTTAATATATAAACAAAAACATGAGTATATTGCTCAATGTATTTTTATAAACCAGACTCAGTTTGTAACCAATACCCAGGTGAAGAAAGAAAACCTTACTGCTCCGCCAGATGCCCCATCTATATCCTTTCTAGTCTTGTCTTCCCCTTCCTCTCACCAGGGGCAACCACTATTCTTATCTCTAACCTCATGGACTAGTTTCTCGACTGTTTTTGTGCTTTATGTAAATGCATTATACTGTCTTTTGTGTCTACCTTCTTTTACTCAAGATGTTTGAGAGGTTCATCCATCTTGTTGTATATAATTGTAGGTCATTCATTCTTATCATTGTATAGGATTCCATTGCATAAAATACACCACCATTTATGTCTCCATTCTACTGTAGAATTAGTGTTTAAGAAGTTTCTTTGGGCTCTTACTAATATGTTGCTCAGGAAACTTTAGTCCATGACTTTCTGTGAAGTAGCATTTCCATTGGGTATATACCAAGGCTTTAATTCATGTTATTTATTCTAAATATTGATATATTTGTATTAATTCTTTCCATTGTATTATGTGCCTCTTATTTGTACCATTTTGATCCATTTCTTTTTTTCTTTCTTGCTTTTTCAATTATTTGAGGGTTTTTTTTTCCCATTTTCTCCCCTCTGCTTTTCGGGAAATTATATATTCTATACCCATTCTTCTTGTGGCCACTCTGGCTATCTTAACATATACACTTAATATAGTAAATTTTATCTCTGCTCTTCTCTTGAATAATAAAAGGACCAATTTTGTTCATATCCCCATTTAGTTTATAAGCTCTTCCTGTCCAGTATTTTCATTTTGGCCTATTAGTCATCTATCATACACTGGGAATTTTTATTGTTTGTATTATGTCAATATTTGCTTGGTATTATCTACATATTTACCAATATATTTACATATTGTTTCTTTTATTGCATCATAGATCTTCCATCTAGCATAGTTTCTTTGTACTTAAAATTCATTCCTTAAAATGTCCTTTTAAGAAGTCTTTTTGGGAGTGAACTCCCTAGGTTTACGATTGTTTAAAACTTTCCCCTCAGTTTTGAAAGTTTGCTGGTGTCTGGTTCTCATTCGACTAAGCATCTGCCTTCGGCTTGGGTCATGATCCTGGGGTCCTGGGAAGGATCCCCTTGTTGGGACCCTGTTCAGCGGGGAGTCTGTTTCTCCCTCTCCTTCTGCCCCTCCCCCTCTGCTCATGTTGTTTTTCTCTCAAATGGATTAAACAGCAGGTGAGACAGAACTGAGGAGATAACTGATAAATCTGAATATAAATAAATAATCCAAGATGCCATTCAGGAGCATCTGAAGGCGAGGTTAAAAGGCATACAAGTAGCATGAGAAAATGAAGACAGATTCAATCAGAGTTTCAGGAAGAGATAATAGAATCTTCAAAAAGCAATAGCCAAGGAAATAATTACAGAATGTTCAAGAATTATTGAAATACACCAATCTTAAGAACCTGGAAGCCACTTGGTTTTCAAGCAGGATAAATACACATAAATCTAGTCTAAGATGCATCATAGTGAAGTCGCACAATACCAGAGGAAAAGAGATCTTAAAAGTAGCCAGAGATAATTAACAGCTCACTCTCAACAAGCAGCAATGTCAGCTTGCTCTTAGCAGCAATACTAAAAGCCAGAAGGGCATAAAAACATTTATGTATTCTTTTTTTTTAAGGCTTTACTTATTTATTTAACTTTGAGTTATATATTTAATTTCTAGTTCTTTTCAACTCATTTTGAGTCTTACTGTTTATAGTTTCTTGTCTCTTGTTTATATTTTCACATTATTATTTTGTTTCTTTAAATATAATGATGTAATTTTGCATTTTATTTTTATTTATTTAGTTTTTTGTTTTGTGTTTTATATTACACATTTATGAAGTTTTGGAGGGCTGTTTAATTTAGATGTTAATCATTGTGTTTTTTTGTGTGTGTGCATGTTTTACGAATTTTGACTGTGGGCTGTTCATGTTCTTTGGATTTTTTTTCTGTGGTACTTCTTTGAGTCCTGGTATAAATTGAGTTCCTCACAATGTTATTTGTATTTGCTCCTTTAAGTCATTTGGCAGTTGTATTTCATCAGCCAGGTTAGGCTAGATTAGGTGAAATAGCAAAATTGCCCTAAATCTCAGTTTCTTGACATACCCTAGGTTGATTTTTTGTTTATTAGAAGTCTGTTGTAAATTGAGGGAACTATTGAGGGTTTGTTATCTCCATCCAAGTGAGTTTCCAATACCTTGCAGATGTTTTATCTGGAACACACATCCATGTTGGTAAACACTGTTGGGGAACACAGAGTTAGACCATTTTTTATCAGGTCTGCTTTTCTTCTGTCCAGAAGTAATTTGTGTCTCATCTACTTATAGTCCATTAGTCAGAACTAGTCATGTGATCCTGCCCACTTGCAAGGAAGCTGAGGAAGCCCTTGGGGTTTCAGTGAGCACCGTTGACTCTGCCACAACTAAATCCTGCAACACTTGATTTAAATTCTCCACTTGAAACTTTTACATCAAAAAAGGTAAATCCCAAACAAAATCTGTGTGACCGTCCTCTTGGAAAAACGAATTCTTACAGGTGATTTTTCCTTCATTTTGTATCCAGATTGAGATAAGGGTTTTCTCATGTTGTCCTCTTTGGCATGTAAACATCTATTACTTGTTTAATCTAACACTCAGAAAGCACTACCCTTTTTAGTTCCAGGTTTATGTGGAGCTCTTTTATTAGATTCCCTAGAGACACCCTATCTCTTGCATCATGTACCATGTGCAGCAACCAAGTCCAACGGAAGCCCCAAATCTTTATGGTGTGGAAGCTAACCTCAGGGAAAAGTTGATTTTCCCTTTTCCATTTACCTGCTAAGAGTCCTGCTTACAATTTTTTTGTGAGATCAGCATGTTGCTTATGTTTTTGACAGCTCAGCAATGCATTTCAAATGATGCTTTAAATTTTTCCTCAAAAAAAATTTAAATAAATAAAATTTTCCTCAGCATTTTAATGGTTTCCATCAAAAGCATCATTCAGGGTATCTAATCTGCCATATTATCGGAAGCAGGAGTCCAGGAGTGATAGAATTTTAAATTATTTATTATATTCTTAGTCATATATTATTTAATTTTGTACCTATAATATCTCCCTAGTTAAAGCCAGGAGGAATTAGATATATTTAATTTGAAATAAAACTTAATGAGTAACATAAAAGTGACTGAATATCTGCAACTGCACTTCAAGATGACTTTTAATAGTTCTATAAGTTATATTCGTTTTTGCCAATTAGTGTAAGGCTATAAAATCATCTTTAATATTTCAAAAATAAACATTAGAGAAAATATAAGTAAATTTGATTTGAATTTTCATATAGTAATAGAAAATAATTTCTGTATCTTTAATGGTTATTTACAAAAAACGGTGATTGAAAATCCTTTTTTCTGATCTTGTTATTTAAAATGAAACAGATGTCTAAGAATAGGGCAGTTGATTTTTTTGTAAACCAAGATGAAATAATTAGAGATTATAACATTTTTTGTGAATTTCAGTTAAATAAAACAACCAAACTTACGCTACATTTTCATACTTATCAAAAGCAAATATGATATCGTTTAAAATAAATTTGTCAGCAAATTGTGCATTTCTCTTACCTGATTTAAATCTAATTAAATCATATTCATCTCTAATTACCTGTGAAAAGCCATGTTTAATGTTTGGGTATATTCAATTTATGAATCTTCATTTTTATTTTTAATCATTTTTTTGAGTATAGTTGACACACTATGTTACATTAGTTTCAGTGTACAACAGTGATTTGACATCTCTGTGTTATGCTATGCTCACAATCTAGAATATTTTAATTTAATCACACTTAATAAACTTCATTGCAAAAAGGGACAAATGATTAAAACACTTCCTAATATGGTTCACAGATTATGGATAACAATGAAAATGGTCTGAGAACTAAAACAGAATAGAAAGGCCGCTATACTTGAGTCCCGGATTGCATCAGTGAGGTGAAATTGTGAAGCAGGGAAGGTGAATGCCTTTTAGTCAGGAGCAGCAGGGGGACAAGGAGAGCTGCTGAGTAATCCCAAAGGTGGGAAATGAAATTGTCTTCACACTCACAGGGACAAGGAGATAACTCAGTTGTTAGACCTGCATTGACTGCACTGTATCTTGATCTAGTCTCTTTCCAAAGACTTTATTTTCCATGGTGGGATGGGGGAGTGAAAAATGGGAGGGTGGAGAAAGAAGTGGAGTCCAGCATCTGCATGCCTATCCTCCTTATTTCTGCTCTTTACAAATAGATTCCCATCGCTTTATTTTTCTTCCAGCTTTATTGAGATATAATTGACATACAACAATTTTATAAGTTTAAAGCATCAATGTGTTGATTTGATATTTATTGCAATATGATTATTGCTATGCATTAGCTACTCATCATGTCACATAATTACTCTTTCTTTTTTTTTTAATTAGAGCATTTAAGATTTACTCTATCAGCAACTCTCAAGTATGACACAGTATTGTTAACTATAATCACAAATGCTGTGTATTATGAAAATCCCAGAGCTGATTCTTTCAGCTGGAAATTTGTTCTCTTTGACCAACGTTTCTGCCAGCCCCTGATAGCCACCATTCTACTGCCTGTTTCTACAAGTCCACGTGTAAGTGGGATCATAGAATATTTGTCTTTCTCTGTTTGACTCATTTCATTTAGCATAATACACTCAAGGTCCATCCATATTAGACCTCCACTTCTATAACTCAAATGTGTCTTACTCTTTTTTTGGGGGGTGGTGGTAAATCTAAGATAAGCTTAGCAAAGACTGAAGGAATCAAATCTATGCAGAAAGTTTAAAGGAGGCCAGATAAAAGAAAAACCCTGAGTGAACAGGCTCATTTGTAGCACGATTGTTTACTTACTGCATTGTTTAGCTGAAAGGAAAGACTTTTCTTCAGGAGTATCAGGCACTTGACATAGAAATCAGCACCCATTTAGACATGGGTGACAGAGTTCTCTTCTTGAACCAAAAGGATATTTAGATGAGACCCAAAGGGAAAAGAAAGGCCTATTAAATTTTCCACTCCATAATGCAGTAGCAATCACCCCCAGCTTTCTGTAAATAATACAGATTTATTAAAACTTGTCAACTCTATCATGTACATACAGTCTGGTAAAGCTGCATATCTAAACTTCCTTACTTGTTTCCAAATTTTCTACCCAATGTTTGCTAATCTGAACCTGAGCCATGGTTCATTGGAGGACCCCAGCAGATTTTGTAAAGGTCTTGTTTGTGTTTTTAGGATAGAGTGGTCAAGGAAAAGAGAATTGTCTTCTGTAAAAATGAATTACTATTTAAATTTTTTGTATACTTCCCCTGTCATATCACATAGAAAGGACACATCCTTTGTGCTTACAGGAGGTCCTGCTGTAGAATAGACTGTAATGAATATTTAGTTAGGTCAGTGAGAAGATTCTGTATAAAAAATGCCCCTTACTGTTATTCCAATGTTGCTAAATTAAATAGATTTTTCAACTTTTAATGGCTAAAACTGTTGAATAACAATTGCAGGAGATCAAGAATTTGTCCAAAAACGATATCTTTGTGAGAGATAGTGCACAGAATCCCTTTGCTATGGCTGAGTGTTTACATTAACCCAAAATATTTGGACTTATTGAACCAGAAAGGGAAGGACGTGGCTGAGTCCAATTGGCTCTCTGCTACTTTGGTGATGAGATGGGACTCAGGTGTCAGGTGTCTGCAGTCTGATGCTTCTCTCACCTGTGAAAACAAAAGTTCCTTCAAGGTATTAGAAATCCAGGGTCTACACCAGTGTTGTTCAATAGAAATATAATGTGAGCTACATATGTAATTTATAGTTTCTGGAATTCCCATATAAAATATAGTAAAAAGAAACAGGAGAAATTAAATTTAATAATATATTTCATTTAATCTAAAATATCCAAAACACCATTTCAACATGTAATCAGTATAAGAATATTAATGAGATATTTTACAATCTATTTTTGCTCTGTCTTCAAAATCCATTGTTCATTTTACATGTACAGCATATCTCAACTCTGATTAGCCACATTTCAAGTGTTTACTTGTTGTAGCTGATGGCTACCATATTGGATGGTGCAATCTAAACCCTGAGTCTACTTTCTCTTCCACTGGTTCCAGAGGGATCCCTATGGTCTAGGTTTCTTTCAACCAATGAGGGCTCCAATTCACTGCAAGGATTATAACCTGCCTTTCTGATATAAGCAATGAGTTTTCTGCTCAGATGAAGGCTAGGTGCTTTTAAGACTAGAGAACCATGAAGGGCATCTGGGTGGCTCAGTGGTTGAGCATCTGCTTCTGGCTCAGGTTGTGATCCTGTGGTCCTGGGATCAAGTCCTGCATTGGGCTCCCTAAGGGGAGCCTGCTTCTCCCTCTGGCTATGTCTCTGCCTCTCTCTCTGTATCTCTGATGAATAAATAAATAAAATCTAAAAAAAAAAAAAAAAAAAAAAAAGAAAGACTAGAGAACCACAAGATGCAACTAAGCCAGTAAGCTCAGACCACTTCAGTATAAGAGGTAACAGAAGCCCATAGCCACTGGGCAGAGCCATTCACACATTTCACTTTGCAGCTCTGGTCTTTGAAGCTTTTGGAATTCCTCTGCCCAGCCTCCTGACTACACATCCAGGCCACTGTGCTAGGTTTCCCACATGTCTGACCACATGTGTATACTCTCTTTGGGGCTTTCTGCTTTGTGTGACTCTATCAGATTTGACTTCCCTTATCTTACTTAATTCCCGATGTTTGGGAGCTCTTATCCTACTGTCTTACAATACAAATTTACCTCTTGCTTTTTCTTGACTTCTCGGGTCAGATTCCTGGCACCCTGAGATAATCTCTGACAAATCCCCATAGTACCTACATTGGTGCAGACCACCCAGGTTTTCTAGTCAGCTTGGCAGAACAGAGGAAATAAGTGTAGATAGACAATCCTGTTTATTAGATTTAGCAGCCTGAATAGCAGCCAGTATAGCACAGGCTCAACAAGATAGAAGTTCCTTTCTTTCCTCTGTAACATCCAGAATCGGGTGGTTCAGGGCAGGTACAGTGAGTGGCTGTGCTCCATGAGGAGCGCCAGAAACTCTTCTGTTGCTCTGTTATCTCTAGGATGTTGACTTTGCCCCCTGGTCTAATGTGGGATTATTTTTGCCAGGATTATTTTCAAGAGCAGTGCGATATAGGGAGAAGAAACAGAACTGGCTTATTCTTCAAGGACATAGCTTGGAAATTGCTTTCAGAATTTCTTCTCACATTCCTGTGGCCAGATTTTAGTAATGTGGCTGTAATGTTTCCTATGTAAGCTACTCAGGAAAGTGGGATAAGTGGTCTTTATTCTAGGTGGTCTCCTATCCAACTAGAAATGGAAAGTTCTGTTTCTCTGAGGAAGGAGGGAAGAATGAGTGTTCAGGATCAAGGAGTGGCCTCTGTCTCACACAGGAGATGTAGTCTGTCATAGGTTAGCTCCTGTAATGACATGTATAGCACTTTTCAATAATTATAGAGCAGTGCTCTTCTCAAATAGATGAGGAAATTCATGAAGAGATGCCAAATGTGACAAAGGCAGTGGTTCCTTATGATCCCTGGAATTTGAATGGGTGGGATAGAAAAGGATTAAAATGGGGACCAAATAGACTCTAATGTGACATAAGAATCTCATTGACCAGGGAGTGACACGGTAGTGGATTAGCAGAGTCCAGTCAACCAATTGTTCTTGCTCCTTTGGCCTTCCTGAGTTAAATCCTCTTTCATGGAATCATCTAGCTATTTATTCTATTCCAGTCAGTGGAATTTATATATCATTGTCACCACTGTAAACTTAGGGAGAAGGGAAGGAAGTGGCAAAGTGCTGACAGCAAAGAGAGAAGGGAAGAAGTTGGTGGATGTGAACAGTTGAGAAAAAAATATGTGAAAACTTTTCATCTTAAGAAAAAGAAAAGCTGGGATCCCTGGGTGGCGCAGCGGTTTAGCGCCTGCCTTTGGCCCAGGGCGTGATCCTGGAGACCCAGGATTGAATCCCACATCGGGCTCCTGGTGCATGGAGCCTGCTTCTCCCTCTGCCTATGTCTCTGCCTCTCTCTCTCTCTGTGTGTGACTATCATAAAAAAAAAAAAAGCTGATAAATATAAATTAAAAAAAAAAAAAAGAAAGAAAAAGAAAAGCTGCAACAGACTCTGGGGCTAATACTTTGTGGGGGGAGTACTCCAGTAGAACATTCCGGAATAAAGTTCTCATATTGTGTTACTGTCTGTTGCCCAGGAGCATCGCTTGTTGCTCCATCTCCAACATCTCAGGGTGAACTGTCACACGAAGGGGCACATGAATAATGAACCACGAATGCACTCCTTGCCCTCTCACCCTGGGTTCTGGGTACCTCACCGCTGTAAGTAGAGCTTGTTTTCCTAATGGAAGGAAAGCCTGTCTTCCCAAATGGGAGTTAACCCCAGGGAAAAGTGACATCTCAGGGTTTGGAGCAGAGTGGGTCCTGAGGGCCCCCCTCACCAGAGTGCACCGTCCCCCTCTGCCCTCAGATCTGCCTGTGGGTCCCTCCTCCCCTCCTACAGCAGCTGTGGTTGCCATAGCACTGCTGGACTCTTTCCACTTCCGGTTAGATTGATTCCACAGCAGTGCCAGAGAGAACAGCCTACCTTGCCAAGGCTGAGACCCGTTAAGAGCAGCTCTTTTCCTTTTCTAGATGTAATGAGTTGGAATGATGCCCACGGGGCTCTTCCCGGGGTGGGTTTTTTTTCCCCCCTCTAAATGGCATTTAGTGGACTTGGGTGTCTCTGATATGTTGCTCTGCCATCTGCTGATTGTCTTGGCTCACACCAGTTTGGCCTTCTGATAATGAAAGAAGCCAAAAATAGCAGTTGTGAAGCATGGGCTTTTTGATGATTACTTGTACACTGCAGCAGATTGCAGCTTGAACGGAGCCCAGCATAAAGTGACTGTCTTCTTTGTATTATTCAACCACCCACTCAGAAAGCAAAAACTACTTGGCACAGTCGTTCTCTGTCCCTGGTGTGTGATCCAACTGTGGAAATCAGAAAGGCTCAATGTCTGTCTGACTGTGAAGTACGTTTCCGACATGGGTCTCCCCCAAATATTTGGACGCTTTCTTCATTTCATCCATCAACCTCTGGAAAACATCTTTAATATCCACGCCCTCCCCCGCCTCACCATGCCTGCTATTTACACACCAATTAGTGAGATGAAGTCAGCTCTCTGCCTGGCTCCATACCATTTAGATATCTCTAATGAATGCATGAGCTCATTTGGAATATTCTTTGGTTTAGGCTGCGTATTATCCCATCTGAATATTATGGCTCTGTTTAGCACAATTCTATACAAACAGAGACTGAAATGTTCAAGGCATGGCCCCTGGAACAGGCTCTCTCGCATACGTGGCTTGTCAGGTGAGGTCAGGGGCATATCCTCCAGATTGGCAAATTCAGATATCCACAGAGTGAGTGGTAGGATGTTTAGATGAGCTACTCATCTTTCCAGGGGACATAAGTCATCAAGTTTGGCCCATTCTTAAAGAGCAAGTTGCCCTGGGAATGTCAGAGCTAAAATATCACTTAATAATAAATCCCAATGACTCAGATGGATGACATTATTTATTGTCAGGTAAAAAAAGATGTTACTTAACCACCACATTTCTCTCCGTTAAATCCCTAGATCATCCAAAGTTGACATGGAGCTTACTTGTCAATTATAGAAGTATTTTATGTTACCAGCAATGTTAGGAAATGTCCCTCTGTATAAGGACACTATTACTTAATAAGGCATAAATCAATGTAGAGGTTTTGTTAAACCCAAGGAGCTGTACATCCAACCCAACTTTTTTTTCATTATATTTTGCTTTTTTCAGATAGTTCCTGGGTTTATAGCTCTCTGCTTTTTCGCATTTGTGTCTCTACTCACATGAGAATAGCACAGAGAGATGCAGCCTTGGGCTTCCTATAGGAGAACTGGACTCTCTACCCTCAGTGCAGTGTGGCCTCTCATGGGGCCTTCCCTGGTCTCAGAGGTAGAAAGCATGGTGGGATGTAAGTGGGACCATAAAACCCAGTGACCAGCCTTTATACTTGGTGTGTGACCTACAGGAAATCACTTCATCTCTCTGAGCCTCACTTTTCTTTTGCATTTAAGGTTTACAACAAGTCCAGGAAACAACAAACAAAGCAGGAGAGTAAGGGCAGAAACACAAGTCAAGGTGGCAAAAAAGTCACATTTATGAACTTCAATTAAGGTAGGAAGGAACAGGTAGAAAAAATAATCCAGGCAGAAAAAGATTACATCTGGTAAGATGATGTGTCAGAATTTGGGAAATGAAAGCAAATAGGTGTTGGAATCTAGACTAGGGTTCTCAGCTAGAAATGAAACCAAGCCAAAGAATATGGGAATCAGTGGCATGCTGTAGGCAAGGGTCTGGCCATGGGTAGGAGACACCAGCAGCCTCAATGAAGCTGACCAGGCTATTTTAAGAAACAGGCTCCTTTATTTGCTTGAAGGAATCTTGGCAAGCCTACAGGCTTGATCCTAGGGAAGATAGGAAAAGATCAGAGATAATGAGACGGGAGACAATTCCTGACACTATGGAAGAAAAAATCCCTTCCCGATGTTGCTCTCTCCTTAGAAACTAAAGTCACTCCTAAAGTAGGGTGTTCCTCATGAATAAAGCAATAATAAAATAATGTGTTTGAAAATAAATATATCCCGCCACGTAATGATTTCATAAAGTTTAGAATTTGTCATTTTTAAAAAAGATTTTATTTCCATAAAGATGTGAATTTCTGTGACTTCAGAGTTTTAAAAAACAGCATATTATCATCTGGGGACTTGCTTTGTCTACCATTTGGATTGTTCTTAGTAGGCAAATAAGACAATTATGTAAATATTTAGTTACCCAGAACTATAGAGTACAGAACAAGTAGGTTGGGTTTGGTAAACATTTATATGTACTACTGTTTAAAGGGGTGGAGGTGATCTTTTTTTTTTTTTTAATTTTTTTAAACTTTTATTTATTTATGATAGGCACACAGTGAGAGAGAGAGAGACAGAGACAGAGACACAGGCAGAGGGAGAAGCAGGCTCCATGCACCGGGAGCCCGATGTGGGATTCGATCCCGGGTCTCCAGGACCGCGCCCTGGGCCAAAGGCAGGCGCCAAACTGCTGCGCCACCCAGGGATCCCTTTTTTAAATTCTTTTTAAACTTTTATTTATTTAGGAGGTGATCTTTTTGAAAACAAGAAATCCGGGACGCCTGGGTGGCTCAGTGTTCGAGTGTCTGCCATTTGACTCAGGTCATGATCCTGGGTTTCCCAGGATCGAGTCCTACATCAGGCTCCCTGGGAGGAGTCTGCTTCTCTCTCTGCCTATGTCTCTGCCTCTCAATCTGTGTTTCTCATGAATAAATAAAATCTTTAAACAACAACAACAACAACAACAAAAAGAAAACAAGAAATCCTTTTGTAAGGGGAATGGTACTCCACTAAGATCTAATTTGTAAATTTGTACACTCATCTATCTGGTGAAGTATTACTTAACAGTGTTTTCACTCAGAACGTTTAGTCCTATGGGCACCATTTAAAATATTAAACTGTGCAAAAGATTGAAGACTATTGATATATGGAGGCACATATAACAGATCTTTTCAGTAAATGTCTTACCTTTGGGAACACTCAAAAATTGAATGTTTGATTTCAACCTTTCTGTTGGCTTAGTAATATTCCATTGCATGTGTATATACCACATCTTCTTTATCATTTATATCATCATGGATGGAACTGGAGTGAGTATTATGATGAGTGAAGTAAGTCAATCAGAGAAAGACAATTATTATATGTTTTCACCAGTATGAGGAATATAAGAAACAGCACAGAGGATCATAGGGGAAGGGAGGGGAAATGGAATGGGAGGAAATCAGAGAGGGAGACAAACCGCGAGAGACTCTTAACTCTAGGAAACAAATTGAAGGTTGCTGGAGGGAAGGGATGTCAGGGGGTGGAGTAACCTGGGTGATGGGCATTAAGGAGGGCACATGATCTGATGAGCACTGGGTGTTATATGCAACTGATGATTTACTGAACTTCACATCTGAAACAAACAATGTAGTTATGTTGGCTAATTGCATGTAAATAAAAAAAAATTGAGTTTGCTTTGAACTGAAGGCTTTCAAGGTTGCTCTCTGGAGTTGCCCAGGGATGAAAAAAGTGCCCCAGGATTTTCTATTGTTTGAGAAAGAGAAACATTTGGACTGAAAAAACAGAGGTTTGTTTTTTTTGTTTTTTGTTTTTGTTTTTTTTCACGATGTAGGACTCACAAATGTTTTCAGCATCTATTTCATAACTAGTAAAATGAGGGAAGCAAGAATATAATTTTAGGGGGGAGGTGATTTGGATAAGAGCCAGTTTCAGGGAGGTCAAAGATTGAACGATTCAGCACTAGCCAGATCTCTGTATCTCTCAAGCCCTCTGCAGAACCTATGAGAGCTTGTTATAAATCACACATAGAAAAACATCATTCAAAAGGCATGGGAAAGGCACAGAGCTGAGAACCAATCAACTGAGATTTGCCCAGTTTATATGGATGTTGGGACACATTTTCCACAGCTTATGAATTCATTTTTTTAAATTTTATTTATTTATGATAGTCACAGAGAGAGAGAGAGAGAGAGAGAGAGAGAGAGGCAGAGACACAGGCAGAGGGAGAAGCAGGCTCCATGCAGGGAACCCGACATGGGATTTGATCCTGGTTCTCCAGGATCGTGCCCTGGGCCAAAGGCAGGCGCTAAACCGCTGCGCCACCCAGGGATCCCCAGCTTATGAATTCAAAATTAGATATTGCTAGATAGCATCTTATTCCACTTAGCTTTCTTGTGACCTTTTCAGCTTTAAAATGCTTCTAGTTGGAAAGAACAAATGGGCTAATTCATAAGACTCCCTTGGTGCTGTCCAATTCGGAAGCCGAATTTAAATTAATTAAAATGAAATAAAATTAGAAATTCTCTTCTTCCATCACACTAGCCACTTTTCAAATACCCAAAAGTTATATTTTGGTTAGTGGCTACTATACCAGACAGTGCAGATGTGGAACATTTCTGTCATTGAAGAGGAGTCCATTGGATAGTGCTATGATTCTAGTTGTATAGCCACATCTAAGGACATTTGGAGCAGAAGTCTCATCGTTAAAAATGGATCTTGGGTGAGATCTTCATCTTTAATATAGCATCTTTGAAGATTGAGTCCGTGGGGCTCATCAGGCTTGGATTAGTGAAACTGTAAAGGCAGTTAACTATCTGAGGAATAATCTACCAAAAGTCTGAACCAGATGACCTATGCTTATAAATTAGATGCAAAATGAATAAAGAAGTTCCAGGTGGCTCAGTGGTTTAGCACCACCTTTGGCCCAGGGCGTGATCCTGGAGACCCGGGATCAAGTCCCACATCAGGATCCCTGCATGAAGGGATCCCTTCTCCCCTTGCCTGTATCTGCCTCTCTCTCTCTCTCTCTCTCTCTCTCTCTCTGTGTCTCTCATGAATAAATAAATAAAATCTTAAAAAAAAAAGTTCTAGTGAAAATTTGCAAAAAGTATGGAGCATAGAATTAAGGCCAAAAAACAACCCAGATTTTAAATACTTGAAGCTCTGTAGGATAAATCCAATGATGGCCATTGTCTTGAACTTGAGAACTTAGAGGTGGTGGAAGGGTGTAAGCAGAGTCCTTCCTTCTTTATTTGGGCCACGGTGGGTGCTGGCACTGCACATGGAGGCCATTAATCCATATTGGACATGCCTCTTTTTGTCTTAGATGCTGGTAGGTCAGCTCAGATTTGTGGCCTTCCTTTCTCCATCATTGACTACTTAATTTGGCAAGAAAACAATTATGAATAAAGAATTGCATAACTTATTCTGGTTCCTGGCATTTTTAATTAACAAAAACAGAAACATGAGAATACATTGGATTTTTTCTTATCTTCTTTTTAGTGCTACAACCATCTATTTTCATTAGAAGTCACAAGGAAGCTTAGCAATGTTATTTATGTATATCTCATTTTCTTTTTAGTAAGTGGCCTAGCATCACAGAAAGATTCCATTGAATGACTCTTCAAGTTATTGACCTCTGGTTAAGAGCTGCTTGGACTGTAGAGATGGGGTAAATTTGATTTGGTTGTGGAGAGGATTTCAAGCTGAAACAGAGCGCAGAGAATTAAAAACTAGAGGCCCAGGGCCATGCTTCTCAACCGAGGATATCTGAAGTCTTAAGTCAATAGGAATCAGGCATTGCCAGCATGTTGGGAAAGTATCATAAGATTCAGGAATGGATTTTCAACCACAAAATCTTTCCTGAAAGTCAGTTTTTTTTAACTGCAATGATAATTTGCTAGGAAGACATGGTGGTCAATTAGTTGTACTCAAACTATTTGTCTTTTAGATAAGAAGAAAACTGACACTGAAAAATGCTTCAGAAACTGTTTTTGTTGTTGTTGTTGTTTTTTAAAGTGCTAACAATCTGTGGAGGAGAAGGAGGTAGAGGTTTTTCTCTTTTAAATAAGTAAAACGTTAAGAGGAATTTCTTGAGATGATTTTTAGTGAATGATACATTTAAAGTGACTTCCATTGTCTTATTTTTACCTCAATCCCAATTTAGCATCTTGATTAGATTTGTTTCAACAAAATCAGTGCATTTCAGTCATATATTTGTATGTCTGTGTGAGACTCAAGCCTCAAAGAAAAGCCTTATTGGACAATCTCTATAGCAAAGGAGACTGAAGTCTTTTTCAGTGTAAAGCCTTGGAATAAGATCTTTTACTTGAATTGGTTAAAGAAATTCCTGAACTTGTACTTTTAGAAGACATAAGAAGTTACTTTAGACTATATAGGTTTAGAGAAATAAATGATAAACCATCAACCTTAAATCAGTAAGATGAGGAAAGAGAGTACATTAGTTTATCTATTACTTCGTATCTATTACTATGAGTCAGGCATTAGGGAGAAGCTCAGCAGGTTGGTTCTAGTTCAGGGCCAGTCATGCAATTGTGATGGAGATGTTGGCCAAGATTGCAGTCATACAAGGCTTGACTGGGTAAGAGGATCTGCTTCCAAGTTCATTACTGAGGTTGTTGACAGGACTCAGTTCCTCACTGGCTATTGGCCTCAATTGCTCTTCACACAGGGGCCTCTTTGTAAGGAAGTTTGAATGTTCTCACAAAATGGTAGCTAGCATCTCCCAGAGCAAGCAATCCAAGAGAAGGAGTGTGAGGCAGAAGTCTTTTATGACCCATTTTGAGAAGTAACATCATCGCTGCTGCTGTGTCCTCTTGGTCACATAGACGAACCCTGATAAGACATGGAAGAGACATATGCAAGGGTGTGACTACCAGTACATGAGGATCACTGGGGCTATGCTGAAGGCTGGCTACCATAGACGGAGTGATCTAGAGCAATGATCTAGTGATCTAGCGATCTAGATCAGCAAACTTGATTTTAGTAGATGTGGGTGGTCCAAAATATTTGGCTATAGGACTTTGATTTAAGAGTCAATGTTTCATTTTGTTTCCATATTCCCAGTGAACATATTCATACTTTGAAAATTTGCCTGTGCCTAAACCAGTGGATTTGCAAATATTATCATTCTGCTCTCCAACCTCATAGGAATGATGTTGTAAGAAAGGGTCATACCAGTGTGTGTTGGTCTTATACAGAAAGGAGGTATTTTATAATTTTCCTTTTAAAATCTACATGTAAAGAAAGTTCAAGTACCCCTGCTGAGGTGGCATGTACTGGCTATCCACAATATCCTATCTAGAAGCTTGGGGTTTTGCCTCTTTTTGAATGACTACAGGTTCCTTGAGGCTTGGTGACGGTAGAGTAGCCTTAGAGGTTGAGAGGATTGACTTATTGTCTAGCCCTTAGATTTCTTTCTGAAAATTCACAAAATATGGAAAGGGCAGTGAACTACACAAAACCAGAAGCTATGGCCTTGTCCAAGTGAAGAGGTTTACGTCAATTGATTTATGTGTCTGGAATTATTCTCATAATTTCCAAGGCTGGAAAATTAGATGGATGTAACTTCCAAACAATCAGTTGTATATAAGAAACCAAACAAGAATAAACAAAGGTACAGGTAGGCCTCAAAGATGAACTTGAGGTAGTTTACCTTGTATTTTTATTTCTCACTCATTCATAAGAACACACTTCCTGATCTTCTACATTATTGCACATAGTTTGGGATGCGTTTAGCAAGAGGCCCCGAGATCCACATGTACTCATCATCAGGGACTCTTTCCATCTCAACATGGCTAATTTTTCAGGCAGAGGCTGGATGCAATCCACCAGTGATTATAGGCTATCAAACCAGATCTGAGTTGGAATCTCGTCCTCAGGGCACCCTCCTTTTTCTTAAGCTCACATCAGCCTTCCTGGGAATTTGCATGGGACCTTCTACTCTCTTTAGCTTTCATGTTCTTTCTGAGGAAACCACTCTATACGTGGCAGCTGCTCAATGGAAGGCTTTCATTGGGAGCATATTCAATATCCCAAATGTAATGCCTCTGTCAATTTGGAGCAGGGGGGTGAGGAAAGATGTCTTATCTTCAGTTGAGTAAGTGACAAACTGAGGCAAAAGGTTAGAAGAGACGGTCTACCTCACTAGCATGGTACCTCCAGGAGGACAGTGAGCCAAATCACTGAACTGCTTTTTAGAGGAGGACAGGTCAGCCATCAGTCACCACCTTGTCCCAAGAAGAGTGATTTTTACTTTCTTATTTACTACAGAATCTGCTTCAAGTCGAAACTTTTAAACCACAGCTCAAAACAATGACTACTTTAGGAAACTTACCAAGAACAAGACAAGCAGTAGCACAGCCTCACAGAAGGAACTGAGAATTGATCTGACAAGTCTCTCTAGGCCATTCTTGGAAAACCCCAGGCTGGTGCTGCTCATATCATCTTATATTCAGAATCTCTCTCTCTCTCTCTTTTGGGGGGTGGGGTGGGGGAGAGAGAGACAGGTGGGGAAGGAATAGGAGGAGAGAGAGAGAAAGAATCTCAAACAGGCTCCACACCCAGTGCAGACCCTGACATAGGGCTCGATCTCACTCCCCTGAGATCATGACCTGAGCCAAAATCAAGAGTCAGATGCTTCACTGACTGAGCCACCCAGTGCCCCTATATTCAGGATCTTAAGCTCCAAACCATTAGGGGGCAAATTTTTATTCTGGGAGCATTAATGTGCCAGAGATAATAGGAGTCAGGAAACTAGTAGACCAGAAAAACCCACCAAATACTTAAAAATAAGAGGAAAGCTTGTAGAATTGAAGAGAAGACATAGAGGTAATTAGGGACATTCCGGTTATATTTGTTACTACACGGTTTGGATATTTTCTATATGTCCTCCAGATGAACAAAACAAAATTTACTTTTTTTTTCCTTATTCCCAACCATAGGGAAAAACCTACCAGCTGATATTCCTCAAAGTTGCATTGAGAGAACATCTGTCTCAGCAAAGTGTTATTCTAGATGAGCACC
Source organism: Canis lupus baileyi (assembly GCF_048164855.1). Lineage (NCBI taxonomy): Eukaryota > Metazoa > Chordata > Mammalia > Carnivora > Canidae > Canis > Canis lupus. The sequence goes on along the minus strand of NC_132841.1, from coordinate 73,800,900 downwards.
TGACTATTTCTGAAAGTAACACACACTTGAGGAAAAGATCTCCCATTCTCTGTGTATCCTGCTAATTAAAGCTTTCTGCAATGACAAGATGATACTGTGGAATGACTTTTTAAATTGTTTTTTCAAGGAACTGCCAACGTTTAACTAGGCTTCAGCTAACAGACTTTAAGTTAAGACAAATGGCTCTGCCGTGGCTAATCGTTAGCATATGCTGATGTGGGAGCATCTGACTACAGCGGGAGTCTGTCCTCGTGAATTATGCTGTGGGTGGCTAGAATGACCCAGACGGCCCGTCTGTCCCTGCTTGCAAGCACCCAAACTACCTGTCTGGGTTGAGTAATCCCCTCATCACGTTGCCCGAGCTTACCCCTTCTGAGTTCGAGCTAAACTGGTATGGAGTGAAGGCCTAGGATCTTATTATCAAATGATTCAGTGATAACAACTTTCATTTGTCCAAAGCAGACTTACCTCCATGATATCAGAAGGCCTTAGAAAACATACCACAGTAGAGCTGGAGTGAAGCCCAGAGAATGTTTGTACCAACTCACAGTTTGGTAGGAACGAATGAAGGAGCAGAGAGGAGGAATGACTTGCCCAAAGTCACTCGATTTTAGAACGGAGCAGGGGCTAATTTTGAGTCTTCTGCTTGTGTCCCCCTTTTGCCCTCTTTGCATGCTATAAATTGCATTAAATCTACAATTAACTCCACCTCTTTTAGGATAGGATGTCAGAAAGGCTTCAGGTGAGTAGGTGGGGATGAACCTTTCCTATGAGAGGACATGGGTGGCCTCCTAACCCCTGGCAGCACTGGCTGTGGGCGACCTGTCACCTGCCACTTCTCCAAGGAGGAGAGACAAACCAAACAGTGTAAATCTTTGGGAAAAGACAAAAGACATTCAGAGTAAAGTTGGATAAAAAGGGAATATCAAAATGAATGACTTTTTTAGCTTAAAAATGCATATATAAAGTAACTATAGACGATCACTTCAGATATTTATCATAATGGGAAGATGGGCTGATTGTCACTTATCCTAACAACTGATGAAGTAACAAACGTTAAGAGAAGTTCTCGCTGGGGGCTGGCTCAGTTAGAAGAACATGTGATTCTTGATCTCGGGGTCATGACTTTGAGCCCTGCACTTGATCTTGGGGTCATGAGTTTGAGCCCTGCATTGGGTGTAGTGATGACTAAATGAATAAATAAATAAATAAATAAATAAATAAATAAATAAATAAATAAATCCTTGTGAAAATTAAGTGTGTCTTTGGTAAACAAATAAGATTGGCATGAAAAGAAATTTGTGATTCAGGGTATACGTAGGAAAAACAGATTACAATGAGCTAAAGCACATGCTGATTATATTTAGTTGAATATTTATTACAGTTTATAGTAATTTTATTTTCACGAGTCCTGGTTTGCCAACCTATGTGTTATTGGAAATGGGGTAAGTGTTCTACATAGATTGCTTGAGGCCGATTAAAGATAGGACTTTCTGTGCAATCTGCCACAAAGACAGTTTCAATTGAAGACCAGAATAGATATGGCATGGGTTACAATTTCACAACATTTATTTTCAAAAGCAATGCAATTTCCTTTTCCAAACTGCGAAGCAAAATAAAACAAAATGGTGTTACTCTTGCTGAAACACTTTTGCCGCCTGCCTTTAACTCTTGATTGCTAGCAATATTTTAGGTTCTTAATTAATGTCCAGAAAAAAAATAGACCACCAAATCAAAGAATAAATGATTTTACTGGATATAAAAGCATTATAACCAACGGGACTGGGAAGTTTGTTAAATGTGCTTGGATAGAAGTTAAAAAAAAAAATTGTGAAAAATAAAACTCAAGAGGCTGGAAAGGTGAAAACATGTCACTCCATGTGCCATTACAAGCTTGGCTTTGGACCAGTCTTCCAGAGGGGAAACGCAATCGACGCCTACGTGCTTTCCTGCAACAAAACTCCAAGGCTACATCTACTGAGTACTCTGTAGTCATAATGATACCATTCGGTGATTTCTACCCTCCTGATTAATTTATAGAAGGTGAAAAATCCTGTTTGCAATATAACAGAGATGGGCATAGCAGCTAACTCCTTTGATTTGACTGTGGGCTTGTTAGAATATTTAAATAATTTCTACACCCTGGCCACAGAAACTTCATAAAATTTAATTTCAATTTCAGTTTTGAAAGAACTATGTTTAGAAATTATGATAGATTTTTACTCAAACCGATCATTAGTCAAATCTTTTCTGCCTCACTGAACAGAACTCGGTGTCAGTTTGCTAACCAAAATCTTTTCTTCAGGAAGATTATAATTATCTAGATGAAATTCCATGTCTGAGGGCTCAAGACAGACTGCTTAGTTAAATTTGGGCTTCACTTTTCTTTGTGACACAGATTGGTTAACCTCTCCATGTGTCTCTCTCTTCTCTGTTGACTGCGTGAGTGAATAATAAGAAAGATGATATTTGCAAAGCAATGACACAGTGCCTAGCATGGAGTAAGTGCCCCATAAATGTCACTTGAGATAGTGGTGATGTGGGGCCTTCAACCACCTGTCAGTAGTAGTTCCTTATGCCTCATTTATGAAAGTTCTCATTATGCAGTGTTGTGATTGCTTACCTGTTTCCCTTAACGGTCTGTAGGCTCTATGAGGGTAAGGACAGTTATTTTGTATTTCTTGATTGATCACCAATTGATCCCAGCACCTCCTCTGGCATGTGGTAGGTTCTAATAAATAATATTTAATACATGAATAATTGACTCATGGTAATTTAGGGAAGAAAACTTAACATATTGTAGGGACTCTGGGAAAGTCACCCGGTCTCTCTCAGACACATGTCCCTCTGTTGCAAATGGGGATAAGAGATTTGGGATCATTAGCATAAAAGTGCTTTGTGAAGTCTATGTTTTGTTTGTTTTTGGTTTTGTTTTTACAAAGGTAGGGGATGGTTAATAAGGGAAGTATGCCAAAGTGAAAATACTAATGATTTACTTCAAAAGAGGTTATATCTAGTAGTAACCAATCTCTGCTCAGTCCTCAAGCTTAGTACTGTTATGGCCCAATACATTGCCAATACGTATGGCCCAATATATTACTGTCCAAAGACTTGGAAACCTCAAGAAAATCTCTTTCCAAGCCTTAAAATCTCCCTAATTAGGGGATATCCAGATTCAGCTTAGTCTGAAAAACAACAGAATATATCTACAACATCCACTAATCAATGTCCAAGAACTCATGGCCTGTGAACAAACTACTTAAACTTCGTACATGATGGATGCTTGTCAGGCCTCTAGTCACATGGTGGTGGGTTCACCCAGCAGATATCATGTCATCCTTCTAACCATTCTCTCTCCTGGGAAGCTCCATGTTCATAGCAGGATAGCCAGAACTATATAGGTCCATTTTTTCCCATTTCCGATTCCCATCAGCAATGGGACTGAATCCATCTCCTTAGCTGCACTCCTCTCCAGTGATGTGTATCTTGGGAAAAAAAGTCACCGATTATTATAAAGTCGCTGACTCTTCTAAAATACTAACATCTTAAGGCCATGTTCTAAATTAAATATAAGATTAAAAAAGAAAATCTTAATCAGAAATAAAAGTTCCAGTTAAAACAAGAAGCATTAGCTCCTCAGACAACATAAATATTTCAACACTGTTCAGCTTGACAATTAATTTCATAGAGTTTGTTTTTCGCACAGTCTACAAGTAGAGCTGTAGAGGATGCACACTGTTAATAAATAGTACACCGTGGCGTCACATGAAACAGAAGATAGTTGTCAAATAAAATAAGCATTTCATAAAAACAAGAAAGTTAATTGATTTGATTTAACACTGGACAGTAACCCACCTAAATGTCCAATTGAAGCAATGATGCTGTATTGCTGCACTTATATAGTAGACTTAGATACCAAATATAGCACATTTAAGAAAAATAATTAAGATGGTAAATATATTGAAATACATAATATGAAATACATAAGTTATAACAATCAACTAAAATTTACTCTCACTTTATGATACTGTCTATAAACTCTGACGAGGGCACTTTGCTTCAAACAAGTGAAGGAAAATCTTACCTTTTGGTAAAAAAAAAAAAAAAAAAACAAACCCACCAAACATCATCCTTTAGAGACAAAATGAAAATACAAACCACAATCTCCTTACTGGATAAAGCATATAATTTTCTTCCTGAGGTGCGTGGATTTAAAACAGCTGACAAGCCTACTTAATTATGGACCCTTAGAGTCAAAATAGAAATGATGGATTTTCATTTTGATAGCAACCACATCGAGTGTTTATTTAGCAAGTGTGGCTAATTATTCCAGATCTTACTTGAAAATTTTCCTCAGAATTGGATGCGTATTATTCAGGAAAAGCTGTGATCTCAGTACTCAGCATTTCAGGGTCTCTTTTTTTCCTCCCTATTTTATTTTATTATTTTTTAGATGAGACTATTCTCCAAATGTAAAAAGTGATTTCTCACCCACTGGTACAAAAACACTAATTCCATCTGCAGAGAAAGAGATGTATGAAAGTGTTGATGGAAAAACTTTTATATTTCAGGACAGAGGTCTGAAAGCAAAATGTCCTGGTCATCACCTCGGGGGGTCACTTTTCTGGCCAACATTTCTCTTTCCAATTCTTTAGTCTGTTATCGTGGAGCACTGAAACCACGGCAGGGGTTCTCCAAGGAGACCATTGTTTTAGTAGAGGTGAGGGGTGGATGCACCCACGCTGTCTGCTGGTCTACAGAATTGGCTTTCAGAGCACAGAATAAGGCAAAGTTGCCAGGCTTCTAAATTCAAAGCTAGAAAAATAACAACTTACTACTATGACAGCACTTGAATATTTGGGAAGCATCTTCATTTTGTTTATCTTGTTTGAGCATCGCAACAATAATTTAAGGCAGGTAAGAAAGATGTTCTTATTTCATTTTTAAAAAGTGTTTCTTTTTTTTTTTAATTTAAATTCAATTAGCCAACATATACTACTACATCATTAGTTTCAGATGTAGTGTTCAATAATTCATCAGTTGTGTATCACACCCAGTGCTCATCACATCATATGCCCTCGTATTTCATTTTTAGCTGATAAAGAAACCAAGTCAGAGAGATGTGGATTGCTTTGGTCAAATCAAACACCTGCAGCTCATGGGGGGCTGGAATCCAAGGCTTTGAACTCTCAGGGAAGGGTTCTCTGTGGCAAACACATTGCTACTGGTGTCTTCTTGGAGTGGACTGGAACCTAGAAGCTACCAGAAGGAAGAAGGCTCACAGGGCCTGTTTTAGGGTTGCCAAATAAAATACAGGATACTCAGTGAAATGTGAGTTCCGTATAAATAACCAATACATATTTTAAACATAAGTATGTCCTATAAAATATATGAAACATACTTCAGCTAAAAAATTACACATTGTTGATCTGCAATCCAAATTTAAATGGGAATCATATGTATATATAAAATATATATATATATATTTTTTTTTTCCACCTAAATCTGGCACCCTTCTCCTGTTGCCCCTTCTGTTTGCATAACTCAGGTTAGAAAGCAGGTAGTGCTAACAACTTTCACTATAACCTAGTGTTATGGTTTGAATTATGTCCCCTGAAGAGGACATATTGAAGTCCTAACTCCCCATTACCTCAGAATGTGACCTTGTTGGAGAAATAGTCATTACAAAGGTAATCAGGTTAAGAGGAGGACATTAAGGTGGGCCCTGATCCAGTATGATCCGGGATGACCTAATCCAGTATGGACATAAAGACAGATGTACACAGAGGAAAGACAGTGTGGAGACACGTGGGGAGAAGACAGCCACGTGACCGGAGTGACACAGATACACACCAAGAGACACCAGAACTATCAGCAAATACCAGAAGCTTCCTGAGGCAAGGAAGGATTCTCCCCTGGAGACTTTAGGGGAAGCATAGTCTTGCCAGCACCTTGATTTCAGATGTCTGGCCTCTCCAGAATTGTGAGATAATAAATTTCTTTTGTTTTAAGCCACCCGTGTTTGGGGGGTTCTTTATTACAGGAGCCCTAGGAAACTAATAGGCCCCACGTAAGGTGGCATACAATGTACATGCCTTATTTTCATATTCACAGAGGCTGGCAACTCTGAGGTGCTCCTTGAACATGCTGTGCATATATCTTGCATCCATCTTTTCACTTGGGAACCTCTTTGGATGCTGTGAAGGTCTATGCCATGTGGTAAGCCCTGCAGCCATGTTGAATCACTGTGATTTTATATTATTACCTTGCTTGTGGTCTCACTGGGGTTCTGGCTTGCCCCTATTTCTATACTAAAATGTGAATTCCTCTCCCATCTGGGGACATACCCCATGAGTCTCACCACACGTGCCAATGACAGACAGATTGATTTGGAGAGTATTACTAATGGGTTGGTTTGGGCCTCAGCCACAAATATAATCAAAATCTCCTCTCAAATTCTAATTATTTTCAAAATATGTGATATCTTGGATTGATGTAATCAGAACCACAAGAGGGCGTGAAATGTGACAGCAGAAAGTAGCACAGCTCAAGGTTCATCTGGCCTAAAAGATTCACATTGTGTGTATTTTCGTTCCTGTTCTGTTGTGAGCCAGTCAGTCCGAGCTCAAAAGACCTGAGCAAATTGCACTGTGTGGTGCCCCAGCAGCCAACTAATTACTGTCTCCACTAGAATGGAAGGCTTCATGAAGGTACCTAGCTGGCCTGCTATACATATTCATTGAAGGAAGGCAGGAAGGAAGGAAGAAAAGAAGGGAGGGAGGGAGAGAGGGAGGGAGGAAGGAAAGGAAGACTAGCTCTATGACTCTGATCAATACTCAGTTGTCTTGTCTGTAAAATTGGGACAAACATATGGTCTCATAGGGATGTTATGAGAATTAAATGAGAGAGATTCTAAAGTTAAGACCTTTGTTTGTTTTAATTCTTAGAAGAGCTTCTGGAGTTAAGCACAAAAAACCATCCTCATTTTATAAAAGGGAAGCCAATGTGCAGAAAGGCTAATGAATTTGCCAAAGACTGCAGAACTGGCAAATGTTAGATCCAATATTTGAATCAAGGATGCTAGATTCTAAAACCCTTAAACTGGTTTACCAAACTGCTAACAAACTGGGCAGATGAACTCAACACAGAAAATCTCAAGGATGTCCAGGTCTGGATTCTGTTTCTTCTATCCTGGTCTCTGTCTAGTCTAAGTTTTGTCTTGATCTACAACTTCTGGGGAGTGGAAAAAAAAATAAGAGTGATATAAAAATCTGGGATCGGTATGTTAAGGAAGAAGAAAGGAAAGAGAAAATAATGAGCTTTATTTAACTAAACCATTCCTGTTGCCTAATATTTAAATATACATTTGGAAATTTTGCAAAATCTGCTACGGTGGAGTCAATTAGGGAGGAGACTTAGGTAAAGGGGAAGATGGACTGAGCAGTTTTGGAAGATGTGGTGTGATGACTGAATGCCCATTCTCATAGACGCTATGAATGGAGTGGGCTCAGCAACAGGAGGCCACCAGAACTCATATTTGTGAGACAGAGAGTAAGAAATCAAAGTGACTTCTTCTCCCTACTTCTAACTATTGAAAACATATTGAACAATAAAAGCCATTCCGTGCTCTGAATTAGAAAGGTGATGAGGTTGATGTAGTTCAATGTCACTCATACACACATACATCCTTTTCTTATGTTCTTAAATATGTCATTGACATGGAGAAAAGGAGATTAAAAAGAGAAAGAGAAGCAACAGGAGATGTAGGCAAAGAGCACTGGTAAATTGGATCATGTGCTCAAGATAGATCTTTCCAGCTCTTAAAAATTTTGTTCCTTTTTAAATTTTTTTTCATTTCTGAAATGGTTCAATCTCCTTGAAAAAAATTTACATAACACGTGGCTTAGTGAGGAATAAACAGAGAAGATCTAGAAAGCACTTTGCAGGTCATTAACTGCTATATAAATAGTAAACACATAATAATGTTAATAGCTTTAAGGACAGGCATAACTCAAAGGTATTGTGGGTTCCATTCCAGACCACCACAATAAAAGTAAATATCCCAGTAACGTGAGGCAAATGAAATGTTTGGCTTTCCAGTGTCCATAAAAGTTACATACACACCATACTGTAGCCTATTAAGCGTGCAACAGCATTCTTTATGATTAAAGAAACATATCTTAATTTTAAAAAGTGCTTTCTTGCTAAAAAATGCTAACCATCATCTGAGCTTTCAGTGAGTCATAATTGGTTTTGCTGGTGCAAGGTTTTGTCTCAGTGTTGATGGCTGCTGACTGATCAGAGTGGTGGTTGCTGAAGGCTGGGGTGGCTTATTTCTTAAAATAAGACAACAATGAAGCTTGCCACATCGATCAATTCTTCCTTTCAGGAAGGACTTCTCTGTAGTGTGTGATGCTTTTTGACAGTATTTTACCCATGATAGGACTTCTTTCACAACTGGAGTCAAAACTTTCAAAAAATTGGAGTCTAGCCCTTAAGAAGTTTATGTAAAATTCTAAATTGTTCATTGCCATTTCAACCATCTTCACAGCATCTTCACCAAGAATAGATTCTATTTCAAGAAGCCAGTTTCCTCCCTCATCCATAAGAAGCAACTCCTCATTTGTTAATGTTTTATCATGAAATTGTAGCAACTCAATCCCACCCTCAGGTCCCATTTCTACTTCTAGCTCTCTTGCTATTTCCACCACACCTGCACTCACTTCCTCCACTGAAGTCTTGAACCCCAAAAGTCATCCATGAAGGTTAGAATCAACTTCTTCCTAGCTCCTGTTCAGGTTGATACTTTAACCTCTTCCCATGACTCATGAAAGTTCTTAATAGCATCTAGAATCGTGAATCTTTTCCGGAAGGTTTTCAATTGACTTTGCCCGGATTATTCTGAGCAATCACTATCTGTGGTGGCCATAGCCTTACAAAATGTATTTTTAAAATAATGAGACCTGAAAGTCAAAATTACTCCTTGGTCCAGGGGCTGCAGAATGGATGTTGTGTTAGCAGGCATTAAGACAGCATTGATCTTATTGGATAGCCCATCAGAGCTCTTGTCTGGCTAGATTGTCAATATTTTGAAAGGGATCTTTTTTTTTTTTTTTTTTTTTCCTGAGTGGTAAGGCTCAGCAGTAGGCTTAAAATATTCATTAAACCAGATGTACTGTCACTTTGTCGTTCCACTTATAGGGTACAGGCAGAGTATATTTAGAAGGATTCTTAAGGGCCCTAGGATTTTCAGGGTGGTAAATGAGCACTAGCTTCAACTTAACATCACCAGCTGCATTAGCCCCTAACAAGAGAGTCAACCTGTCCTTTGAAGCTTTGATGTCAGTCATTGATCGACTTCTCTTCTCTGGCTATGAACATCCGAGGTGCCTCATCTCTCAATATGATGATGCTATTGTATCTGCATTGAAAATCTGTTGTTTAGCGTAACCACCTTTATTAATTATCTGAGTTAGATCTCTGGATAACTTGTAGCTTGGACATCAGCACTTGCTGCCTCATCTTGCAGCACTTTTACGTTATGACGATGGCTTCTTTCCTTAAATCTCAGGAGCCAACCTCTGCTTAGCTTCAAACTTTTCTCCTGCAGCTTCCTCTCCTCTCAAGCTTTGGTTTAAAGGAATATTGTGGCTTGTTAAATCTATCCAGATCACTAAAACTTTCTCCATATCAGCAATAAGGCTGATTTATTTTTTTATCATATGTGTGCTCATTGGGCTCGCACTTTTCATTTCTTTCAAGAACTTTCCCGTTGCATTCACAACTTTGCTAACTGTTGGGCCTAGCTTTTGACTTATTTCAGCTTTCAACATGCCTTGCTCACTAAACTTCATCATTTCTAGCTTCTGATATAAATGAGAGGCAGTAACTTTTCCTTTCACTTGAACGTTTAGAGGCCATTGTAGGGGATATTAATTGGCCTAATTTCAATCTTGTCCTATTTCAGGGACTGGGAGGCCTGAGGAGAGAGAGAGAGACAAAGAGACAGAGAGACAGAAGGGGAAACAGCCGGTTGCTAGAGCCATCAGAGCACAACACAACATTTATCAATTAAATTTACCATCTTATACAAGTGCAGTTTGTGGTGCCCCAAAACAATTATAATAGTAACATCAAAGATCATGTAACACAGATCACCACAACAAATATAATCATAATGAAAAAGCTTGAAATATTGCAAGAATTATCAAAGTGTAATTTTGATAGATGCGAAGTGAGTGAATGCTGTTGGAAAAATGGCACCAATACATCTGCTTGAGGCAGGGTTGCCACAAACCCCCGATTTGTAAAATACACAGTGTGCAAAGTGTGCTACAGTGAAGTGCAATAAAACAGGGTATGGCTACATCCTATTTGATCTGCAATGCCCTCCAGTAATGATGTTATGGAATTAGGGAGGGCTAATAATTTGGCAAAATGAAAAATGAGAAAAAAGAGAAATGTGTATGATCTTATAAATGTTTGGCCATATTATAAAGTTAAGATAAAATTGCCTTTGATCTCTATCTGAAACCAAACATTTGTTGAAAATTCTTATTCTTGGCAAAGCACCTCCCTCAGGCCTTTAAAGAGCTAATTTGGGGAGCTAATATGCGTTCTCCAGCATCAATTAACACTTTCATTACCTTCATTTCAATATTTAAATATAGAAAAATAGAGAATGAAGGATTTAATTTTCTCTAAAATAAGCTATCTAAAAAAATCAGAAAGTTCAATTTATTTATTTTTTTTTCAGAAAGTTCAATTTAGTCATACAATAAAATTAAGTTTTTAATTACTTAATTTTTAAAAATTTTTTTAAATTTAAAATATTGTTAACTCCTTATGAGTTTTAGAGGGGGAAAAATGAAGTCTGTAGGCCTGTGAATCTAATACTTTGTGACCAGCACTGGAAGGACACTGGATTCCATTCATTCATTCATTCATTCATTCACAGTCTATCTCTGTATTCTTACCATGTTCCCAAAAAGGTTGGGGATATGCTAAGTTCATACAATGAACTAGGTCTTCAGTGTTTAAGAGGAAGAGTGTGCTTTTTCTCATGATTTACACTGACATCTTTGATATTTTTCCTTGATGTGCCTGAATATCCCAGACATGCTCTCACCTCAGGGTCTTTGCACTCATAAAATGTGCATAGCCACATGGATATCTACATGGCTCACCTTCTCATCTTCAGGTCTTTGTGAGACATTCCTTGACCAAGCAGGTAAAAAATTTCTGTGCTCCCTCAATTCATACCACATTATCATAAACTTAGCTCCTTCCTCTCCTGTCTTCTTTATTCCTTAGTACTTCTTATCAGCTAACATGCCAAAGATTCCACTTGTTTAAAAAAAAAAAAAGTCTAAATTCCAAGGGGCAACAGTTTTTGTCTGGTTTGTTCACTGTTGGTTTCCTTAGGACCAAGGGCTATATCTAGCACCGAGGAGGCGGGCCATGACTCTGTCCAATGAATGAATGAATGAACAAGAGAAATATATTCTATATGATACTGTGAAATGATCAAACAGTCATACTAAGAGTTACAATGGAGATTAGGGACAGAAGTTCAGGGATCGATAGCACTTCATAGGAAGCATCTTGGAGAAAAAATTTCTAAACAATAAGGTGTTTGTGTTCAGCTTTCTGAGTAAGCAAGTAAGATTCTGCTCATGACAAGGGACCTAAAATCCCCTCCTGTGTCAGTGTACACAGAGAGAGGCCAGACCAGAGGTTAGAACACTCAGATTAGATGGAGTCAGACTACAGGGCCCCAGGATTGTGTGAGCATTTCTGGAGTTGATGATCAAATATTAAGATCTTTCAGTAATTGGTTAAAGAATAGGAAGAAGGAGAAGAAGATGAAAAGGAGGATGAGGAATAGGAGGAAGCAGCAGCAGCAGCCAAGATCCCATATCTGCTAGCCAGACTGCCCAAGGCCAGAGCAACATGAGATACCCATAAGAAGTAATCTATGCCAAAAGTATTTCATTAGCTACCTTAGTCATCAAATGTTCCTTAGTAAGGAGGGACTAAAGATTGATTTATATAACATTCTTTGAAGATTTATAATTCTATGTATTAAAGCCTTGATTAATACTTACTTCACAGAGTTATGTGATAATAAAAATAATTTAAGTAAAGAGCTTGTCACAGTGGCTAGTACCCATGGCTATTAGTTTCCTACATACCACCTTGTATGGTATCTAATATGTCAGGAGGAATCATGCAAAAGCTTGAGATAGCAAAAGTTAAAAAAAAGATTACCAAATGTCACTGCCAGGTTGTCTGTGACATCCATTGTCTTTGAACTACTTGACAACTCTGTTAATTGAGGAAAAATGTAGTAATGCAAATTCTTCTTGTCCATAGAAATGCAAATGATTTTTACCAGTGAAGGTGCAATTGATTAATATCCCAATAATTTTGTCCACTGTGTTATGCTTCTGTGAAGGAATTCATTTCAGCATTCCTTATATTTGTCTGCCCTTTGGATTCTCCTCTGAATGGGCTGGGACTTGTTACCAGCTCCTTTATTAGTTAACAGTTCAAAGAAAAATTTTAACAAGTCTCCACTTTATATTTTATGAGGATTATGGTTTTATTGTCTCTGTGTCCTCTAATATGTAGTTTCTGCATAAACTATGGATTCAGTCTTAAGCAGCAAGTCATTTTATTTTTTTGCCAACATTATACATGTGTGTGCTCTTTTAATAAATATTCAGAGATGTGTTTGCAGGTCAGTTTGTGTTAATAAAATTGCTTGATACTCCATTTAAAAATGTATAAAAAGAAGGGAGTGGTAGGAGAGGAAGTCGGATGGATGTGTGGTAGGGAATGCCACAGGAAGGAGGAGTGGAAGAACCAAGGTTGTGAAAGGCGTGTCATGACAGAGGGACGAGTTTGGATTTGGTTCTGAAGGCCCTGGACTCCATTTGAACCACAATGACACCCTTGCAGAGCTCCTACTAATTTAAAGATATCGCAGCTTTCTCCAGAATATTCTGGTACATTTTTCTTTCTGAGCAAATTGGGTGCCATGGATTTGGTAACTTGTTTATAACTTAAAGCCTGTTGCAAGTTACACCACTGGTGATGGCAAAGCTCTCAAGTACTCTGCCCCTTCTGATTTCATGCCAATGGCTGGTATCCTGATCTTAATCAGGATAGATTTGTCATGGGAAAAAAGAGATACTTAGAATATGTGGACCAGACATCCCGAGGGAATTAAGATTTGGATGCTCAGAATAGGCAAGAATAGACTGGATTATTCCAGAACCATTTCCTTAGCTCCCTGGTTATCAACAATTTTTTTGTAAAGAAGGACTGACGTGAATATAATGCCCGTTTTAAGGTTTATAATCGTATGTGTTTTAAGGTCTTGGTTGACATCTTCATATTATGTGACAATTAAATAAGATAATTTAGGCAAAGAGCTTATCATCATGACTTGTGGCTATGATTTTATTAACTATATCTCTTCCCATCTCTCAAAGGACTTTTTCCTTTCTCTGCTTGAGTGCACCACATGTTACACAAACAAGGTACAAACACACTATTCATACTGAGAAGGGAAGATTTTGAAACACTTGCTATCAATTAGTTTACAAGGTTCCACCAGGGTCAGTGTACGCCATAAAATTCCTCAGCTCATGACGCAGGGAAGGCCGTAGATATATGGGTACAGTCCAACCTGACTTTTAGGGCATGATCCAAACATGTGGCTTGGTTAAAATGAATGGGTTATTTTTGTTGTTGTTGTTGTTATTTTTAATCTCAATGACCCTCTAGAGTCAAGGCTTTGAAATGTTGGCATTGCTCTTAAAATCATGGTTGTGAAATGTATAACTGTGTTTTGGTTAAAATAATTGATTTAAATGGAGTCAGAAATGGAAGGCAAATGGCAAACTCCACACGGCACCCGGCCTCCCTGGGGCTTTTGCTGTGGTCAATCCCTGACCATGTTAGGCCTGGGGCATCTATCTACCTGGTAAGTGGCTCTCAACTCCCAGTTTTAACAGACCAAAACTCAGGCACCACAGCTGTAAAGCATTTCCAATACTTTGAGGGAAAACTCTGGAAACGTTCCTGAGGTAAACATCTGCTTCTTCAAAAGGAGGCAGCCTAGGGCAGCCCGTGTGGCTCAGCGGTTTAGCGCCACCTTTGGCCCAGGGCATGATCCTGGAGACCTGGGATCGAGTCCCATGTCTGGCTCCCTGCATGGGGTCTGCTTCCTCCTTTGCTTGGGTCTCTGCCTCTCTCATGAATGAATAAATGAGTATTTTTTTTTTTTAAAAAAAGGAGGCAGCCTAAATTAGGTGGTCTAGAGGAGCATAAAAAAGTAGCAAAATGACCAGGGGACAAGTGAAGACAAGGCACAGAGTCCCCTGGCATCTTACTGAAGTAATGAGGTGAAAAAATCTTCTAGCAGGAAAAGAATGTGGGCTATGTCCTTTCTCCTGCCCACAGAGCACCTTTCCCAGGAGAGATAGCCCATCAATGGAGGCCTAACAAGACCAGAAGCCTGGGTCATAGTATCATTACTTAAATATATGCTTTCGTCTGCACATTTGAACCCTATATCTAATTCCACCACGTGAGTGACTGGAAAGATGGTTCCATAGATTCCAGTGCAAATTGATCCAATAATAACAGCAACAAACAGTTGCTTAATGCTCTCAGCTCTTCCCACCTATAAATCTCTCAATAACTCCATGAGATAAGCACTTATTATTTCCAATTTTTACCTGAGGCTACTGATGTTTGGGGAGTTTAAGTGATCTGTCCGCAGGAGTCAATACACTTAGCAAGTAATGAAATGAGGAATCAAGCCCAGGCAACCCAATTCCAGACTCCATATCTCGATCCTTATTCTCTACTTCCACTGGCCTTGGGAAAAAATGTAACCACCAGATGTTATAAAACTAAGTCTAAGCATTTAAAAAATAATACCCGCTAGGATAAATCATACACATTAAATACAAATAAATATCCATTAAATACAATGTGTCCTTTAAAATCTTTACCTTCAATTCATTTACAGGCTATCTTTTCATGGAAAGTGCACAGCAAGAAAGAATCCAGACTCTATTTCAACAAAAATTACCTCACCTAAATGATCAGAATTCTCACCAGCAGTGTCTTATTAAATATAGCAGTTTGATACTCATAGTTAACTTATTGAACATATACTAATAATAAGCCATTGTCCCAGGCTCCCTGTAAGTGTTAGTTAACACATCAAGTATTCATAAACTGCCTGCAAAGCAGGCTCTATTATTATCCCCATTTTACAGATGAGGACCTGGAGGCACACGGTTCACTCAGGCAGTCAGGGGCGTAGCTTAGAGCCCCACAGTCTGGCTCCCCGGTCTCCATGCTAGAGTCCCATGCTATGATCCCTTTTAAGAATCTTGAATCTTGTCTATTTCTCCGAAAAGTGTCATTAGCAACTCTTTTTCACAGCCTAATCTCATGCTCAGTATTTATATGTGTGTACATAGCTCTTTCAGGTGTTTGCCAAAAGGTTTCACATAGCATGTTATTCGATGGAACGTCCCCAAAAGGAAAAAGAGCTGATGTTGGAGCCTCAGTTAAGGAAAATGCAAAGCTGGAAAAGTCATTCGCCTGAGGTTCCACAGCCAAAACAAGGCTAGAACAATTAGAAACTGAGTCATCCGGCTCCTTGTCCATATTGTATTATTACTTGAATGTGATTAACAGCAATGTGGGACTTATTTGGAGTTCACATATGTCCAGTTCTTAGACTAATCATATTCTAATTCAGGGGAATTGCCTCATTGCCAAAAAATGGAGCAAGAAATCTGTACACAGGACTGGTTGCAGAGACCCCTGACAAAAAAACCCAGATGCCTTGTGTCGGAGTGAAGAGCATTCCCTATGGGTGATTCACAAATGCATAAAGGAAGAGTGGGTCCATTTCCTGGGTCCGTTTCTAGTTCTTTTCGAACGAGCAAAGTGTTTCCTAAATTCAAGTCATTTTCCTAAATTTAAGTCATAAAATTAAGTCATTTACAATCACTCTTGTGATTTGTGCCTTATCAGTCTGTTACCTCGGCTAGCTTACATAATATACTTTTTAGTAGGCCCACTGATTTTATTTAGCCCAAGCAATAAAATCTGAAGTTATAGGTTTGATACATGAGTCATATTTTTTTCAGGTGTGCTTTAGTATAAAACACAAACCCTTATTGAGCACTTACCCAAGTACCCTTTAAAACACGTTATCCATATCAACCAGTTAATTCCCATAACAAGAGTATAAGTAGATATTTGCCTTACCCCCATAGGGAAACTGAGGCATGGGGTTTTGGTCATCTGCACAAGAACACAGAGCTGATCAATGGCGGAGCTGGAATCATGAATCCAGGTGGTCTGGTGACAGAGCCTGGGTTTTTAACAACCAGCGCCCTCCATTTTTAGATAAAGCTGGATTGTGTGGAGGAAAAAAAAGGCAATGCATGGAATTGTGGGGCATCCTTGGACAACACCGACTCTATAAACACAAGTTCCTACTTGAGAACTGACCGAAGCAGAGTGTCTATGACGAAGTGCGTTAAGGGAAAAAAAAAAAAAGTATTTTATGACTAGTACAGGGCCAAGCTGACTGAGGTTACAACGTATTGTGGGAAGGGATGGAGAATTATTGCTTTAAGTCTGTTACCCAAGACTATTCCACTAACTGAAGTCGAGGAATGAGAAGTTTGAAGTGGACCAGGACAAGGAGAGTTTGGCAATGGAGAAGCAAATTATATGGACTCAAGGTTTCCTGCATCCCACCATGCTCTGGATGCTTATTTGCCCCCATAATGCTTATTGTTACCCCATAGTAACAAACAAAGCTTCCTTTCTTGAACAAGCTCGGTGAGCTGGAGGGAAAGCTTTGTGCAACACGTAATATAGAAAGGCGGTAGGAATTCAGAGACTGAAATGACATTATTTAATGTAGTTTAATCATCACAATAACCTCCTAGCAATGATTTTGTCATCTCCATTTTGTAAATGGAAAAACAGGCTAAGAGAGGTTTAGTATGCTGCTCTCAGCTAGCAAATGGTAGGGCTGCGATTTGAAGCTAGGTCTGGGGGACTGGTTAAAGACAACTAGGGAATCTTTTTTACTCCTTCCATTGAGAGGGAGAGTCTGGGATGCCTGGGTGGCTCAACAGTTGAGCGCCTGCCTTTGGCCCAGGGCGTGATCCTGGAGACCTGGGATCGAGTCCCACATTGGGCTCCCTGCATGGAGCCTGCTCCTCTCTCTGCCTGTCTCTCTGCCTGTCTCTCTCTCTCTCTCTCTCTGTCTCTCTCTGTGTGTGTGTGTGTGTGTCTCATGAATAAATAAATAAAATAAAAGCTGTTCTTTGCGTTCAAAGAATGGCCATGTGGCAAACAGTACTGGCCATGTGGCAAACAGTACTAATCCCAATCTAGATACACCACATGTGCTCAAGAAATAGTTAAGTTAAATTTGCTAAAATGTATAATACATGTGAGCTCCACACTGGATTGTAAAAACAAACAAAAACCAGAGCTTCATTATTTCACAGGTAGTATGAGACACAGTATGCTGTGTCTTAGATCATGTTGTTTTTTTCCTGAAAAACTCAACCCTGTTTATCTCTATTTACCTTCAAAGACAAACTTAAGTCCCCCCTTCCTTCCTGATTCCTCTAGTTCTTACCTCCTCCACCCTCCCCTTTTCCACACAATTTAGTCCCTCACAGTAGTCCTCCCAGGAGAGTAAATTTGGCTTGAGGTGCCATCACTTGTCTTCTTCAAATAAACTTAAGTTTCCTGAATTTAAACATCACCTGCTCAAGAAAGCCTTTCCCAGCTACACTTTCTGTCTCCAGTTCAGGTTAGGCCCCCAAATTATATGCTCCCATTAAACCCTGTGGTTTCCATAGTAGCACTCACCATCCTTGCAATGGTTTGTCTATTTCCCTACATAACCATGTACTCTTTTTATGGCATCCGTCTAATCCATCCACATTGTGCACCATTGGAGACCAGAGTGCCTGGCACACAGCAGCTGCTGCAAAAACAGCTTTTGACTTATTAAGTTGAAGGCAAGGACTATGTCTTCATTTTTTGTTTTGTTTTGTTTTTTTGCATTCCCTGAAACAGTTATTAGTGTGAAATTTTTAAAAATCATAAAACCTTACCTTTAAACATGGGAAAGTTATTAATGATAGTTGAGTTTATTTTTCATGGTGTCAAGCTTGCTTTGAGAAAGAAGTTATAAACAGTTTTTAAAAATCTCCTCAGTAAGCCACAATGGAAAACAAGCCCACAAACTCTGAGAAACTCTGACACCTGTGGGGGGGCCCTGAATCTTCTTAAGCCTGGAAGGATGAAGACAGGGAAGCAGATATTGATAGTTTCTCTCCCCTGTGATTTCCAGAAAAGAACTTGTTCTTGTGATCTCTAGCTGAGCACAGTCTTATAAAAAAGAGTGGGGGCAGGGCATGAATATTGCAACCAGAACTTGTGATATCTCCAGAACCCATAGCTCTAATTTATAGATCCTTCTGGGTCTGGAACCCATCACTTAAAATAGTAGCACAAGGGACAGCAGCCCCTCATTTGTGGATGGAATCCTTCAGGTACCCCCAGTCCTGATGTTAACTTTTTTTTCTAGGTGCTCATCCTAATAACACATCTGGTCACAAAACAAGCCACCTTCTCAATCCTGGAGCTCCCTTGTGCAAAAGCTGAGTTTCTGTGTCTTTGTTATTAAAATGACTTGTAGCTTGTCATCCCTCCTACAGTTTTTCCTTTAATTCAAATCTCTGAGATCTCACTCTTGGGTCTTTGTTTTATAACTGTCTGATCTAAACCATATGTATGTGTGTGAGGTGGGGGGAGGGGAGGAATCTAGTTTCCTGAGGTCCTTCTGATACCTGTCCTCCCATTCTCTTTGATCTTCCTAAATTCCCGAGCAGCCATTCTTAACATGTGGGTCCACGATCAAAGGATTCAACCTAAGCAACGAAACCTATGCTTTGGTACCTGCTATGAAACAGGGCCATTCATTCATTGGTTCAACAAATAAAGAGTGTCTATTATGTGCTAGGAATGAATCTTGATGCGAAAACAGGCAGTAACTAATTCAGGTTCTCACAGTTCAGAAGAAATGGATCTAGGGGCTGGAGGCATCTCTCTGAGACCTCTTCACATTATTTGAAGGATACAATGGAAATTTGACGTCAACCAAGCCCCCAAAGCCCAGTACATGAGAATGACCAGTAGCACCATTCAACAAAATATTTGTTGTTCCTGGTCATGTAAGGCACATGCGATACAACCCTAAATAATGCATGGTCCTCCCCTCAAAGTTCAGGAGGTCAGGGAAGTCTCATTCCTATCTGAAAAAGGAGAACTGATGTAGTATGACAAGATGATAGTTCTTCCTGGCCAAACTTGAAGGTGCAGTTGGTAGGCAGAGAAAGGTGAAATATGGGATTTGTGAGCCTCTGTGACCCCTGTGGAAATTGCAGACATGTTACCTTTGGCCAGTCGCCCTCTGCGTCCTTGTGCTCATGGACTCTGATCACTTATTAGCTCCTCCTGTAGGTTCCATCCTTCCTTACAGAATAGCAGGTCCTACTAGCCTAACAGCAGCTGATGAAATCAGCAGCAGTATTTTTAGCCAAGCTTCATTAAAAACTCAACACAAGGCCCAACTATGTTAGTCATAACACTGGAGTAAAACCACAGACTCCCTTTTCCTTTGTTTCAATCAAGTGTATTTACATATACTTACAGTTGTCTCTGCTTCTCTGCTTACTCAGAAACGATCTTTTCTGTAGCTGAGTCACGAAGCCTTGGTTGAATGTCCATGTGTTCAAATAAACTTTAGCTCTTATTATAACCACTCTAATAGGTTTCTTCCTTTTCTTTCTTCCTCTTCTTCCTTCTCTTTTTTGTCACTGACATCTCCTATTTGTCTGTTTCTTCCTGTTGCTTCCAGAAGATTCAAAATTTTGTATATTTACTTATTGGTCAGATTTCCTGTAGACCCATTGATAAAAATATTTTGGAATAATCATCACTTTCTTTTGACAGCCATTTACCACGAGTCATCTGACAGATCTGGTGATTTGAAAATTAGATTGCTGGGAACTGTGCTCTCCAATGTGGTAGCTACTAGCCACATTGAGCTATTGCACACTTGAAATATGGATGAGATTAGATATATTGGATTATTTAAAATTAGTCTTTACCTATTTTTCCCTTTTTTATTGTGGCTAACAAAAAATTTAAATCATATATATATGGTTGATACTATACTTCTATTGAAAAATGCTGACCTAAAAAAAAAAAAAAAAAAAAAGAAAAATGCTGACCTATACAGACCAGCTTCTCCTGCATAGCAAACAAAAGAATCCCAAACTAGTAGAGGGCAGGGCATGAACAGTACAGTGAGAATTCAGGATCATTCCACTTCTTATTAGTTTGGTGATCTTAGGTATGTTACTTATCCAGTCTCAGATTTGGTTTCTTCCTTTGTACAATGAGGGTAATTATAATTCTTTAACAGCTATTGTAAGGATGAAATGAAACGATGGGTATTCATATTTTGGCATGGAATCTAGCACAAGGTAAATGCTCATTAAGTAAAAATATTATGAGTTATTAAGTACTGAGATTAAAGTCTTCCTCTTATACACCAACTGGTTTTAAGAAAACAACAGAAACTCAGTAGTGTTGCTGTTCTGTCCAGACTTGGCTCCACCATGAGGCCCTTATCACCAAATACTCATTTTAGATTGCACATTGCAGGGGCTTCACTTTGAAAGATTTTCTTTACCTATGAGGTTTTTTGTCTTTCACCTTCTATGTCCTATCTGTATACTTTTAAGAAAACAAATACAAATTAAAAAATTTAGTTCATGGTTAGCTAAATTCTGTTAAGGACTCTCAATTGAAAACTGATATCTTACTTTCTATACCTGACTTGAACATTGATTTGAATGTTATAATTTCCCTCTGAAAGTACAAATAGAGTGCACTCGTAACATTTTAAAAAAATAAGCACCAAATATTCAGTAGCTGTGTGTGACTATATGTGCATATGTATTACACAATGAATAAACACAAGAGGGTACCCATCAGCGTTGTATAGTATTGGCTTTGTTAGGAGTTCAAGTATATTTTCAATTTCAAGGATTTTGTTTTGTTTGGATTTTAAGATATACAGGATATCCTTCTTCGTGCTTCCCACCCATCCACACAATTTCTTCTGGCTATAGTTAGATGATATGTGATCTTGTAGTAAGAAGCAGAGAAAGGGTACCAGTATTTATCCCATTTTAAATAAGAATTTAATGGGTTAACCTGATTTACATTAGATTTTTTAGGCACAAGCCAGTGGTGTCATAAGAAAATAACAGTGGTAAGCATAATTATATTATACACTATCAATAATTTGGCACGCACATGTGCACATTTAACATGAACTAGAATATTTATCTAACAGTAACTATATGGCTACTTCCTTGGCTGGATTTTTTCTTACCTTTTTTCATCATCAGAAGTGATCTCATCTAAAAAGGAATAGGACAATGGGATGCTTGGATGGCTTGGCGGTTAAGCATCTGCCTTTGGCCCAGGACATGATCCTGGAGTCCCAGGATCGAGTCCTGCATCAGGCCTGCTTCTTCCTCTGTCTATGTCTCTACCTCTCTATCTCTGTGTCTTTCATGAGTAAATAAATAAAATCTTTTAAAAAATAAAATAAAAAGAAATAGAACAAGACTGTATGCTATATCAAGCCTTCCCAGCTGAGTATTTTGCAGCCAGCATTTTCTTTTTCACCGTAAGTTCTGCGGACAGAAAGATGCCTCTAAAATCATTCTAAATTTAGCTGGACAGTCAACACTCTGACAGATGTTGTTAAATGGTCTTTCAGCGGATTGATGCAACACACTGAGATCTCATTAGCATGTTGTACTACATGCTGTATGGTTGTGTCTGCTGGTTTGCTAACGAACCAGGAGTACTGAAACTTCAAATTTAATTCCCTTCCAACAACATTATTTCCTAAGAGGGTTTATAATAGCTTTGACAGTTACTATAACCAACAGGAAACTGTCCAAGGCTCTTTAGAATCACTGCATCCAGCAAACTTCACATGCCCTGGGATGGAATTAAGAGCCTTTACCATTTCCCAGTGTACTTGGGTGCAAAATATTTTGCAGAAGTGTGAAATATGAAGAGGCAAGGCCCTGACATTTGAAAAACAAGCAGCTTCATTTGCAAGATGACATTAGTCTGTTTCTCCCTCCAGTCGCTGTTTCTCTATAATGCTGGAAATGTCAGCAAGAGGCCAAGAACCTGGATCACACTGTGAGGAGGCGGACAATTGAGGCTGGTGTGGCATCAGCAGCAACAGTGGCAGCAGCCATCTAATTTTTGCAAATGGCAAAAATCCTGGTGATGCTTTCAAATGCCTATCTTCTTGGATGCTATCCAGGAGAAAGGTGTGGCATAGTAGCCTCCAAAGTGGACAAACATGCAGTCTCTGCCCCCCCCAAGATATAAAAAAAGATATCCTAGAGGTGAAAGGATATAAGGTAGCCATGGGGTAGATGCGGTGGCAAAGACTGATCAACTGGCTCAAGAGAGGCAAATGGCAAAAGGCAGGGCTTCAGGCAGGAGGTGTGTACTAGAGCCTGGCTCAGGCTGCTGAACAGCAGGCTGACACTGAGCTCAAGGAGATGGAAAGGAGCCACGGTGGAGGGCACCAGGCAGACTAATTGCCAAGTCAATGAATCTGCCAGCTGTGACCTGAGCCTCTTGCCTGCCAGGGTCATCCTACCCTGAAGAGCACAGAAACCTGGGAGGACAAACAGTGAGCCTGTGTTGGGAAGATTTCAAAAGTACTATCTTGAGAGAGAAGAGAGAAGAGAGCAAATATTAAAAGAATGATAAAGGATGCAGCTCATTGCAGATGCCTGCCTACTTGCAGACAGACAATATGTGGCCAAAGTATGCAGATGGCAATGACCTCTAATGACGGAGCTAAGCAAACAGAGCCTTCAACTGTTTAACTCTCCATCCGTCACCTAGTCAAATCTCTCCTTTCAGCTGCATCCTAGGACAATCCACTCACTTGGGCAGTTTTTAGGATTTAGCCATATAAATCCTGGTTTGAATTCAGTTTATTTCCACATCTTTCACTTTTGCTTTTTGATACATTTTTTTTTGACCACCAGCCTAGTTCATCTGATTGAATTCCCCATATGGCCTGTTATCTCTCCTTGGAATTGACACCCTAAATTCTAGCCTCAGCTTGACTATTGGGAGCCAGAGCATACTCAGCCTTCCTTTCTCCATAGGACCTGGGTCTGGGCTGGGCTGTCTTGCCCATACATAGCATCACTATCCATTATGTTCTCCTGGCATGCCTGAACCACTGGAGCTCCCCATCAAAATCAGGTTCACCTCGTTTACTTCTCTTGCTGATCTTTTGTCATTCTCACTGACAGAATGAAAGGTCCCGGAGGCAGACTCTGAAAACAAGATATTGTGAGGAATTATCAGAAGATGAAACTGATGGGAAGTAGTAGAGGAGGAGGAGGAAGCCAAAAAGGGTGAGCCATCAAGTCTATAACCACTGTGGGCAACTGGATTTTACTAGGGAACTCTGGGAGAAAGTATAGAACATACACCACAGAATTATCCCACACAAAGGACCTGGGGTATTTATCCATCAGCTCCTTTCTGACATTGAGGGCTATTCCCAAGGGTGATAATTCTTCAGCTTTTCTTATTTGCTTCACAATGTAGGTCAAAGGAGCTCTGGTGGGCAGTGGAAGTCTTCAAGCAAAGAGTTGCGGATGCTGACGATTGGAAGCTGGTTTACTGCATGGATCATGGTGAGCTAAAGGGAAAGATGGGCATCTGTTAGTCCCAAACCATGGGTCACACCTACCATCCTCCTCTGTCCCTCATAATGTATCTCATCTCATACTCTAACCAGGCTATTTCCAGCTCAGATTTAGATTTGAATTCCAGTTGTACACCTATACTACTCAAGTTCAAGGTGAACCATAACATATTCACCTGCTCCTCATGTGTGTTTTAAATCATTCATACTCCTGATACTGTACTAAGTGTTGAGGAGTCCAGGATGAATGCGACATGGTTCCTACCTACAAGAAGTAAATTGTTCATAGTTAAAATGATCTTCCTACTTCTGCCTGCCAGAAGAAACCTACTAATTTATACAGTATGTAGTGCCCTCATTTCTCTAAGACATGCAGGTTCACTACTATGTCTTCAATACATAGTTGCTGAATCCATCATCTTCAGGTCATTTCTCTTTCCAATCAACTGATAAGCACCATCAATCCTTTTTTTTTTTTTTCATGTTTCTAGCCTTGGTTTATTCTATTCCATTCTAACTGCCTTAATCCATCAGATTGTGTCAGTGTCAACTTATTTTTTCTAATAACCTCAATTGACAGTCTTACCTACCTCTCCATTTTCTAAAGCCCTCTGTGCAAATAAAATTTACTTCCTCTACCATAGTGATGTGATGAATCTTTCTAAGATATGTCTGAAATGTTTTTCCATTTTTTGCTTGTTCATGAAGATTCAAGACATTCCCCAATTTTTCATAACTCTACTTTTCCAAAATTCTCTTATACTGTTACCTTACATGAATCCTCTAAATAATCCAGATTAATCTACTCACTGTCACCCAATAAAACATGTACATTCAGTCTCCCTACTGACTACTTAGTGCACTTTCCCATCTTCTCTGATCTACTCTCCCCTGTACCAGAACCTACTCAGACTTTAAGATGGAGCTCAGGTCTCATCTTCTCCTGAAGCTTCTGACTAGCCCAACCCATGCTGATCTTTCCTAACAGAATATGCTATTACATGTACTAATCATTTGATGTTTTATCATTGTCGGCAATATGTGACATTATTTGTATAGAATTTATTATATCTGTTTTAGAAATCGCGAGACCTATTGTTAAACACTTAAGTGTCAAGTTTCTTTTTTTTAAATTTTATTTATTTATTCAGAGAGACAACAGAGGCAGAAACACAGGCAGAGGAGAAGCAGGCTCCATGTGGGGAGCCTGATGCAGAACTCGATCCAGGACCCCAGGAATCATGATCTGAGCCAAAGGCAGAAGCTCAACCATTGAGCCACCCAGGTGCCCTAGTGTCAAGTTTCTTTAAAACTTTACCTCTTTAAATTTTGTAACAATACTGTGATATAGCTATTGTTTTCCCTATTTTCAAATGAAGAAATTGAGCATCAAAGAGGCTAAGGAGCTTGTCCAAGGGAAAAAAATAGGCAAAGCTTTTCAAAATTAAAATTTGAAAACCAGATCTGCCTGACTTTTAACAGCTACAATATCTTCCCAATGAAATTATAAATTCATTAAGACCAAGGACCAATCTTATTCTTTCTCTGTAGACAATGAATTATTTGTAGTAGGAGTTTAGTTCAATTATTCATTTAAATTTGGGAGTATTTTCCTTATTGTGAGGAGACTCAGCTGCATTTTGTTTTGTTTTTGTCTATTTAGATAAAAAAAAGTTAATGGCTCTAAAAAAAAAATTGGCTTTGCCCATGTTTGGTGGGTCCACCAGTTTGTAAACTCCATAAAATCATGAACAGTGTATGTCTGTTCATCACTATATTTCTGTGCCTACTGAAAAAAATGACTTGTTGAATGAATATTTTGCCCTTATGTGAGTGAATATGCCCTTATGAGGGTGGGCTTATCTTAAAAATTTGGCAACAATAAGCCATGACATAAAGGTGTGATATGGTCTTAAAGGATTTATATTCTAAATATACAGAACTGAACCACTTAGAGCAGAGAAAACAGGATGTCCTCTTTGCCTTTGTGGGCATTTGACTTTGGACTTGACGCCTGCTACTGATGCCCTTAGCAAAGGGCTTCAAGGTTGCTTAGTCTCAACATACAATCTTTTTCAGTGTGAGCAGAACAACTGATTCTTCCATACTTTAGATGACATAACCTAACATTTATTTTTCAGTTCTCTGGTGATAGCCACATCAAACAGCTTTCTCCCTGCTTCTGTTCCTTGAAGTATCAATACCTCAAGGAATGATACAAATACACTGAGCACTGGAAATCCCATCAGAGCTTCTTAAACTGGTATCCATGGATGGTCTCTAAAGATCCTTTAAACACTTTAATATTCTCTACAGAATATTGGATGCGTGTGTTTTATGTTTTCTGGAAAGAAAGCTTTCTGGCATCAAAAGATCCCTTGTATGTATGAGTCGGTTTCTGCTTCATTTGTTTTGTTTTTTAAATTCCACACATGAGTAAAATTGTATTGTGTTTGCCAGAAAAGAGGCAGGTGGGAGGATGGGCAATATGGATGAAGAGGAGTGGGATGTAGAGGCTTCCAACTACAAAAGGAGTGAGTCACAGTGATGAAAGGTACACCACAGGGAATCCAGTCAGTGATATTGTAATAGCCTCATATGGAGACAGATCGGAGCTATACCTGTGGTGTGTGTAGCATAGTGTATATAATTGTTGACTCACAACACGTTATACATCTGCAACTAATGTAACATTGTGTGTCAACACAATAAAGAAAAGATTCCCAAAGGAATTCATGACCCCCAAACAGGTTAAGTGTTATTGCTTAAGGTAAACTAGTAAATTGTAGTCTTGGTTATCAACTATCTATTAGATGGACGCTGTGATTTGTAAATACTTTTGGTGTGTCTCACATCTTTGGCACTGCGCTAGGTATCATGAGAGATGCTAATGGTTGCAAATCAACTTGTTTGATTTGCAATCAGCTTAAGTTTGATTCATAAAATGATCTCCTTTGGATTTAATCTCCTTCAGGTTAGCTGGCAATTAAATTTCTGGACTATAAGACAGAAAGTTAATTTTCTTGTCCAGAAACAACTAATCCCAAATCCTCTCCACCACCTTCTAGAGGTGTGGGATCATTGCCAAGCCATAGTTCTGGCATACAAGCTGTTCTTTACATATGGTAACATATGTGCTGGTTCTGGTAACAATTGCTTAACTATTTCGCTATTTCTTTGAATTAAATTAGATTTGCCATCAACTATCCACTATTTCATTAGTCATTTGTGGATCTTGAGTATCCAAGAGCAAGATGTGTAACTGAGTTTATAAGTAAGGTCAATGGCCATGACCTAGAGGGAGCCCATCTAACCCACATAAAATAGAATCTATAGATTTAACCCTCTATAGACATGCAGATGATGGCAGTGCTGCTTATCTCTATGGGGGATTTTATGGAATTGCACATTTGACCTTCAGCAAAATTACTAATTTTTTAATTATCAGATCTGAGGGACCCAATTCCTTTCTTTTCCTCTACTGCTGAATTATATTTTCATCATCACTCAGTAGTAGTGCATTTATTCCAGTGCAATGACTATACCACAAGAAAGAAACATTTGCAAGTGTAATTTCCTATAGGCAGGAAATTACATTTCTCTTATTTTTTCATGCTAAAGATAGGACTGTGAAGAAAGAATTTTACCACAATTTCAACAATTTCCTATCTTCAAGTTTGCACAGTAAGATTTGAATCCTAATTTTTCATTATTTTCTTCTTCATCACTTTCCTCTGCTTTCCTTAGAAGGCCGAAACAACAATTCTTAACTGAAAACTCATATAAAAGAATTTTGCTTTCCTATTATGATTTAGGAATACCATCATCATTTCATCATCTATTAGAGTTATGGATTTTTTTTTCATGTAAACAAACCTTCTGTGCAGCTAAAACATAAATAAATAAAATAAAATAAAATAAAATAACTAACTTGTCACAGACTATCTCTTACCATTTCAGTGTGTTGCAGCAAAAAAAAAAAAAAAGTAAAATAAAGAATATGAATGAGTAAGGAGGCATCTTGTTTACATTTCTAGTGATAGAAAAGAAGAATACCAAAGAAGAAGACTGGACTTTTTATGTTCAGCTGGCTCTTTCCTTTGAAAATATTTTTGAATTCAGAAAAACTTAAGGATTTTTGTGGACTATTTCTCTCATAAAATATTGAAAATCCTAAGTTACTTCTCCTTGCACTCCTTGGTGGGTTAGAAACTAGACGAAAACATGCTAATTAATATCCTTTGGTTGATTTAAAATTTTTCTATAGATATTTTTAAAAACATCACTGTGGCTGGTAAAAAACTAAAATTACAAGACTTCCCTGTTACTGAAAAAAGTCTAATCCTCTTTAGTGTTCACCAATTTACAGAATCTGACTATAGTAGGAAAATAGTCCATTTTTCTGTGTTTTTAACACATGTTCTTAGGAGAATTTTTGCCTACACATCGGTGAAGTCTGTATCCCATGGAGTAAAAAATTCCAGGAAGAATAATCATTGTGTCTTGGAGCAGGCTGATTGGCTGTAACTCTTAGCTGAAGGCAGAGTGATATAGCAGAAAAGTATAGGCTTTAGGACTGTAAGGCTCAATTCAATTTCTAATTCCACTTCCTAGTAGTTACATGACCTTGCATAAGTTACTTATCCCTCTGGACCCTCAATTTTTCAGCAGAAAAAATTTTAACAATAAAATGAACCTCTCTCGATCCTGTTTATTTTATTTTTTTTTAAAGGTTATTTATTTATTTATTTATTCATAGACACAGAGAGAGAATGGCAGAGACACAGACAGGGAGAAGCAGGCTCCATGCAGGGAGCCCGATGCGGGACTCAGGATCACACCCCAGGCTGCAGGCGGCGCCAAACCACTGCGTCACCGGGGCTGCCCTTGATCCTGTTTAATGGTGAAAGATAACACATGTAAATTGTTTAATGTAACATGAAACTCTACTATGTGTGGCATTGTAGCCTCCCCAAATTCAACTGTGGAAGGCCTAACCCCCACTGACTCAGAATGTGACTGTACTGGAGACAGGGCCTCTAAAGAGGTAACTAAGGTAAAACATATGGGGAGGCTCAAATCAAGATGACTGGTGCTCCTATAAGAAGAGAAGATTAGGACACAGACATGGGTGTGCCCAGAGGAAAGACCATGTGAGGACACAGCAAGAAGATGGCCATGTGCAAGAAAAGGAGAGAGGCCTCAGAAGAAACCAACCCTGTAGGCCCCTTGATCTTGGGACTTCTATTCTCCAAAACTGTGAGAAAATACATTTCTGTTGCTTAAGCCACCCAGTATGTGATATTTTCTGTAGCAGTTCAAACAAACTAATTCAGGGTCATAATAGACCCTTGATAGTTGCAAGTTTTTATTGTTAGTTTTTCTATTGAGGTACAGGAATATATAAGCATCTAAGCTGGATAAACACAGCTGGTTCACAGTTGATGGACGACTGTCCACTAAATGAATTAAAGGGCATGCATAGCAAAGTATGAATGCTGCAAATATTCCCAGCCAGCACACCACAGTGCTAGAATCCAGCTCATTTAGGTTAGAGCTCTGAAGAGTCCTTTTAAGATACACATTAAGCCATTATCATCCATTAACATCTTCAGACAAATAATTTAGAAGATTGTCTCTAGCCTGAGAGACAAGGATCTTGAAAGCATAATATCCAGAGGAAGTAAGTTTTCAAAGGGGAGAAGGAGGAGGAAAGCCTGAGGACACAGGTCCTTGTGGGTGAGGAAACTGCTCCATCAAGTTGCCAAAGGAATAACAAAGAGACAATGCCCATGTGTTCACCAAGTTCAGGAGAGGCACTCTTACCAAAGTAAGGTGCTGGCAAAGGGACATGGGGAACAATTTTTTTTAAACCATAGCTTGTCTATGGAGCAGATTTGTTTATCCCTGAGAGACTGCATTAATGTGTGTGTGTGTGTGTGTGTGTGTGTGTGTGTGTGTGGTGTGCGTGCATATGTGTGTTTTCTCACCCACATTTCTGCTACAGAATCTGAATAGTCATGCAGGACCATGAGTTTATATTAACATTAAGACATCAAGGGTTGAATGCCATCTCTCGGAATGGCTACCATTAAACCAGATGTAAGAAGAAGAAAGATGAGTTTGTAGAAGAAAGTTGAAGAAGGAAGTGAGGAAAATAAATGAAAATATGAAGGCAGACGGAGACTAACTGCAAGATAATGGAGACAAAGGAAATCCTAAACAAAAGAAACAAAGGAAACCTTAAACACAGAATCCTAAACACAAGATTAGTAGACTCAGAAAAAGCAAACTATTTCTTCAAAAATCTGATATCACTGTTAATCATTTCTTTACCAGATTTGACATAAATCCTAACCAGTGCAATTTAAGATGATCTCACTCTGGAGGATACCAGTTAATTGCTTTCTCCTATTAACCCTTCATGAACTTTAACCATGGTGACTTGTTAATGAGTTGGAGGAAGCTGAAACTGAAATGAACTGAAGAAAAATAGGAAGAAATTAAAGGGCATGAATCAAATGATCCTCCTAAAGGCAGATGACTTATTTGACTGAAAGTCAACACTGACATCAATTAGTTAGTTTGGTTGGGCTGTCAAGAAATAGTCAAACCTGAAATTTTAGACTAGAAGGAAACTTAGGCATTAATGTCCTCATTTGCAAAGCAATGGGGTTTCATGACTACATGAATCTAATATCCATTCTAGCTGTATAATTTCTGTGATTTCAGTGACTTTCTTTAAATTTTTTGCTTCTCTAGTATTAGCAAAGATTTCAATGGCCAAATGAGGATAAAATTAAATGACATGAAGCTTATAGCTATAAATTGTCAAAAGGACACAGTGATAAATCAGACCATTTTCCAGTAAGTTCAGTGTTGTTCATTTGGCTTTTACTTTTCATATGATCAGCCCGAAGTTTAGGTGTGAGGTCATATCTTGGACAAGGACTCTTTTTAAGCTTAGCTCACAAAATCTGACTTTCATTTAAAATTTTCTCTTTGTTGCCCATTTTTTGACAGTTCCAAGATATTCACCAATAACACCTTCTTTATCTGGTACAGACTTAAGCAACCAAAGGTGCGATGAAGTAACTATGATTCTTCTGACAGAAAAAAAAAAACAAAACAAAACAAAAAACAAAACCCTTCCATTCTAGTCAAATATCTAAGATGCCATTTTATAAACTAGTGATAAAAATAAATTCTCAGCAAAGGCATACACATGATTGCAAAATACCTGCAACAAAATATATCTAAAACACAATAGCTTGCTTTAAGAATTTTTTTTAAACCTGCTTCAGTTCATAGAGTTAGCAAAATAAAAACAGAACATGTGAACCCGTAAAGTGAGGGGTAGACTTCAGTTCTCCTTGAGTTTTATTAAAAGTGAAGATATGAGGTTTAGTGGCTTTTTTTTTTATGGTACTAAGTTTATTTTTTTTTATTTTTTTTAATTTATTTTTTATTGGTGTTCAATTTACCAACATACAGAATAACCCCCAGTGCCTGTCACCCATTCACTCCCACCCCCCGCCCTCCTCCCCTTCTACCACCCCTAGTTCGTTTCCCAGAGTTAGCAGTCTTTACGGTCTGTCTCCCTTTCTGATATTTCCCACACATTTCTTCTCCCTTCCCTTATATTCCCTTTCACTATTATTTATATTCCCCAAATGAATGAGAACATATAATGTTTGTCCTTCTCCGACTGACTTACTTCACTCAGCATAATACCCTCCAGTTCCATCCACGTTGAAGCAAATGGTGGGTATTTGTCATTTCTAATAGCTGAGTAATATTCCATTGTATACATAAACCACATCTTCTTTATCCATTCATCTTTCGTTGGACACCGAGGCTCCTTCCACAGTTTGGCTATCGTGGCCATTGCTGCTATAAACATCGGGGTGCAGGTGTCCCGGCGTTTCATTGCATTTGTATCTTTGTTTAGTGGCTTTAACTGATTGCTTTAGATGACTGCACAATACCAAAAATGACAATCTATGTCTAACAAGCCTAGTTTGCAAACTTCTTGAGAGCAAGAACCATTTCTTGTTCATTTTTGTACTTTCAAAGGCATTTCACATAATATATAACAGGCATTTTATATACATACTTTGTATACATGAAATAAAGAGTGATTTTGAGAGTTGAGACAGATTAGAAGCATTAGAAATGTATCTAACTGAATCTGATTTATAAAGCATGATTTTCCTTAGGGAGTTCTTGTCTTATACTGGCCTGGAACATAAACAGCAGAACAGGATGAACCAGAAATGGACTTGAAAAAAATATATAATTCAAATAGCATTAAAAGCTTAATATTTGAGCTGTCTTTTTTAATACAGGAAGCATGCTATGAAGTATAAAGTAGTTCATGTAAACAACAAGAGTTAAATAAATGCAGTTGGGAAACTCATTTGATTTGTTATCACACATTTGCATTGAGGTTGTGCAAGCATAGGCGATACACACATAAATGGCTAGAAAAGCTTAACTGAAAGGGGAATTACTTACGTCCTTTTTATGAATGGATTGCCTAGCCAGGACTTTTGAACTAGAGAAAGTTGAACATGCCATGTGGAGGGTCACAGTTTATTAGCCCAGTTTTAGGAAGGTGGTGTTCAGGGGAACTCATAAGCCTTTCAAAAACATTGCCGGCCAAGTATAGATTGGATTATGACTGGTTTCTTGTTACTGGAACCTTAGCATGACATATTAATTTGAAAGAAGTATTGTTCCTTATTACCATCCTTCATGAGAGGAAAACATTCAACAGAACAGATGCAAATCATTTTCCAGGTCTCCTGGGGTTTCCAATCTGTGTCATTGAAGGGAAACCTACATATTTTCACCCCTGAAATATTTAGTAACCACAACATTCACAACATGATGTTGTATAGTCTGCTTTTGTAACAATGCTCTTGGGTAATTGAAATCAGCAACCTAGTTTTAAAAAACCCTGCCACTTGATTGATCCAACGAGAATAAGGATTCACTTGCTTGAATAATCCAAACATGACATTTAAATCAGGTACATTATGCACAGCTTTCCCTTCCTGCTGAGGGGCACGTGCACTTGGAAGAACAGACAGATCTTGTTGCTCCCTGATAAGGTCAGAGAAGCTTAGCTAGAATGTAGTGATGCTTAAAGCTCATTGGTTTTGCCTCTGGAGCACAAGGCTGTTACTATGACTACAAAGCTTGCAGTTGCTACGGCATCCACGGGGCTCTTCCAGTGTCAAGGCTTCCAGGTGGCCCAGCACAAAAGCTATTACTTTATGTTGTTTTCAAGAAGTCTTTGAATAGTAGTCCAGAGTCAAAATAATTCCAGGTAAACAAGGTTTCCAATACTTTTCCATGTAGACAGAAGGCCATTCTTTAAAGTGGGAGTAAATGACCAAAAACAAATCCATTTCTCTCAATGAGCCCATCAGAGAAATTGTTAGAATTGAAGGGAGAAAAAAATGTACACGACCAGTACTAAAATACCGCTTTACTTCCCATTGTCTAAACGTAGAGTTCAAATGTATGGAGAATTTTTAAATAATGTCACACAAACCTGTAGATCATTTAGATTGGCAAGGCACATTAGCCTACTCAGTGTTTGGTAAGAAAGATCAGCGGTGTTATGAAGCAGGAAAACAGAGAGCCACAGGATGCACCAGAATGGGAAACCCATTCATAGTCTTGACTCTAGAATAGGTAATATCAATTCTTTTTTATTTGTTTGCTTATTGCAGCCTTATTGAGGTATGACTGACAAATAATCATTGCTAAATGTTAATTGACAAATATATAAACCATATCTATTTAAGGTATGCAGTGTGATGTTTTGACATAAGTGTACATCGTGAGATGATGCCTATAAGGAAGTTAATTAACCTGTCCATCAGTTTATATATTTACCTTTGTGCGTATATATACGTAGTAAGAACATTTGTGATCTACTCTCTTAGCAAAGGCCAAGTATACAATACATTATTATTAATAACAGTCACCAAGCTGTACACTAGATCTCTAGAATTTATTCATCTTGTAACTAAAAGTTATTTTTTCATGCACCCCTCCTGACACCATTCCGGATTGCTTCCCTATGTTGTATATATATTCCTAGAGTGTTCTGTCCTTCTCCATAGAACTCAACACTCTTGTACCAGATGTCACTCTTCTTTTTCTAGACTCTACAAGGGCAAATGCATTATGGTTCCATCACCCACCACAATACCCTAACAGTGCCCAATAAATATGTGCTAAATGGCTTAAAAGAAATGTAAATCTTGTTTAGAAAAGCGTAAGTTGTCCAGTTGGCTTCAAACATTAGAGTTCATGATATGAAATAGTTTGAGGCTATATTTTCGAGAATCTTCCAAATAAGACTGAGGCATTTATATATGACTCAATAGATGTGGGAAGGGAGTTTAGTCTTCTGAGCTATGGTTCACAAGGTCAGTGCAGGGTATATTCACATTGCTTGCTTCTTTGGACAGAAGGCAGCCCAGCTAGGCACACCATGTTTGTTTGTCTTGTCTCTGTTACAGTGTCAGCTTTCAAGTCACAGCCATTGTTGCTATTAAACACAGACTTGAGTGTAAGAATATTTGGGTTCCAGCATTACCCTATAATGTGATTTACAAATTCTGTCAACGTTACCTGATAACAGAGTTACAAAGTTTTCACTTCTCTTGATGTCACCGATGTTTTACTGCCAACTATTTCTGAACAAGAAAGATCAATTTAAAAAGAACTCCAGGAAATGTGCTAAACACACACACACACACCCTTTGGGCACAGCTTTTGTATGGGGAGCAAAAGCAGAGCTAGAGCAACATTAATATCATTTCCCCTGTTTTATGCTTAAAGAAAAATTCAGCATTATCCTACAAATGTCAGCTGCTCTGAACATCACCATCAGACTTGACAGAAATGACATATATTTACCTTTGTGTAAATAGTCAAAATGAGGTGTGAAAACAGAGAGAGGAAGGCTATTTTTCTTAGTTTTGTAGCTTCTTTTCTTCTGTGAAGCAAATAGTTCATTGGCAATTGTCGGATCCCTACCACGTAAGATCAAGTCCCTTGTGGGGCTACGAGTCAGTAATTGTCTGCTCATGCCCACCAAGCAGAGCTCCAGACATTTCTATTCTGGACACTTCCAGGTCTTCATTGTGTATCAAGTATCTGGTTCTAGGCCGTAAAGATTCAATCAACAATAGGTAGTGAGAACAATTAATACTATTTTAAAGAGTTGTATGAAACCCAATAAAATACATACTAATTCTTAGCTAAATGTATTAGAAAGACTACAATCTAATTTGTGGTAATAAATTGGAACATTTTTAGTTAAGATATGAGCTCCGGAACCTGGAAAGACATCCTGGCTCTGCCACCACTAGTTGTGTGACCTTGAACAAATTCTTATTGAGTAATTCCCCCAATGTCATACACATATAGGTACTTACTATGTACCAGCTGCTTTACCCAAGCATGCTCATTATCATTACCTCCAGTTTTCATGGGGGAAACTGAGCAGGGAGGTTAAGCAATTTGCCCAAGGTTAAAGCGAAAACATTTTATAGCTGGGGTTCTAACTTCAAGAATCTGGTTTGTGGACCTTACTCTTACACTACACATAGTCTCTAAGCCTTTGTTACTTCTATAAAGCAGTTACAGTGATAACTACCTCATGACATTGTTGAGATTTAAGTGAGGAAATAAATGCAAAAAGCTTAGCACAGTCAGCCCAGAGTAGATTCTCATTAAATGCTAGTTTTTATCATTAATAATCCATGAGATTTATAATCTTAAAGAATATTAACTGTATATTCAATTATCAGTTATCCGTGTATTATCTTTTTCTTTTTTTTTTCCTTTTTGGGCTTATACTGGATTTCCTCTTAAAATGAGTAGAACTCTGGGCATAGTCCCTTCTTTTGGTTAATGTATGTTCAAGAAATATTGATTTTAGTACGGTGTGGTGGTGTGATACTGGTACAATGAGGTGTTACCTAAGGTACTAGGAGCTCAGCAGTGACTATTTTCTTTTTATTTTATTTTATTTTGTTTTATTTTATTTTATTTTTTGATTTATTTATTTACAGAGAATAATTTCAATGTGGTTGACTTACCTTTTAGTTATATTTTGAAGGTCTTTAAGGCAATGGTATATATGTATACTTGATAAGGGAATAGACATTATTGAGAAGGGGAGATTTCTTTAATCAAAAGTTTTGGAGTATTCTGAAATAAACAAAATTAGGGATGCCTGAGTGGCTCCATGGTTGAGTGTCTGCCTTTGCCCCAGGTTGTGATCCTGGGGTTCTGGGATCGAGTCCCACATTGGGCTCCCTGCAGGGAGCCTGCTTCTCCTTCTGCCTATGTTTCTGCCTCTCTCTGTTTGTCTTTCATGAATAAATAGATAAAATCTTAAAAAATATATGTACAAAATTAGCATGTTTCTTTTCCGACTGGATACTTTTAGCTCCATGCAAAAGCTTTTTATTAGTGCATAGAACAAGGACTCTTTTAAACTCCTATCTGGAATTTCCCGTCCTTGTTGGTTATTTTTACTGTCAACTGACTGAAGATCACTGAAAAAGGTAGAAATAAAATACATCAGCTAGTTTCTTTGTTCATTTTCTTCCTCTGAAATAAGGCTAGTGCAGTTTGGATGAGAGCCTGCCTATTTCTATTTTTACCACAGAGTTATGCTACTTATTGATGCTGTAAATTATTTTCTCAGTCAACTAGATATATATTAAATGCCCCTAGGTGAAAGTTTTTATGCTAAATACTAGAGATATAAATGCCAAACAGAGAGGAACACAGACACTGAAAGAATAGTGGGGAGGAGAGACTACAATTAGAAAAGCCAAAATAGCCAGAGCGCTGGGAGCAAAACCAGACATTT
This sequence comes from Canis lupus baileyi, assembly GCF_048164855.1. Lineage (NCBI taxonomy): Eukaryota > Metazoa > Chordata > Mammalia > Carnivora > Canidae > Canis > Canis lupus. Next base: position 73,764,076 of record NC_132841.1, on the reverse strand, counting down.
ATTTATTTTATTTTTATTTATTTAGTTTTAAATATTTTGTCTATTTATTCATGAGATACACAGAGAGAGAGGCAAGAGACACAGGCAGAGGGAGAAGCAGGCTTCCCGCTGGGAACCTGATGTGGGACTCGATCCCAGAACGCTGGGATCATGCCCTGAGCAGAAGGCAGATGCTCAACCACTGAGCCACCCAGGCGTCCCACCAGATATTTATAGTATCATGAAAGTCAAAGGAAAAGGTGATTATTGTATTTATGACATATCATTCAATTTTGATCTGATGATCAGCACAGTTTATTTTTATTAAAAATATTTGTTTCTGGGCACAGAGTAGAAGACGGATATTGGGGCTTAGTCCAGGTGAAGAGTTATTGGTGAGAGAAAAAGAAACTAACAAAGCTTTCAGCAGTTGTACAAGGTGGGTTATATTGGAAAAATGGAAAGATCTCAAACATTTGGCTCATTGCCTACACAAGATACTTATTTAATTTTGAAGCTATACAGGAGGCTAAGATCCACAGCCTCTGGAAAGCAGAATGAAATCTCCCACGTTCTCATAAAACAGAGGCCTCTGTAAGAGGATGCCTGAACTAAACTGTCTGCAGACTATCAAGGACAAAGAGTCAAAGATCACCAGGCTGTCTCTAGAAACCGTAGAGGCCCACATGCTAGGAGTAGTGATGAACTAGAGTTGACCAAAACCAAAACGCGGCACTGACCTAGCTCAATCCTGATTGGATCATGGTGATGTATGATCTACTTTTCTGTGTATCAGAGGAGAGGTGAAACTATCTGGGGAAGATAATTTCATCTGGAAACACTATAGTTCTTTTGTACTCAATAAAATTACGATACTTGACATGAGACGAAGCAAAACCATTTGGTTAGTAACCAAGAGGGGAAAAGTAGACTATTGAAGCACACCCTAAAGTGATTCAGAATTGAGGTCAGCAGACATGAACTTTAAGATAACTATAATTAATATGTTAAAAAAAGTAAAAGATAGGGAAAATATATGAAAAGATAAAAGATTTCACAGAGGTGAAACCTAAAAAAAGGAGAAACAAATGCACATTCTAGAGCTAAAAATACAATATCCTAAAATTTTAGTGAATGCATTTTAATAGAGTGGATATATTGAAAGATTGAATTAATAAACTGGATAATAGATTAATAAGAAAGTACCCAATGAAGTATGCAAAATACAAAGAAGAAAAATGAACAAAAATGTAAAAATCATGTGGAATATGCTCTTTAAAGTGATAGAGATAAAAGACACTTAACTTTTAAAGAAACCACAATAATACTGACAGCAGACTTGCCTTCAGAGGTAATAAGTCAAGACTGGTGAGTGATGTATTTAAAGTGCTGAAGGAAAATAACAGTCAAGTTTGACGTCTACACCCAGAGAAGACATCCTTTGTTTTTTTTTTAAGATTTTATTTATTTATTCATGAGAGACACAAAGAGAGGCAGAGACACAGGTTTAGAGAGAAGTAGGCTCCATGCAGGGAGCCTGATGTGGGACTCGATCCAGGGATCATGCCCTGGGCCGAAGGCAGATGCCCAACCGCTGAGCCACCCAGGCATCCCAGAGAAAAAATCCTTACGGTGACTCCTGAGTTATGCTGCCATCAGTAGACTACCTAAACAGACAGAAACAACAAAAGGAGTTATCTGGGCAGAGGGAAAATGAGCCTAGATGAAAACAGAAATGTCAGTAGGAAGAAAGAACATGAGGAAGAGTAAATATAAATGAAATTGACCATACAAGACAATATTTCAGTGGAGCTTAACTTATCTATCACACTAAAATGCATGAAAAGAATAATAAAAGGCAAGAAGATGGTAAGTAGCCTCAAAGTGTTCTAAGGTTGCAGACTTATGAGAAAAAATGGTAAAAGTAATACTTTATATTATTGTCAAGAATGCATGAGGTCAACTCTGAAATTTTGCTCCCTAAAGCCCTATATAATAGCTTACTACATCCAGTGTTAGCTTCCTTGGATATTACAAATGCCATTACCACATTGCCACTTTCTTGCAAGGATCCTTCCACTTCCACACCCTCAATAAATTTTCCTTGACCAAAATTAAGACCAGAGTAGACCTAAATCTCGTTATTTCCTCTACCTTCAAGCAGTTAGCTTTCAGCAAATCAAGAATTTGTTTGTACCATTATATTTTAGAAGAGCAAGGCTGCTAGCTGGTGTCTAGACTGTCAGCCCATCATCTATGCAATGGTTTGCTTCTGGTATGCACCATTAAAATCCCTTTTTTGGCCAGTCAGCTTATAGCTATGCCCTTTTAGTCTTACCTCAGAGTGCCTCCTCTCCACTTTGCAGATCTAAGATCTATTTTACTCATCTGTATTCTTCTCTCTTTCAAGTTAATCTGTATTCTTTTGAATGAGGAATAGGTTCTCTTCCAGGGACATATTATCAAAACATTCCATCAAGTCCATGAGATGGTTACGAGCCTCTGTTTATGCTTATTTGTTCATATTTATACTTTATCACCTATAGTTTGCTTATGGACCAGTCATTTTGTTCTTACCCATCTTTCCATTTGTTTTCTCCTACAAATTTCCATCTTTTTCTTCCTCTCTCAATAATAATGTAGATAAAACACTGAGTCTGGAGCTAGAGTGTCTTACTTCAAAATCCCAGCTCCAGTAACTACTAGGTAACCATGAATGGGTTTTCCTTGACCTTTCTCAACTTCTCTGCCTAAGAATCCTCATCTTTAAAATGATAATGGAGATAATGGTTTTATTTACTATTATTTGGGATAGGGGGTTTATTTGAATTAATATAAATGGGATTCTTAATCATTTGTGCTAGACAGATGTGAACGTTCAATGAATCTTAGCTATAATTCTTACTACTCCTTATTTGTTATTTCTTCTTTTTGATGTCCTCGTTTATGGTTTTATGCAATGATTTTTCTATATTTCCTTCATATTTAAGTTTAGAAATATCTCCAATCTTTAAGTTTATTTTTTTTAATTTTTTTTAATTTTTATTTATTTATGATAGTCACACACAGAGAGAGAGAGAGAGAGAGGCAGAGACACAGGCAGAGGGAGGAGCAGGCTCCATGCACCGGGAGCCCGATGTGGGACTCGATCCCGGGTCTCCAGGATCGCGCCCTGGGCCAAAGACAGGCGCTAAACCGCTGCGCCACCTAGGGATCCCAATCTTTAAGTTTAAAAACAACAATAACAATAAAATCTTTCCTGTATTGATCTCAGCATTTGTCTCTGTGCATGTGTTCCTTCCTCACTCTTTGCTGTAGTTCTGCCCCTCAAGGCTTCAGTAAACAGAGCATTTGCATTTTCCAGTACAAGCCCATCTAAAGACTACTGTTTTATCCCCTGTGGGTGGTCTCATCTTTTTAATTTTTTTAAAGTAGGCTCCATCAAGTGTGGAGCCCAATGCGGGGCTTGAACTCACGACCCCAAGATTAAGACCCTGAGATCAAGACCTGAGCCTATATCAAAAGTTGGATGTTTAACCCACTGAGCCACCCAGGCACCCTGAGTGGTCTCATCTTTAAAACAAATGTCTTCATTTCACCTCTCCATTCTTCTAAGAAATATGTTATCTGTTCTAGCACTTTCTTTGCTAGCTGGAAAAAGGAACTGTATCTATCATGCTGATTATTTCAGGACAATACACGTGGCACAAATGGGCATATTTTGCAATCCAATGCAAAAGACCTCCAGTATCTTTGTGTTCTTGATTTAAGAAACTGCAATTTTCCTAGATCAGCAAGCTGTCACCCCTGACTTATCCAAGCAACCTAGCCCCGAAGAGCTCAAATGTACGTATGTCTTGGTTAATTTCAATAGGTGACAGGAAGTGTAGTAGAAGGTTTGAAGGTCTGACTAGCCCTGGTTAGCCAAGGATTAGCCTACACCCTACCGAGAGCGGTAGAGTGAGCAGGAGTAAGCAGAGAAGGGCAAAGCTGGAAAGAAAGGTATAGGGTGGCCAAAGTGAAGAAAGAAAATGAAATGAAGCCCGATAGGAAAAATCGTGTTTTTTTTTTTCCATGTCGGCCAGGAACCATCCCTGAGTACACATAGCTGCACAAAAGACACAATGTGAGGGATTGATTTATTTAATGAATACCTCAAAAACCATGTTTTCAATGTTTAGGGTGTAGTTAGGTAAAGTGAAAGTACTCTAACAAACATACTTGTGCCTCTCACCATTTAATCTGTCTGCAGGGTTTTGATACTTTTCTATTTCCTTCACCAACACCGCTTCTTAGAAGAGCCCTTTGATGGTTAGGAGGTCTTTCTGTGTGACTCTTCAGAGTATTTTTCTTTCTTTTTCCCCTGAGAAACAGAAAGTCATTGCTTTCTCTGAAATAAACAAATCAGAATGCTAAGGGGTTCTTGTTTTCAGGTCACAACTTCAACCCCCAGGTAGAGCAGACCGCTAGATTGCTCTTTATCCTCTACTATAGTACAAAGCCAGCCCACTTAGCTAATGCCCAGCTGATTCCTTCTTGCCTCTGGTCCCTAAGCTACTGCTTTAGCGTAATCAGAGCTGGTATGCTTAGGGACAGACTGTGTCTTGTTTTGACAAGCAATTTAGGAATTATTCACCTGATTTTCCTGCATCAACCCACCAACTTCCAGTTGCAAAGTTAGATGAGTTCTGAAACATTATAACATAAAGCAATAGTGTTTCTGCACACACACAGAATATTCTGTTTGCTAGGAAGTAGCTAAAGATTCTTTAATCTTTAATATCTACCTGTGGTGGGGGCTTCATGGAGAGGCTTTTTCATATTCTTTATTTAAGATATTTGAATATACACCTAGCTGGGGTTGCATAGTAGCATCAGATTCTCAGAAGCGTCTTAGAAACTTTATTAGACAGCATAAGCCAGCAATGCTTACAAATGAAACCTGGAATAGCAGTGACTTAGTGAATCAAAGTCTTATTTCTCATTCATAAGGATATGTGCAATTCAGTTTGATTAGGGAGAGAAACAGGATGGCTTCTCTGTTTCTCAGATGGTAACTCAGTGATCCAGGCTAAGAGAAGTTCTCTCATCTTATTGCTACACCATACGGACCATGTCCTTTTTTGGGTACTATGGCAGGGGAAAACATAGCATGGAGATTTCACGTCTGGTCTTCTTTGTTTCTTCCCAGAAGAGACACACCTCCTTCCACTTCTTTTAGTCCATTGATAACGAGCAGTCACATGGCTTCACTTCACTAAAATCGAGCTAGGAAATGTAATTTTTTATACATCTAAGAAAAGAGAAAAAGGAGATACTGATTCTGTAAAATAAATTTCTACTATGGATCTTAAAGAGTCCTGGGTTATACTAGAGGTTTACCAAATAGTCTTACAAAAAATTAATGCCTGCATTTGGTAGCAGGGACTCTGAGGGACAGAGGCAACCCTAACCTATATGTGATTGATAAATGATTATGTAAAGGATTTGAAGCTTCATTGCAGAGCTTTTGGAGTCTTCCTTCCTAATAATATTTGTACCTGGAAATGAGAAAAGAGAGGACCGAACATAGAAATGCAAGACAGGAAGCACTAAAAATTATGTCTTTGGTCACATCATTCCATTTAGGATGGCAGAAATGCTTTGAACAATTTAGAGCATTTGAATATAAAAAACCCTCCTTTTTAAAAGGAAAAGCATTAAATGATTTGAATCTTTGAATCACAGTAGAAATACATGGCTAGCATGTGGAACTATTTCAAAATTACACTTACATCATTTTGGGATTAAAGCAGCCTTGAAGGGCTCCAGGAGAAGGAATTTTCAGGTCCGTGCGAGGGGACATTTAGTGTTGTTTAGCCCAGGTTAACACAACCCCCAGAGTTATTTGTCTCACCACGTCCCCTGACTGCTCCCAACCTTTCAGCTCCCCAGCAATCTCCAAATACAGTGCAAATTTCTGAGCATATGTTACAAAGGTCATGGAGCCCCTACCTACTTACCAATTTAAAGATGTTTATTTATTTATTTTATTTGAGAGAGAGAGAGACAGAGAGAGAGCAAGAGCACACATGAGCAAGGGGAAGGGGCAGAGGGAAAGGGAGAACCAGGCTGCCTGGGCGCCTGGATGGCTCAGGACCTGGGATCATGACCTGAGCTGAAGGCAGATGTTTAACCCACTGAGCCACCCAGGACCCCCTGCTTCTACAGTTTAAACCTCTTTTGGGACCTCTTACTCCATTCTTTTGGAAGCCCAAACTTCACACAGGCTGTGATCTGTTGGCTTCAGATACTTTATTCGTATACAGTAACTATATGGACCAGTTAGCAACCCTGTTGTCAAAGATAAGCTTTGTTTAAGGGAAATGTTTTCTTATTTTAAGTAGAAAAAAAGAGGCAAATTCATCTTTGAATTTTCACAGACACATTTGAATTTCATGTTCCATTTTTCCAAAAGCAGAAATCTAGACTTACTGATAATGATAGTCAAAGCACAAGGTCTTTTGTAAGATTTTTTTTTCAGTTTCAAATATTATACATGCTGATAATGACAGATGAAATCCAAAAGTGTCTTAATGATAGAGTAATATTATTACATACAGTAACATTATAGTGTCATTAATAATACTTTCATAATCCTCTCTCAACTCTTCTCATTTCAACCCCTTTAGGTAAGCAGTACAATTCTGCCACTCTGTTATTTCCCAACTTTCTCCGTTCAAGTTACCAAATCATGTAAATGTATCAATAAGGACTTTTTTAAAGAGCTGGTGTAGAGGTGCCTGAGAGGTTCAGTTGGTCAATAGCAAACTCTTGATTTCAGCTCAGGTCATGATCTCAGGGTCAGGAGATGAAGCCCATCCTGGGGCTCCAAGCTCAGTCTGGTTAAGATTCTCTCTCTCCCTCTACCCTCCCCCTGCTTGTGCAAGCTCACTCTCTTGCTCTCTTTCTCTCTCAAAGAAATAAGTAAATAAATAAGCCTTTAAAAAAAGAAAAAGAACTGGTGTAGCTCCAGGTGTGTTCTGAAGATACCTTCAGGATTCAGTTTCTCTGGATCTCTCAGCTCCTTTGTGGGCAGGCTTCATCATGTGGCTGGTTGGAGGCCACCCTCCTTCTATCCAAGTCCTGCATGAAAGACCCGCCTCACCTTCTATCACCTTGTACTCCTAGCATCTCAGAAAAAGATGTTTAATTCCATTTGCTTGAGTTTGATTGTACTGACTTTGTGTTCTTGAGCTCACTGTGTTTCCCCAAGATCCTATGCTCTACCCTGTATTGGGAGTGGACCCCCAGGAAGCACAAGGGCTGAGATGGGAGCAGTAGATCCTTGAATGAGATTCAGGTGCTATTGCTGAAGATGCAATCCATGAAAGACAGGCCCAGAAACAAAATGGGCCAGGCTTTTCCTACTGTTCTCATCAAAGGCAGAAACTATGGCTCATTGTTTTAATAGTTTAATAACATTTTATGGCATAGAATTATTATAGTTTATTTTTTCTTTAGAGAGAGAGCATGCAAATGGCAGGGAGGGGCAGAAGGAGAGAGAAGAAGAGAAAGACTCCCAGCAGGCTCCATGCCCAGTGAAGAGCCCTGCATGAGGCTCCAATCCTGAGATCATGACCTAAGCTGAAATCAAGAAACCGACATTTAGCTGCCACCCAGGCACCCCAGAACTATCATAATTTTTAAAGCTACTAATGGACATTCAGAATTTTTCTTATTTATTTTCTATACCACAAACAATGCTGCAGTAAACTTTCTTATGTACTGCTACTTTTATTTTTAGATGTTGCATTTTGAAAGTAGGTTTTCTTCATTAATGGCTATGGTTATAAATATACATATATGCATATTCTTTTCATAATTTGCTAAAATCGGCAGATATTTTTTTCAAAAAGACTGTGACAATTCAGACTTACAGTATTTGAGTGTGCCCATTTCCCTACATATACATGAGAACTGGATATTTTTGCTCTTTTAATTTTTTTTCTTAAAGATTCATTTTAGAGAAGGAGGGAGGGGCAGAAAGGAAGAGTGACAAGGAGACTCTGCACTGAGCATGGAGCCTCACACGAGGCCTGGTCCCACAACCCATGAGATTAGAGTTGGTTGCGCAACCAACTAAGCCATCCAGGCACCCTAGTTTCTGAAATTTTAGTCATTTGGCAAATTTCTTTTTTTTTTTTAAAGATTTTGTTTACTTAGTAAATACATATATAGAGTACAGGTAGGTGGAGCAGTAGGCAGAGGGAAAGGGAGAAGCAGGCTCCCTGCTGAGCAGATCTGGGTTTGATCCCAACATCCAGGCACTTAGCCAACTGAGTCACCCAGGCGCCCCAAGTTTTGCAAATTTCTTATCGGGTTGTTTGTCTCCTTATTGAGGTATAAGCATTATTTATATGTTCTGAATACAATTCATTTCTTAAATGCATGTGTTATGAATTGTAGCTTGCAGTTTCATTTTTGTCTTACCAGTGGTTTTCTGCAAAGCAAAAAACTCTTAAGTTGTAATCAAATCCAATTTATCATCTTTTTTCTTTTATATTGAGGAATATTTGCATCTTGTCTAATAACTTTATGTTGAGCTCAGAATTATGCAAATGTTCTCCTGCTTATTTTCTAGGAGTTTTATAGCTTTAGTTTGCATTTTAAACTGATCCTCCTTGAACTATTTTTGCGTATTATGTGCAGTAAATTTTGCGGTAACTAGCTCTGTATGCTCTTGTGCCTGACCTGGTCCAAAAATTTGCCCCATACATCAGTCCCTCCAGAACTAATTGCCACTTTGTTTTGGTCTTTACATCCACACCTCCGTCCCCCTTTGGGAACAGGTGTGTAGAGATGAATCTCTGCCCAGGCCCAGTTCTCACTGTGCACTTGCTGGAGCTGATTGCTCAGCTACGGATACTGCCCACTCCATGATTCCTTCAATAACTTGTCTACTTGCCCCTGAACAGCTCCTGCTCTGCATGTCCATGTTTTTGCTGCTCATTCCAGTGCTGCACTAACCCCCTTCTCCCTTGTCCTCTTCTTCAATGGCACTGAACACCCGCAAAGCACCTGCACACCGTCTTTCCACCTACATAAAGTCATCGCTGCCTCAGACGAGCTGTCCAGTTCCAAGTCTGGCAAATCCTACTCTGTGGCAGTTGGACAATCCAATTAGATCATGCTCAGCCACGTCTGGGGTTGTGACACCTGTCCGTTCAGCAGCTGTATGGTCACCACTTCTTAGCGGCAGAGATCATGTCTGATGCATTTCTATGCATCTCTTGACTTCCCTGTGTTAGCTGATGTTATGTGTTAACTTGACTGGATCATGGGTTAGCCAGATAGAGGAGTAACCATTATTTCTGGATGTGTCTCTGAGGGCGTTTCTGCATGAGATTAACATTGCTCAGTAAAGTAAAACAGACTGTCCTTGCCAGTCAGGGTGGGCATCATTTAAGCCCTTGAGGGCCTGAGCAGAACAGAGAGGCAAAGGAAGGAAGGATGTACCCTCTCTCCCAGACTGTTTGAGGTGGGACATTGGTCTCCCCTTTCGACTGGGACTTTCATCACTGGTGCTCCTGGTTCAACAGCAAAGACACATGCGCATATTACACACACACAGTCGCATACACGTCACTCTAGGAACTACTCCCACTGTTTCTATTGCCTCTCCCTCTCTCTCCTGCCCCCAACTAGTGGAGAAACAAACACTTTAGAAAAAATATGAATTTGAAGCTGAAGTTTTATGAGAATTTTTAAAGTCATAATATTTTGCAGAGCCTTGTTGAAATGGACGGTATAAAGAAGAGTCAAATCTGTGATATAGATGCATTTTCAAAGTGAGGTACATATCCAGTTGCTCAAGGGCTGATTTGGTTTGTGTACAATCTATTTTCTTTCAGACAGTAGGTTTATGAGCCCATGTTGAGACTCTGGTCAATTTAGAAATTTAAGTGCTGCTCAGACTCGCTGTCTTTGACCAGGGCAAGGCAGCCTGCATGTCTTTGTTCTCAAAGGGCAGGACATTGCATTACATTCATTATCCCAAAGCTAGATGGCAGAGGTTATAAAAAAAATACATTTTGCAAGAAAGGTTCCAAGTCATTTGACTCTGTGAATTATCTACACACTTTGCTTAGGGAGGGTACATATTTTGCCCCCACAAAACAGATTGCTTTCAAATTTCTGACTCTCTTTGGGGGGGTATTTTTATTTGTTTATATGTTTGCCTGTTTTCTTTAAAGATTTTATTTATTTGAGAGTGAGAGAGAGAGCATGCACACAAGCAAGGGAGCAGCAGGCAGAGGGAGGGGGAGAAGCAGGCTCCTCATGGACTGGGGAGCCTGATGTGGGGGTGATCCCAGGACCCCAGGATCATGACCTGAGCAGAAGGCAGATGCTCAACCAACTGAGCCACTCAGATGCTCAACCAACTGAGCCACTCACACTCAAACAATAAATGTTTGCCTGTTTAATTATTGAATAGCTATCAAATTCACATAGGTCAAACATTTAAAAGCATACCCACAAATAACTCTTCCATCTCAGAGCTCCATCTACCCATCCCCACCAAAGATAAAACAGCCAAGCATTATTGTTACTTTCTCGTGTACCCTTCCTGAGGCTTTCTATGTGTATGCAAATGAATTTGAGCTTGTATTCTAATTCCCACTAATTTTAAAGAGAAAAGGAGCTAGACTTGGGGCAACCACCATTGCCTGCTAGCCCAGAACTTTCCTGGTTTTAGGGTTTTAGCACTGATGGTCTCATGTCTTGGGAAACTTCTTATCCCTGGACAAACCAGTATGATTGGCCATTCTAGATCATCTGTCTGGCACTAATATATTTTGGAAATGTTTTCATATCTGTACCAAGATCTTTCTCTCTTTTTTTTATAGTAGATGTATAATTTTGGGATGTATCACTACTGTAGTTCAGCCGTCCTCTGTTGATGGTTACTGAGGTTTTGTTTTTGTTTTTCCTGATCATGTGTCTACAGAAAACCTGAAGAATCATACAAACATAAAACCAAAGATAAAAGACCATCTATAGCCTCACCTCTCAGAAGTGGTCATTAAAAAAAAAAAAAAAAAAAGCCAAACTGGTATATATTATCTTCCAGTCTTTTTTCTATGTATTTGTTCACCAGTCATTGGTTGACTTGTTCTTTGAGGTAGGGGTTTCACAGTGAAGAACACGGCTACACGATTGCATATTATATCCCATGTGTTGGGGTGGGGCGGGCAGAGAGCTATAAACAATACACATTTAAACAAAAAGACAAGGAAATTTTAGATGTTAACAAGTGATGGGAACAAGATGAAATGAGCTGCTGGCCCCTGGTGGTAGAGGTGAGGGGCAGTCCTTTGCCTTCACTGGTGGGCTCCGGAAGACACACACACACACACACACACACACTTGCAAATGAAGCACGTTACTGAATGTTTATTTAGAATGAAAAAGGAAAATACAGCCATAAATACCACAAACATCACAAAATCAGAAATATTCACTGCATTTTTTTTATTAATTAGCTGTCTGAAATACTCTCCGTATTACCTTTTCTCCTTCATTTTTCTCTCCTACACACTCTTTGATTACTTCTTTCTATAATGTTTTCTATCATATGATTAGATTTTAAAATATCATCTATAGGGGCTCCCTGGGTGGCTCAGCGGTTTAGCGCCCACCTTCAGCCCAGGGCGGGATCCTAGAGACTCGGGATTGAGTCCCATGTTAGGCTCCTGGCATGGAGCCTGCTTTTCCCTCCTCCTGGGTCTCTGCCTCTCTCTCTCTCTCTCTCTCTCTCTCTGTGTGTCTATCATAATAGATAAATAAATCTTTTAAAAAAAAGAAAAAATCATAGGAGTTAAAAGTTCATTTACAGTACTGTAAAAAATCTACATATAAGTGAACCTGCTCAGTTCAAACCCATATGCAAAGGTCAGCTGTGGTGCTACCTTTCCTCCTTTTTGTTCTATTTACATGGTATTTAGGTAATTGTGGTAACTCATTTATGCTTAACAAAAACAGCCAGTGGGATCATTTAGACCATTTGAACCTACCTACCTATTCAGTAATCAATTCAATGATTTGAGCAATCATTTTTAAAATTATTAAATTGTGTTGAACACTAAAGTTTTATTCTGTAATTCCAGATCATTACATTGTAATGATAGCATTGAACCATCTGAAGGAAATACAAATGTGTGTGTGTGTGTGTGTGTGTGTACACATGTATAGCTGAAGGTGGAAGCTTATCCGTGATAGAGCAAGAAATACACAGTTGTGCCTTAAAAATACCATAGATACCAAAAATACCATAGTATGTTTAATACCAATTAAACATAGACTGCAACTATCTATGCAGTCTAGTCAACTGCAAACCAAAGCTTCCTTCAGAATTTGCTTCAGGGCTATTTATTGACCGTATCTTCCTTGTTGAGTGGTGGGGCCCTCCAGGATCTAGTGCCCCCAACTTACTGAGGACTTCCTGCTTTCCAGGTTTGACGAGTCTCTGTGGCAGACCTTAGACCTCACAGGTAGAAACCTGCACCCAGATGTGATTGGCCGGTTGCTGTCTCGAGGAGTAGTTGCCTTCCGCTGCCCACGATCATTTATGGATCAACCATTGGTTGAACATTTCAGGTAAAAAAAAAAAAAAAAAAAAAAAAAACCAGAAAAGACTTTCTAAGTCTTCAGGTAGAAACAGATCAAAGAGAAGCCCGGGTGGCTCAGCAGTTTAGTGCTGCCTTTGGCCCAGGGCGTGATCCCGGAGACCTGGGATCGAGTCTCTCATCACGCTCCCTGCATGGAGCCTGCTTCTCCCTCTACCTGTGTCTCTGCCTCTCTCTCTCAATCTGTGTCTCTTATGAATACATGAATAAAATCTTAAAAAAAAAAAGAAAATATCTTCTATAGAGAAGAGAAAGAGAGCTTAGTTTCTTCTGGCACAATCCATAGCAATTGTTCTTTACTGTTATTTCAGGCGCACAGCACTTGATTGGCATGTGATACGAATGTCAAATTTCAGGAAGCCTCTGTTACATGAGCTGTAAGATTTCAGGGCACTTCACATTGGCTTTCGTATTAGACTCTTCTGAATTGATGACAGTTATTAAGCAGTTTCTCGTCAATGTCCTCGTTGCAGGGGCATATTATGAGTTTTATGTTATCTTCATCCAAGACAGTATTTCATGTCAGATCAGCAAGCCCTTTAAATAAATAAACACAATGAATGATTACTTTATGATGGCACACTCTGCATTATTGAGTATATTCCTTACAGGAAAACATTTCCTCTTCGACCTGGCACTGCATTTAGGCATTGTGTCGTATTTATTTTTAAACCTTATACTACTTAGATCTGGGCATATTTTTTATAAGCAGCACATATAGGAATTTTTAAAACATAAAGGACAACTTTTGCTCTTTGGCAGCCCAGTGTACTCACGCAGGCATATGGTTAAATAGAAACAATTGGTGTTACTCTGTTCTACTTCTCTTTGCTTTTCTTTTGCTTGTATTATGATACATTTGTTCCTTTTTAATTTTGTGTGGCAGTATGGATGCAAAACAGCTATTTTTTTATCCTCTTGTAGTTGCCCTTAATTTTGCAAGTGCAGGGTTAAACCAAGCTTCTATTTCTATAATTCTCAATAGACAGTAACTTTGCATTTTTCCTTTATAAGCAACAAGGAGTTTGGCATGGATTTCCTTTGCTGTGTTTTCTCTACCCTTCTTCACTCTCTAGTGTTACAGATTGTATCTGGAGCTGTCAATCAGCTTACCCTCTGCATTTTTTATTTTTTCACCATCATATCTCCTTTGGTTGTGGCTACTTGCACTGGGTGACACAAGCAGCCTGCGGCTCTGTCTGTGGCCACTGACATCCTTCAGACCTTCCTCCTGCAGTGTTCTCCTGCTAACATCCACTTACATCTGTACCCCGAAGCTGCCAAGGAGCTCTGTTTAGCCTCCAGGCTGGAAGTGAGGCCCAATTACCCACTCCTGTAGCTCTCAACCAATGACTAGTGGACATTGAGGGGTAAGTGTCCCTGAACTCTCATCCCTTGGGTGTGGTGACTCTGGGGCATGCATTCTGCACAGTTTGTCAAAACTTCCCTGTGGGATTCAGCTCTAGTAATCCTCATTGTAACTGGCTTGACAATGGACCCAGTATTGGTTGCCTTCCTTTTCTCTCGTTCTTTTACCTATTTCCTGACATTCCAAATAAAACACTTGCTCTGAAATCCGTGCATCAGGGTCTATTTCTGGTGGAGTTCAAATCTAAACACAGATATAGAAAAAATTATTTATAGTTTATACGTTTAATTTTAATACTTGCTGGGATACTTTAAATAAAACAATTTTTCATATTCTTGGTATCTTGATTTTGGTTGATTTCATAGCCAGATAGAGCACATTTCAAATAGTTCTCCTCAATGCCCTCAAAGAATATATGGCTGGTGTATGATTTTGTTACTTGAGCATATATATATGAATGGGTTTCTCTTGCTTTAGTAGACAATGATTTGACCAGGGATAGAGCCCCCACATTTCACCACTATTGTCCACAAACCATGTTCTGGAATAGTCTTCCGTTTTTTTTTTTTTTTTTTTTTTTTTTTAAGATTCCATCTATTTATTCATGAGAGACACACAGAGAGAGAGGCAGAGACACAGGCAGAGGGAGGAGCAGGCCCCATGTGTGGGACTCGACCCCGGGTCTCCAGGGTCACACCCTGGGCTGAAGGCTGCGCTAAACCGCTGAGCCACCCGGGCTGCCCAGTCTTCTGTCTTTTAACATTGATGATCATCTAAGTAAGGTCCAGAGGGTTTTTGTTTCTTTGTTGAAACATTTAAGAAAATTTATATTGTTTTGCATCTGGATAAGTATAGGATTTTTCTTTACCCTTAAAATAAAATATTTCCAGTGTATTTCACTTTGTATAGAACTCTGTGACCTTCCTTTTTTTCAATCTTAAAAAAGTTTTTTTACATGGACAGTGAAGTTCATAGTAACTTCTCTGCCTCTCTCTTTCCCCCTTGATTCTGTAATTCTTTCTTGTGGGGAGGCTAGTTATGTTTACTTCGACCTTAGTGAAAATTTGAGACATCTTTCAGGACTGGCTGATTTGCCACAGGGCTGGCTACATGGTGGTTTTAACTACCACATATGACCATGCGGTTGCACTGGGCCTACTCTGAGAAGTGCCCCATGAATAGGATTTAAGGCTGCATCTGGATATTCTTAATAATTTTACCCGTGAATTTGTGTTTTGTAAGTGAAGTCCAATGGATCAATGGAGCATGTGCAAGTTACTTGAAGCCTCAGCTTGCTCATGGTCCTGCATCTTATGGCCTTCCCTGAGATCACTGTGGCGCTCCTCCCATGGGATCCTGGGCCTCCAGGTCAGGGGAGGTGGGCTGGGCACAAGTGCTTTATGTGCTGTGTCGTAAGACAGGGCTCTGGGCACCTGTGAGGATCTGGGGTTGCCCCACGATAGTCCTGTGCCTGAGCAAGCACAACATTAACAGCAAATACAAAAATACTATGACAGGTAAGGACAGAAAACTGCAGAAGAAAGGAAAATACATTCTGTCCTGTTTTTTTTGTTTTTTTAAAAATAATTTTTTTTTTTTTTTTTTTGACAAGAAGGCCTCTGTTTTCATTTTGCACTGGTCCTGCAAGTTATGCTGGTAAGGCCATCAGAGAGTCACAGAAGCTGTCCCTCTAACCCTAAATCGATCCCTACAGAAAATGTTCTCTGGAACATACCCACTGACTGTGTGTTGCCCTGTACCCCCTCACTCTGCATCATATTCTGTTACACATTTGACCTGCCTGCTGCTTCTAATAACTTTGTTTGTTGCTTGTGTGCGATTTCCTGAATTGCATATTTTCTTCCTTTTCTGTTCGTGTCTCCATCTGCTGTCATGTGTCTCTGTGCAAAAGGCACTCTCATTGGCCAAAGAGGAAAGGAATAGATAATGGAACGAGTGAAGGAACAACTGAAAGTAGCAGGCATGTTCTCATTGTCACTGGTATCAGTTTTGGCATGTTCTCCATCCGGTGGCAGTGTTATGGTCGCTTTCTCAGGGGCTGTTTATTTAGTAAGCCTTCAAAAAGGGTCTTGAAAAAGAAATCGGCATCCTTGACCATGGATTATTTCTGCAGAAAAGGATTCATCTATTAAGATTTTGATTAAGCCTTCTTCTTTCCCCAGCACCATATTCTGATATGACAGTGTTTCCAGACTTTCTGTTAAACACTTTAAGTCAGTAAATCCTTAGTCACTTTTTTTTTTTCACTTTACATTGGTGGCTCTCTATAGTTCATAATTATTATGCACGGTGTTTTGCAGTCTCAAATCAAAAGTATTTGGTTTTGCCTTCGCAAAAGTGTCTGTTACCACAGTGTCCCTAGAGTTTTGTAAGGTTCCCCCTTAAAGATATGCACCCATATTTAATAGATACATAGCTTTACCACATATGAATACCTGGGAAATGGCCAGTTAATTTGTCCAATGAGAACCTGGGTGTGTAAATTCAAAGACAGTTGGGGTAAATTTTCTAACTTTGCTTTCAATTTTATTCCCAAATAATATGACTTTCCTTGTGGGTAAGTGATCTACAGCTTATTTTCCTATTATAAATTAAAAAGAAACTTGGTTCATTTAGCTGAATGGGTATATTCATGATCCGTTAACACTATGACCGAACTTTCACTCGATGCCATTTTCATGTGCAGCTTCAAATGGGCCGGCCATTTGAAATCAAGCTACTCTCACTCCTTTACATAATTGCTGAAGCAATATAACACATTATTATCAGAGAAGCTCTCATGCTAAGTGGATTTTAATATATTTGTGTATTATCTATGAAAGAGGGCAGGGAGGTGACCAGGAAAGTGATCTGAGTATCTACATTTATTCTGACTGAATTTGATAGTATTATTATGGCTTATTTCAAATTTTTTTTCCCAGTGGAATTTTCAGTGCCTCAGAACTGCAAGACGCATAGCATAGTGGCACAGGAGAAGATCTTTGTGATGGAAGGATCTGGGTAAAACTCATTTATGTTTATTAAACATTTGTCTAGTGCCTCAAAATATTTTAAGAAATCATTACACAATCATCCAGTAGTATCAACAGTAATTTATAAGAAACATCTCTGACCCTTTACAAGATTTCACTGCCTAGCAAGGAAGACAAAAACACATCAATAGATCATTTTAACTCAATGTTGTAAGTACAATGACAGAAATGCACATTCTGTGCCACCAGAATTCAAAGGATATTTTAAAATTGCTACCGGGGTTTTCTTCCCAAAGCACAAATTTGATCTTAAAATCCTTCCGTGGTTACCACCTGCTTACAGCAAGGGTTCACAAACACAAATGCCTGTGGAAGTCCAGCAGGTACAAACATTTATGACATAGATAGGTGTCATACAATAGGGAGTGGTGGAGAGTTAGGAAATTGTGGTGGCTGGCAGAGGACATGCATAGACCAAAGGGTCAGTTGATATTTACCTCTAGCCATTTGTGGTCAAGTGAGGCCTAATGTGGTCAAGTCATCTCTGTTAGTTCTTTATTCCCCCCCTCCCCCCCAAGAGAAGCTGGAAGCCTAGAATTTTATGTTAGGTCTCATAATTTTTAAAATGTTTTTAATTTTGTAATTTAAATTATAAGCAAACCAAAACCTCAAACACACACATGGACATACACTGTGAGAACTAACTGAAACACATCTGCAGGCCTCTAGTTTGTGCACTTTGGCTTATAAGAGACTCAAAACTTTTCAGGAATGCACCCAAGACTTTGCATAATCTGGAAAGTGATTTACTTTCCCCTTTAAACTCTAGGTCACTCTACACGGAGTACACTGTAGGTTTGGGAACAGACTTTTTACTCTCATGCCAAATGTCCTTGATTTCTGTCTACAATGCTCTTCTGCCTTCCTTTCATAAGGGTGAAAATCCATTCCCCTTTGTAGGCCCAACTTATGTGCCAACCACATGTAGGTCTCCCTTGAATGCTCAAGGTGTAACTAACTTCTCTTTGTTATCCTGGAACATTTTGTTCCCACTACCAGTAGGATGCTTGTTCAAAATCCCACCAGTTATGTGTTTTTTTTTTTCCTCTGATTTAAAATTCTTTCTCTCTCTCCAGTGGATTTTATGTTCCTTTCGTTAAAGTTTGGTATACATTTTTTATTATGTTCCTTTCATTAAAGGTTAGTATATATTTTTAAAGGTTTGTAATATTTTTATGCAGAATTCAAAGTGAGTGGCATTAAGTTTGAGTTGTGTTATCTCTGTCCACTCTGTGGCTACAATCTATTCTTTTCCCCTGAGTGTTGATACTCTGTATCATCCTGGCAGCATTTTTATTAGTTTTTTATTGCTGCTATAACAAATTACCTCAAACTTCATGGCTTAAAAACCCCACCAACTTATTATTTTTTAAGTTAGAAGTTCCACTTTTTTTTTTTTTTTTTTTTTAATGGGCTAAAAATAAAGGTGTCAGTAGGGCCACATTCTTCTGGAAGCTCTAAGGTAGGCTGTGTACAGCTGCCAGGGGCTCCCTGCTTTCTTGAATCATAGGTTCCTTTTTCTTTTGTTCGGAGTCAGCAAGGGTGGTTTAGGTAGTTCTCACAAAACTGCTAACTTCCTTTTTTGCCTTCCTTTTCCACTTTTATGAGCTTCTGTGATTGCATTTGGCCCACCCAAATAATCCAAGATAATCTCTATTTTAATGTCAGCTGATTAACAATTAAGATTCCATCTGCATCCTTCATTACCCTTTGCCACATACCTAACATTTTCACAGATTCCCGAGAGGAGAACATAGACAACGTTGAGGGGCCTTTATTCTGCTTACCACATCCTCAAATGGGAAAGTATTCTAACATCATGAAAGTACATTAAAAAAAAAAAATAGCAACTCTCAACAGCTGGTCTTTATAAACCTAAATCCATAAGCTAAGGAAAAAAATCCCTGTTTTCCCAATTGACTTTTGCTGGGCCTTTCAACTAGGCATATATAGGAAAAAAACCCTACAGATCTATGCATGCATCTTTGAGACCAAATATATTTTGGCTCAAAAATATCAACTTACATGATAATACCTATTTTTAAAACATTCTTCATTTCCCCCTTTTAACGGTAACCAAATAACTTTCTTCTATAAACCTATAGGTATAAAAATTCGGTCAAAATATAAAGACTTTTATTGAATACAGTATTAATCTACAAAATGAAATATGACATGTAAACCATTTTCCTGTGTTTTAAGGAAATATCACTGTCCTCAATGATTATTAGGGTTTTTCACATGGTGAATCCATACACCAAAGGCTTCAGGCCATGGTATACCTAATGCTATAATAACTTGTCTATATCTGAATGGAGTTCGTTCAATCCTTTCACCAATTCTGTGAGACTGTGCTTTAATCATCAATAGCTGATGGCATATAGTTCTTTCCAGGCTGTGTTTTGCGTGCCTTCGGTAGGCAAATTAACTTGAGGCATTTCTATTAAAAAACTGGAGCAAAAGTTATATGAATCTAGCCAAACCGTGACACTAAGGCATTAACTTAGGCTCTAGAGGCTGCCATTGACTAAAACAGGCCAGCTACTTTGAGCCAATGGAGCTGGAAAGGACGGTCATATCAAAGTTTCTATCTTCCATCTACAGTTTGATTGTTTCTGGTAGAAATAAGTTTCATGGATCCTGCAGAGATTCAGATAATGTCCAGGCCACAAGACTGCATTTCTGTCAACTGACGTAACTGAATGGAAGCTTCCAAAAGGCTAGTGAACAGTCTTCCAACTGACGATGTATTTTCAAGGTCTAAAGGGATCCCATTAGAACATATCATTTTGATGCCAGCCTAACAAAACAAAGCAGCAGATAAAGTGCTGCAAGCATGATAAAAACCCAGATTTAGAAGGATTAAAAAACCTTGTATTAGCAGTTTTCCTTGACTCTGGTTATTGAGGTCATGTGTGGATTTGGCATCATTATTTACATTTTTCAAACAAACAAGAATGTGGGTAGGTTCAGAAGTCTCAGAACTTTGGATTGCTCTGACCCACAAGATTTATGATTTTTTTTTAAAAGTTAAAAGCCTCAAATTCTTTAAGAAGGTCAATCTTTTTAAAATAACTATAAGTAAACTTTTAAAAGTAACTATAATATTTTTAAAGTAACTATAGAATCCAACTAGAGAGAAAAAAATGTCCATAGCTCAGGCACATGAACCTCCCACCAAATGCAAGTCTCCTTGGGGCAGATCTCACAGACACAACAAACTACAAAAGAATAAACAGCAAATGAAAAAATGGGAGCATTTGCACCCTGAGAACTAAAAAGATCTAAACATAAAGATTTAAATGTTTAACAGGGTGAAGGAAGGAATAGAACAAACAGGTAAGAAGAAGCTCTGGGAAAAGCAAATTCAGATTTTATAAAGGATTAATTAGAAATTCTGGAAATAAAAGTATCATCGCTAGATTAAAATAAAATCAAAACTCAATGAGCATGCTAAATAGTAAATCGACACAGGTGACAATGAAATTGGACAGATTTAAGAAAAGCGCCCAGAATGTAGCATAAAAAGTAATAAGTGGAAAATAGGAAAGGTCCAGAGCCATGTAGTACAGCTGATCTGATGAGCACCACTCAGAAGTCCAATGGGCAAAAGTAGAAAGAGGAGGGGACAGCTGGCAAACAGCGGAACCAACAGGTCGTGCCCCGGGGTATGGGATTTTATGCCTAAATGCTTGATCTCGTCCTTATTCCTTTCTGCTGCTTCTCTCTGTGCTCTGGTGACTGCATTCATTCCCACGGCTGTAGCTCCGATCACTACAGTGGCGGCTCAAGAATTTATACCCTTAATTCAGTCCTCATTTTTGAATTCCAGACTCATATATCCACTTAATTATATCACTTACATATTTCACATGTATCCAAAAATGAGCTTGATGAAACTTGAAAGTTTTATCTTTCCTAAACCAATGTTTTCCACATCAGCTAAGCCTCCAGACGTAAAAGTGAGACATCTGGGAATCATTTTCAAAATCTCCCTTTCCCTTTTTCTCAGATCTGATCCTTACCCGGGTCCTGTTGACCTCCCAGAATCTTTTATACCACTGCCTCGGCACCCTTACCACCGTTTCTCACCTGAGTTTTTGCAGTGGTTTCCTGATTAATCATCCTGTTTTCATTTCTGTCCTCTGCAGACGATCACTATATGGTAACTATCATTTAAGAGCACAGGGTGGGGGCACCGGGGTGGCTCAGCCGTTGAGGATCTGCCTCTGGCTCAGGGCTTGATCCCAGGGTCCTGGGATCGAGTCCGCATCAGGCTCTCCACGGGGAGCCTGCCTCCCTCTCTGCCTGTGTCTCTGCCTCTCTCTGTGTGTCTCATGAATAAATAAATAAAATCTTAAAAAAAAAAAAGAACAGAGGGTAGATCATATCATTCGACAGTTTAAAATTTTCCACTGGCCTGTATCTCTTTGAAAAATACAAGCTCCTTTACGTGGTCACGGTAGAGAGAAGGCTCCCCTGACCAAGTGGTTCCAGTTTGAGTCCCCAGGCCCGGGGATAAGCAAGACTCCAGGCAAAGGGGGGTTGAGGCTACAGATGGAATTAAGGTTGCGAGGCCTCTGACTTCAAAGCCAGAGGGGGCCTGGCCCCCGCTGTAATGCTGCGCATCCTTGGCTGCTTGGAAGCTGGAGGAGGGCCACACCCCAAGACCGCCGGCCCGCAGGCTTTCTCCTCCAGGCCCCCTCCCCGCGCCCTGGTCCCCCGGCCTCCTCGGTGGCCTGCCCCAGGGCTTCCCAGCCCCCCTCTCCCCAGCCCGGGGTGCACTTTAGCTGGTGTCCTAGTCAAGTTCTTGAGGAAGGATATGGTGAGATGCGGCCTGGAGTTCAAGTCCCACATTTTGAAGGTTGTCCCCGGAAACAGGGAAGGACCTGGGGAGGCTGAGGCGTGGAAGGACCAATGACCAGCAAGGGGCACTAATGAGCAGCCACTCACAGGGCCGCTCTTCTGGAAGGTTGGCGCTTCCTCCTGCCCCTGGGTGACCCTGGAAATCAGCCTGGGACCCTCATGTTAGAATTCTCCGGCCAGGGGCCCCAGAAGTGGGAGGGTTTGCACCTCAACTCCCAACAGACATTACTTCGGTTCTACTCTCAGGGGGCTGTTAACTCCCCAGCACTTTCCCCTGCTGGCCCGTGGGGCGCCTGGGACCCCTGAGCCCCCAGGGAAAGAGATACAGGTGCTGGCAGATGGCAGTCAGGTCCTGGCCCTGAAATTGTGTGTGATGGGACAGGACAGGGCCCTGATGGCTTTGCTTCGGTGGCTATGTGTTGTGTATCCTTGAGGCTTTGGCTTCAATGTACCTTTCTTAGAGAAACCTTTCCTCCTGAACCTGCATAAAAATAGAGCCGGTGCACTGTCCTAACCCTGTGTTTCCTTCCATTTCGCATAGTCATTTCTTCCGTGAGGTGAATCTGAATTTTTACCTATGCTCTCCCCTGGTTGGATGGTATCTCCCCCACTTTACCATGCAAGCTCTGCGAATCTAGAGACCGGGCCTATGTGGGATATGATTGCATACACAGCATACAGTCAGCTCTTAATACACATCTGTGAAATGAATAGAGAGTAAGTCAATGAATGAGCTAGTACCTAAAGGGTGCGTACTATGTCCTACCTGGCAGGTGACAGGCCCTGATGAATTTCAGCTCCTTGCTTCTCTTCGCAACTTTGTTAAATCTGCGGTCATCTTTTTTCTTCCGTGCGCTCTACGTCTCCAAGTGATCAATCCAGCCCTCTGCTCCCCTATCTTCGTGCTACACTTGATGCCGTGACTCCAGCTATATTCATAAAGTTCGCCATAAGAACAAGTGAAGTGGGAGATCCTCTCACCAGCAAGAACAGGAGGAGAAGTGGGGGCTCCTCTCCGGATGGCTTGGGGAGTTTTCAGGACACACACAGAGGGGGAAATGAACATATATTAAGCAGAGGCGGGGGATGTACATTTGATGGAAAAGTTCCCTAATGATTTTGATATGTGCCTTCTCCTTACAGCATTGATGTGAAGTGAGCGGAGTCATTCCCGCAATATCATGATTCACATTAAGCAACGGTTGCCTTCGTTTTACTTATTTTCAATAATCACCTCTTCCGAGTGTGAAGCCCTTGACGTCACCTTTTCACTTCTGAATTTTCTCTCTCTTCTTCTTCTTTTTTTTTTTTATTTATTTTGCATCATTTAAGCTTCCAATCTTATGGAAGTATTGACTTCTTTTTGTCTCTTAAAAAGCAGCTTATTAAAATTATGAACCAAAGTCTTAAAATGTTTCTCTGTTACAAGTCTCAGAGATACTGTGTGGCCTGTGGCTTTTGCTCACAGAATTGGCCAAGTAACCGTGCTTACGTTATTTGTTCTACACGTGCTGGAAATGACAGCATGTTAAATCAGCAATAGCAATTAATATTACAGAAATGAAGGTGCATTCCATATTTTAATAGTGTGTGCAACTGGAGTGTGTGTGGGGGTGTGTGTGGGTGGGTGTGGGCATTAAGGAAAAGTGTTCTCATTGCCTCTACTTCTGCTTAGTTCAGCATTCTATTAAAGATGATTCCCATGTCTTTCCTTGAGAAAGATGCAGATGTTAATTGTGTAGGAACCAAGGCTCCTTCTGTGACTTGCATCTCTACATGGAATTTCACTCTTTGTGAGCTGAGGCAGCAGCAGCTCATAGACATGTATTGAGGCTGAAGGGAAGGGTGATGAGGTAGGAAGGACCTGAGCAAAAAGTTACAAGACCGTGTTTCTCGTCACAGCTCTGGCACATGACTCCGCAAGTCAGATTTGTTTTGTCCAATGGTTCAGTAGCTACTCAATGAGCGCCTACTATGCACTAGGCACAGCTTCCTTATCTGGGTAATCAAAGAGTTTCCATGAGATGATCTTTATGGTCTCAATTGTGTTACAGGTCTTTGGATAAAATAAATCAAATATAAACTAGAAGACATAAAGACTCAAGTTCATCACTTCTGAGTCTAGGGAACTGTTTGAGTTGTGTATCAATTGGATGTATGAAAATAAATTATGATCTATGAAATACCAAGAAAGAATGTTTCCCTGGGTGGGATCAAGAATCATCAGGATGACAGGACAATGTTTCTTTCATACCTTAATGAAAGCCAGGGTGTGGCGCCGAGTGCTGGACTATCAAATAGGACATCTCAACACCCATTCAACAGAGAGAACTTCTTGTGGTTGACTGTCTACCCAACTGAATTCACACAGAGTATGCTTTACTGACCAACTTTCCCCTTCTCTCTGAACACAAAATTTAACTCGCTTAGTTTCAACACCTCGGGACAAAATAAATTCCCAAATTAGGAAGATATAAACCCAGCACATGCTGTAAAACTGGAGAGTCTAATAAGTGGATACACTGAAGTAGTCAGTCTCTACATAAGGCTGATCCATGGATCTAATGTTGCATTTAGCTAATACTTTGGCCCTCACCAGGACGTTCTGGTGGGAATAATCAGCTAAAAGAGCACACCTTTCTTCATCTGTGTTTACAATAGTAAAAGAAGAAGGACCAGGAGAAAGAGAAGGAGAAATCCAACCTGGTGAATAGATAAAAGAAAAATTTCTTATATGGTTGATATGAAAGAAAGCTTTCATTTTTAAGACCAGCTTCCCATGTATATATTTAAATTCTTTAGAATTATGCTATTGAGCCCTTCTCTGCAATCTTGTCGCAAGAAGCAAACTCTTGCTGTTCTTCTGGGCCTCTTTTAGACTTGACTCTGACACCTATTATCATGTGCTATTGGGTTAATTTACTATCTTTGGACTTCAATTTTCTCATCTAAAAATGAAGAAGGTTGGACTCAGTCAGCGACCTTCAATGTGTTGCTACTGCATTTTTGGCTCTGTTAAAAATAAAACTTGTAAAATGGGGATATCTCCTACAGAATTCAACCCCTAGGGTCTCTTTAAAGAGTAAACAAGATGGGATCCCTGGGTGGCGCAGCGGTTTGGCGCCTGCCTTTGGCCCAGGGCCTGATCCTGGAGACCTGGGATCAAATCCCACGTCGGGCTCCTGGTGCATGGAGCCTGCTTCTCCCTCTGCCTATGTCTCTGCCTTTCTCTCTCTCTGTGACTCTCATAAATAAGTAAAAAATTAAAAAAAAAAGTAAACGAGATGACAAACAAGACATTCTTCTGCTTGGCACACAGGAATTGCTTGATAACGTTAAGACCACTAAGTTCAGCTTGCTTTTCCACAGCGCCCTCAGCATTATCATCCTACGCCTTCCCACGCCTTCTCTCATATTCTAGACAAGTGTTTTGCCACCTGAAGTTCAATGAGCAACAGTATCTTTGGGGCTTGTGGGCCAGGGGAGAGACAGGAGCACCTGTTAACCCCGGGCATTTCTCATCAACTTTTCTGATCTCTGCGGAGTCTCTCTGTGCCCTGTGCTCCGCTCCAGCTGCTGCTGCTCTGGGAGCTTGTGAATTTGCCTCGGTAGGGAACCTGCACCCGCACCCCCCTTTGTACACCCAGGTAACACATACACACTCCACTTTCTTTCCCTGAGCTTCATTAATGCAAAGCAATCGGAGGAAGCTGACTTTTATTGAAGATTCAGGCTAATGGAGGGAAATTACTGCATCTGATAGTACAGCACAGGCGGTCATTTAAATGGAATATTAACAGTGTTCTAAAATCCATAGCCTTTCTCTGCCACTGAGAATTTCACCTAGGCTCTGATCTCAAAGTCATCTTCCCAGAACGTTCTCTCCCTCACCACCTTAGCCTTCCACAATCCTCAGATTTCCAGTATTTCTCATGAAGATCAGTTTCATTTTTTACCTCCCACACCCCACCCAAAGTGGGCTCTGATGCTCTGCTAAGCAAGGATCAAGTACTTTGACGGTCTGCAGCACACAACATAGGCAGAGGCTTTGGAATCAGTTTCTCCTTCAACCTGGTCATGTATTTTAGGCTGTGCTTCCATCCCTGGAAACAGGTGAAGGGAAAGAAGGAAATATAAAGATATAAAAGCAGTATATTTTCTCCCTCTGTTTAGAGAGAGACTCCAGGTATATGATCTTCTTTTTTCCTTTCCAAAGTAAATGTTATCTTTGCAGTTTTCATTATACCCATCCTAAACCTTGCTGTTACCCAATATTTAAAACAGATTAATAGCCTGCTGTTTTTCCAAAGCAAAGGTTGGAGAACCTGCAGCTCCACATACTGACAGCCCCAGGCCGCCCTGGAGGTATCTCAGCATGAACCCCAGGGCAGCTCTCAAACTCTGTGTAGAAGGACCTTTAAAAAAACCCCAAAACAGAAACCATCCAACTTCTTAAGGAATGACCATTTCTGAAATGAAATAGAGTAAGAGACCAGAAAATAAAGTTAGAATAAAAGATATAACAATTTAATCCCCGATTTTTTTTTTTTTATGAGATGCAACAGATGTAGAATAACTGTCAGCTTGATATAAAAGTCTAAATACCTACTCTTTTGGGCAGCCCGGGTGGCTCATTGGTTTAGCGCCGCCTTCAGCCCAGGGCATGATCCTGGACACCTGGGATCGAGTCCTGGGTCGGGCTCCCTACATGGAGCCTGCTTCTCCCTCTGCCTGTGTCTCTGCCTCTCTCTCTCTCTCTCTCTCTCTCTCTCTGTCTCATAAATAGATAAATAAAATCTTTTTTAAAAAAATGCCTACTCTTCTTTTCAGTGCTTATCTTGCTGCAGATCCATTAACCAACAGTTCATGGTATCAGCTGATTTCTAATACTCAGTTCAGAAACTGTAAAATTTTCCTATGAAAATCTTAACTCTACGGGTCTGACCTGCATGAACAGTACCACACTAGATGTGTGGAACACATAGCAATTCCAAAGGAAATTTAGTTGTGAGACATCCTTTCCAGCCTGTAAAGTTTTCCCTGTTTCATTTCCCACTCAGCAGGCTGTCCCCACAGTGATATGTGTGGTGGCTCATGGATGCTAGCAGACATCCTGTAAATCCTTATGAAAATGGTTTATTTTCCTGAGCATGTTGGGTTTGGTTGAATTTACTCTGGGTCCTGAGGCTAAGATCCTGTGATAATTTAGCATAGCTGGACTTGTTTTATAAAATTTAGTTGTTTTTCACTTTTTTATTTCTCAAAAAGTTGAGTAATTTAAAAATAACACGTAGTACTATTAAAAACAGACGGGAAGATGCTAAAGTTATTTTTCATGTGTCGTTTTGTACCCCCCCCCAAAAAATAATCTCTTTGTAATAACTTGAAACAAGAGGGTGCCCTCAATCGGTTAGAGTTCTGGCATTTAACAGTATCAAGAGCTTGCTTTCTTCTTTCTTTCTTTCTTTCTTTCTTTCTTTCTTTCTTTCTTTCTTTCTTTCTTTCTTCTTTCTTCTTTTTTTTTAGAGCTTTCTTTTCGATATAAGTGCTTACATCTGTCAGTGGTGGGGCATAGGATGGGAGGTGTAGGGAAGTGTCTTGACACGTCTGTTCATGAGTGGGGATTCAATTCAGCTACGAGTCTGTAGAGACTTTTCCTGAGCTACCAGCATTCCTTTCAAACTTTACCTCTTCCCTGTTCTTCCATTTCTACTCTCAAATCTCTTGCCAGTAGAAAAACTGGAAAGAGGGAAGAGAGAGAAGTGATTCAATTAAGTAGAAACCCCGACATGTGTCAATTCTTTTTTTTTTTTCCCTCTCCGAATTCACCTCAGATTCAATTCCACTATCTAAATCTAAGTTTTCATCCCCAAACCGGATTTGGAGGCAGGTAGTTCTTCTTGATGAACAATTTTTAGAGTTATGATGGTCACCTGAAACAAGAAGTATAAATTGGGTCAGTTGTTCCTAACAATTCCTGTGTTTTCATACTCCCTGAAAGAGCTTTGATACAGGTGAGGTTTGAGAACAAGCCCGCTCCCTGGGGAATTTCATTCCTGCAGTTAAGCCGGTTCTGCAGACTTACAGGGTGCTGGCTGTTGTGTTAGGCCCTGACCATATAAATCTGTGTAAGACACATTCCCTTCCCTTGAGAAGCTCATGGGACCCAATTTGTTTGTTGACTTTAGTAATTGAAGTTTTTATTCATGTCTGCAGAACATGTATAAGTCTCCAAAAGTCTAATAGAATTTTTTAAATTGTTCATTGCTATTTTTGGCTCTTTTCACTAAGTGCCTTAAAATGCCCGAACTTAAAAGTCATTTTATCCCTTCTAAGCTACCTTTCTTAATCTCCCCACTAGGTTAGACATCCTTCTATTTGTACTTGTAGCATTCTGCTTTTCATGTAGCATAGCGCTTACCACACATCTTTGTAAACTACTTCTTTTTCTGGCTTCCTCACTAGATTTTGAGCTTTCCAAAGGCAGGACCTGCTTCTTAGTCACCACTGGATCGTTAGAACCTATAACGTTTCCTGGCACACAGTCAAGCTGTATAAATGTTTATTGACTTGTGGGATGAATAAAGGAAGGAAAGGAAAAGGCTCCACTTATTTCTTCCTTAAATTGCTCATAGCTAAGCTGCTATAAAAATAGGACATGTAGCAGTTTGGCTCTCTCTACATTCACTCAGCTCCTTGGATCTCCATGTTGATTTGTTAATGCAAAGGACTAAAGAGCTCTTTGAGACCAGCATCTCACATAAGTCACATTTAAACGTGGGTTTCCTGGCTGTGGAATGTATGATTACAGCGTTGTGGCTGAGACAAAATGGATACAGTATTAATAAAAGGCCACCGAGTGTCCTACCTCCACCCCACTTCACACAGGCAGTTTCCTGTTGTAATTGAGGCACAGGATATTTAGAATTATATCTATTATATATTTAGCTCTACTGTATATCAGGGGTATGACCTTGGGCAGATGGGGATCATTTTGAACCACAGTTATCTCATCTGCAAAATGAAATGCCAATAGGAAGGTACTTCATAGTGCTGCTGTGAGTAATAAAAAGTTAGTATTTATAGAGTTCCTAGAACAGTTTTGCGCATTAATCAGTGCTCAATCAATGTTAGCCCAGCATGAAAGATGTTTACATTTCTCTAAAAGAGTGTTCACTTTGCACTTACTAAATGTCAAAGGGCAGGGTTTCTGAAATGTGTCCTTCATTTACATACGTGTAATTGTTAATAAGTGCAGATCTCTGTAGCCCAGCTGTAGATTTGAGAAAGGAAATACAACTGCTACGTTCCGTATGTTGCTAAGGGTGACACAGGGAAGAGTGAGTGTTTCTCCTTAGGGATCATAGTAACTTGGGTCAATATCTGGTGATTACATTTGAAACAACCCCATGATTTCATTGACAAAAGAGGTGTCTTGAAGCGTCCTGAGTTACCCACCACAGCAAGCTCTTTCTGCTGCCCCCTACAGGCGACAGACCTCCTCTGACCTCTATTTTCTTCTATTTTTTCAAGGTGTGCCAACACAATTCATTTTGAATTGAGCCAAGCAGCATGGCAAAAGCTAAATAAGGCATATTAACTATTTACTGGACTCTATTTATCTTTAACATAAATTCTCTAAAATACTCCATTATTTATTATCCAGTAGAAGACTGAGGCTTTCCTAGATTGATATCATATGATTTAACATGCAATCATCGGACAGAATTGAGAAATATTATATCCATCTAGACTCAAAAGCAGGCTAAAAATCAAGGAGGAAAGTTACATTGGCAAAAATATATGATACAAAATTGCGAATGAACTGCTTGTGGGTTCTCAACAAAAAAAGATTTTTTTTTTTTCTCCAGTTGCTTTAAAAACTTAGGCTTTCATGTTTGCAGTTACTGCATTTGGGGAAAAATAATTGCTGGTTATTTTGTCACATTTCCTGTTGAGTTCAAATGTGCTTTCAACTAATTTTTTTAAGCAAAAGTCACTGAATTATCATAACTGTATCAGCAACACTAAAGAACCCACAGTGCAAATTGTCCTAAGAAACGTCTTTCATAGCGGAAGATTCTGATTACCATAATTCTGGTGCTAATCTAGCAGTAACTAGCAGTAATCTAGCAGTAACTGTCTTCCAGAAGAAATCTTTGTATAAGAGAAATACTTTTTTAAAAAACAACTACTTCATGGGGATTCACAGCAAATGGAGCTGCCACTCATTTGATGTGTGGGCATATGTTTCTATCTCTTATTTAAATCGACTGAGTTGTCACTGGAGAAGGTTTTACTGAAACTACCCCTTCCTTCTTCCCCCAACCTCCAACAGCTAAGTAAGAAAGTTGTGGGATGACTCTTACTCTAACTTTCAGTTCTTTGGACTGATATATGCTGAACAGTTTCCTTTTAATTTGCTCTAATGGCCTACAATTTCATTTTTCCCTGAAGTATTATGTGTTTTTTTTCAATTATATTGAAATATTATCTGTCTCCGATCTCTGATATGATTCATAGGATCATGGGTCCATTTGTTTGCTGTTTGTTTTTAGCCCTAGAAAATGCTCTGCTCTCTGTAATTTCCTCAGTGGGCCACAAGACTTACTGAAGAGGCAGAAATGCAATGACTCAGCAACAGCTACCTGCAGCAAATGAAAGTCCCAGCTAGAACAGAGCACGCACATTCGTGTAAATCTGTCTTGGCTGTCTGTCTCTTCTCCTACAAATTGGGAATCATTTTAGCTATTACATACGTACTACTAAACCTGTGAACAGAGAAGTTATCATGAGGTTCAGGATTGATATTTTTCTGAAGGAGTTTTAATATATTTTTTAAAGATTTTATTTATGTATTCATGAGAGATGCACAGAGAGAGGCAGAGACAGGCAGAGGGAAAAGTAGGCTCCAGGCAAGGAGCCTCACATGAGACTTGATCCCAGGACTCCAGGATCAGGCCCTGAGCTAAAGGAAGATGCTCAACCACTAAGCCACCCAAGCATCCCGGATTTTTAATATTTGAAATCGAAATAATGGTCAGTATAACTTCTAGGATATTAATGCCATATTGATATATCACCTATCCCATATGGCCCTGGGATCTGGAAGTCTGCAAGGAGAAAGACTTAGAAAGACTCTCCCCTTTGAAGAGTGGTACAACTATTACAAATGATATATTTTGTTTCTAA
Organism: Canis lupus baileyi; assembly: GCF_048164855.1. Lineage (NCBI taxonomy): Eukaryota > Metazoa > Chordata > Mammalia > Carnivora > Canidae > Canis > Canis lupus. The sequence goes on along the minus strand of NC_132841.1, from coordinate 73,732,949 downwards.
AATGGGTACTGTGTTAGATTTCTATTGCTGCTGTAACAAATTATTATAAACTTAGTTTATAATAAATTTATTCCTACCATTCTATAGGTTAGAAGTCTGACACTGGCCTCCCTGGGCTAAAATCAAGGCGTCAACAAGCTGCATTACTCTCTGGAGGATCTCAAGGAATATCCATTTTCCTGCCTTTTCCAGCTTCTACCCACATTCCTTGGCTCCTGACTTCCTTTCTTCATCTTAAATGCCCGTAGTATTGGCTCCCTCTGACCATTCTTCCATGGATCCTTCACATCTCCCTCTTGCCACAACCAGGCAACGTTCTCTGCTTTTAAGGATGCAGGTGATTAGATTTGGTCCACTAGGAATCCTGGATAATCTTCCATCTGATTTTCCTTGACCTAATCACATTTGCGAAGTTCTTTTGGTCATGCACGGCAACACATTCACAGGATCCAGGGACTGAAACACTGATATCTTTGGGGAGCCATTATTCTGCCTCTCACGGGTATTATTTTCAACACTAGTGAAAGCTGACACAGTTGTGTTCTGTAATGATAAGTAACCTACTACTTCCATAGACTTTCCCCAAACTCGCAATTCCATAGTTTTCTTTCTACTGAAATACAGAAGAATAAACTATCTGTTAAAATTACTTAGATTCAAATTAAGGAATTTGAAGTTAACATAACTAATTGGTGTGGGTTTGTGTGTATATGTGTGTGTCTTTGTGTGTTTTCTGAGAGGCTATTTTAATCTTTTCTTTTGCAAAATATCTTTCCCTGTGATTGTACTCTCCATCAGATGGGGCTGATTCAAATGATCATCAACTGGAGGGTGGTTCCTGATATGTTTTTCTTCTGACTCCAAATGTCCCATCACCACAACCATGGTATCCCACTTGTCTTCAGCCCAGAAGACCTCATGGTGTTTAGGTGTAAGTGTATTCTGACAGCTCTAAAAAATGGCATTTAGTGTGAGAAAATGGAATATTACACTCAAGGATGATGGCCAACTGAAGGCTTTATACATGCCCATTAGGCTGGGTTCTTCTCTAGAGTATAAAGGACTTGGTGCTGTGTTGTCTACACTCCCTCCGTCTGACTGCCATCCCAAACAAACAGAGCTGCCATGGAAGCTTGCAGAAGAGAGAACACTTGCCACTTCCTAAGGTCAGCCAGGCTGACATCCAAGAATTATCAATCTATGTACCTCACCATGGCTGCCATAAGTCTCACCCTCTGCCCAGGACCTTATTTTTAAGCAATCCTCATAACAAATTTATATTGTTTTATTTCCTCAGTCTTAGAGATGAGGTGCCTGGGGTTCAGGGTGGCTGAGTAAAGCATCTAAGGTCTCACGGCTAAAAAGCATGGGAGTTTACTAGCTTTCAAAAAACAAAATTGCAAAACATGCTGAAAGACGCGAGAAAAACCACAGCCTAAAGAGACAAAGAAATCAAACCAAACTCAGCTATGTAACCGATTTTCGAATTCTAAGGCAAGGGACTTGAACTATTAAAGATGTTAAGCGCTCTTCTGGAAAAAGTAGACAACATACATAAACAGATGGGTAATATACGCAGAGAGATATGCACTTAAAAAATAATGAAAAGAAAAAATGGTAGAAAGCAAAAACACAGTAACAGAAATGAAGAATATCTCTGATTTGCTCATCAATATACTTACTGGCCTTGGCCATGGGGAATAAAATCAGTGAGTTTGAAGATAAACCAATAGAAACTTCCCAAGCTGAAATTAAAACTAAAAAATGAAACAAAACAAAAAAACACCCCACAAAATATCAAATATAATAGAAAATACAAGAACAGTGGACATATCTAAAGATGTAACATGAACACAATTGGAATAACAGAGGAGATGTAAGAAATTAAAAAGAAGAAATATTTGAGGTACTAATGGTCAAAAACTTTCCAATATTAAAAACAGACCCAAACAACAAAGCCAGGAAGCTCAGGTAATACAAAGCAGGAGAAATATACCTGAAAGAAGAGAATGAGTGAAAAATTTAAAGTGTTGAAAGAAAAAACGCCATCCTAAGTTTCCATTCTAGCAAAATTATCCTTCAAAAGGGAAGAAGAAATGAAGACTTTCTCAGACTAAAAACAAACAAACAAAACAAAACAAAACAAAAAAAACAGGAGACTTAACACCAGCAGACCTGCCTGCAAGAAATGCTAGAAGTTGTTCTTTAGGCAAAAGGAAAAGATATTGAGTGAGTAACATTTATGGAGAAGTGAAACGAATGATAATGTTACAGTAGACAGGAAAGAAGAGTCAGGAATGATACACCCTATATCAAATGGTTAAAATCCAAAATACCATCAATATCAATTGCTAGTGTAGATATGGAGCGATATTCATCGCTGGGGAGAATGCAAAATGATAAAGCCATTGTGGAAGACAGTTGGATAGTTTCTTACAGAGCTACATATAGTCTTACCATATGATTCAGCAATTCTCATCTTTGGTATTTACCCAACTGACTTGAAAATGTAGGCATACAGAAAAACTTGAATGTGAGTATCTATGGTAGTTTTATTCGTGAATCTTAAATGTATATTAATAAATGAAACAAGGCAATATTAGTAGGTTACACATTCTAAGATTCAATTTGTATGACCTCATTTAAAAAGTTCTTTTTTTCCTTCCAACCTCATTAAAAAAGTTTTCTTTTTATATTCCCCATTTACAATATTTCTCGGTCAAGATTGAAAAACAGAACTTTTATACTGCCCTTAAGATATTTTATAAATATTTTTATCAATAATCAAGTTATAAAAAATTCTATTTAGACTTCAAAGCATTTACCACTTTTTCTTTTCCTTTTGACATTCCCATGTTCCAAAATTGCTTTCTAAATCTAAGAAGATAAAAATTTCTCTCTACACTTTTTTTTTTTCACCAACATAGACTGTAAGGAGGAAAGTACATTAAAAACAATAGAGAAGAGAGGTAGATTTATTACACTTCCAAAGTTAAACTTAGCTTGATTGAACTTCCTTGAAATGTGAGCTGCTATCAATTTATGGCTTTAATACAGCTTTATAAATGCAAAAGAACACGCTGGCTAAAGGGTACGAAGAAGTCAGAGAAACATGCTAGATAGTTGAGGGGACAGTGTAGCACAGTGGATAGATCAGCCTTTCTCAACCACACAGTAATGACATTTTGGGAGGATAATTCTTCATTGAGTAGTGGGGGGTAGCTGTACCTGTGCATTGTAGGATTTCAAGCAGCAGCCCTGGCCTATGCCTGATAGACACCAGTGATATCCTCCACACACCCAAGATGACCAAAAATGTCTTCAGAAATGGCCACATGTCCCCTGGGGCGAAAAACCACCCCAAGGTGAGAATCACCAGAATAGAGCAAGGGACTTACAGGCCAAAGCTTAGGATTCAGTTTAACTTTTCCCAATTATTAGCTGAATGCTCTTGGGGAAATCACTTAAGTTCTTTGACCTTTCGTCTCACACCAAAGTAGGCTGAGTCAATTTTATAGGATTTCTAAGTTCAAGTGGGTTAATATATGAAAAATGAATTGTAAATAGTATTATCATGATTATTGGGTGACACAAATATAAATTGTGGATTGAAGTTGAGGTATAAAAAGATAAAACTCTATAAGAGACAAAACTAATATAAAGACTAATATGAAGTTCTCAACTAGGAGAACTTTGCTACCCAGAGTACATTTGGTAAAGTCTGAAGACATTTTTAGTTGTCACAGTTCAGGGAAAGGGTACAACTGGCCTTTAAATTGTAGACAGGCTAGGGATGCTGTTAATCATCCTACAATGCACAGGACAGTGCCAGATGATGAAGAATTATCCAGCCCCAAATATTAGTAGTGCTGAGGTTGAGCAATTGTGCTTATAAAGCCATGCCTTTTTAATATTGTGACAGGCATTTTGCTTTGAGTGACTCTATTGGGCAAAGTCCTGGCAGGGACCAAAAGGCTCATTCAACTGGAATCTGGGAAGTGAATTACTTAGCAAGCTATGAGCAGCTTAGGAAAAGCAGCAAGTGATCTGAAGGCTCCCAAGGTTTGCAGTCGCAGGAAGATGGTGCCTCCTCCAAGCAAGAAGAATCCAGGAGGTAGAGACTGTATTTTCCAGAGCCTGGTGGCAGGAGCTGTGTCACAGGTTGCCAGAATTTGGTGCTAGATCAGGAATGGAGCAGGGGAGATCTACCCCAATCTCTTCTTCTTCCCTCAGATCTCCCTCCAGACCTGATGGGAAGCCAGAGGACGAAGAGATCTAGGGATCACAGGTTTCAGAGGTCATGCCTCCTCGTAGGGCACAAAGCAAGACAGAGAAAAGCTGACTTATCTGCAAGGAGGGGGAAGAGCAAACACAAAATAATCAGCAGTGTGGCCTTTCTTTTTTTTTCCCTTAGCATGCATCTCAGATACCTATAGTCAGTGAAAGGTGTGGAGGAGACTGGAATCCACAGTGCCAACATTTGCCTGCAAAGTTCATCTGTTTCCCAGGGTCGTCAGCTCATCTTCCAAGCCAGCGTCATACTTAGCAATTCTCAGCTGATGTTCCAGTCTGATATTCCACAAAGAAGTCATGCCCATGGTCACCTACTGTTGATTTTGAGGCCAGAAGCAGTAGTATGGCTATTTGTAGATACGGGTTTATTGATAAGTTGGAGGATAGAAAGGGGACTGGCTTCTAGCCAAGGAGTTGGTGTTTGAACGCAGTTGCACCTCCACCAGTTGTGTGCTCTGGGAAAAATCCTCTGATTTTCCACTTGCAAAATGGAGCAACTGAACAGAACTAGCAGGAGAGTTGCATGGGACCAGAGAGATCCTCTAGTTCCATGTGAACAGTCTGAGGCCCTGAAGGGTGAAGAGAAAACCTTGTTTATTCCAGCTGGAACACTTCCAGCAACTGTGGCCAGAGCAGCAAATCAAAGCAATCCAAAGCCCAAAGCAAAAACTTTGTAGCTGCTGAGACTCAGAGGGTCTTGGAGAGCAATTGCACAATTTGACCAATTAAATGATTACATTTCATTTTTCTGTTTGCGTAAGCATGTACTGAACACTGACTATATTCCAGGGATTATGGCAGGAGGCTGAGCACCCAATGATGTCACGGTCAAGTTCTGTCTCTTAAGAAAGTTCTCAGCCATGTGGAGGAATTATCTGTCATCTTCATATGCACTATCAAGGGTGTTTCTGTCTTATTTGTATTGTTTAGTCAACACAACAGGCTTGACTACTGAAAGGCTACCATTTAATGAAAATCTGTCCAGGGCCCCTCAAAACCAGCATTCTCACTCTAGAAGACTCACCTTCCTTTGGGGCTTGTGAGTCCTGTGCTGGAAATGTCAAAGTCCACTGGCTGTTGGGATGTTGTCTTGTGTTTTCTCTAGCTATCGTCCATGTCTCTTTTCTCAAATGTTTTTCAAGGTCTCCGTAAGCACATAGCACCCCTCTGGTGTCACCACTTCTCACCAGACCTTGTACACTCCTCTTCTCTCCACCTACTCTGGAAGTCTTGCCTCCTGGCACCCGTGTGTGTTACAGTCTTCCCATGTTTCAGGCAATCACTACATCATTCTACCATCCTTGGAGAATCTCCAAATTCCTGCCTCTTTCAGTGTTGGACTACTCAAAGTCACAATAGGTGTTTTTTGGCTTTGGAGTTTTCTTCTGTAGTATTGTCTCTTTGATTTTTTTCACTGCATGCTTATCCACCCCCTCCACCCTCCCACCCCTCCTGCCCCTGACACACACACACACACACACACACACACACACACACACACGGCTTATTGTGTGCCTGCAGCCCTGGCCTGGCCTGACTCCTGTACCACACGTGGCAGAGCTAGGCCAAGAGTGCTGCCTAGGATGTGAGGCGAGGGCCAAGGGCTCAGCCATGAGCTTCAAACAGGCTGGCCATCTTGAATCTTAGCCTTTGATTCAATTCTTCTCTTATTGCTCTCCTCAGCCATTTTCATTGTGATGTTGTTAAATATTTACCATCAACCTGGCCCATTCACCTCTGAATTAGCCCATGATATAGCTGGAAATTTAGGGAACTCAAGCAAAAATGTTTGGAACACATTACATTTATTTAATTGCAGAACAAAAATTTCTAGTCTCCTTGAAATTCAGGTGCCATTTAAATGGTGTTCATAATCACAGAGAGTGAGGAGAGCAGAGTAACCAGCTGGATGTTTCCGGCTCCGTTAATCACGAGGACCAAGTTAGTAAGATGGAGTTGGAATGATGTGTCATGATCCCCATGTTTGCCATCAGTTCTCTTTTGCCACTTGGGTCCTAGCATCATGAAGAGTCTAGAAGAGTCTCGATCTGAAGCAAATTTTTGATAAATCAGGTTTGTGGAAAGCAATACTTTATACATTTCTAATAGCAGTTATCTGTTGCTGCACAATTACCCCAAAACATAGTGGCCAGAAGGTGTCAGAGGCTGGAAGACCCCACTTCCGAGGTGATTCACCCACATGGCTGGCTAGTTCATGCTGTTTGTTTGCAGGAGGGCTCAGGTCTTCACCATGTGGATTTCTCCAGAAGGTTGCTTGAATGTCCTCATAACATGGCTTTCCCCAGACTGATCCAAGAGAGCAAGGCATATTCTGCTGCAATGTTTTTAATGACTTGGCCTTGGAAGTCACAAGTGATCATTTCCACAATATCTGTGAATCCCAGGAGCTGAAGTTCATTGAAGGCCATTTTGCAGTCATTATAGAGGGCATCTGGCGGCTGCCCAGATATCAACCAATGTCTAGTGGCATTCAAGGCTTTCAATAAAATATACACATAGTTGAGTAATCAGTTAACATCTTGGTAATGAAAAACATACTGGAATATCAAAGTATGACTCATTTTTAAAAAGATTTTTAATTTATTTATTCACAAGAGACATACAGAGGGAGGCAGAGACATGAGCAGAGCAGGAAGCCCAATGCAAGACTCAATCCCAGGACCCCAGGATTATGTCCTGAGCCGAAGGCAGACACCCTACCACTGAGCCACCCAGGGGCCCTGAGATTCATCTTCTTTAGCTCATTGCCATCCTGATGTCTCAATGTCTGCTTGGCAGATCTGCTACCTTTGTTTCCCAGAGACCCCGAGGACTCCACATCATTAGAACCTAAATTTTCAATCTTTCTATGATGTATCACTCCCATAGGGTATTAATTTGGCATCTTTAAAGTCATCCAGTCACATCAAAACATTCAGAATATCCAGAAGTTTGGCAATACCAATTTTCATTTACTACCAAAAATATCACTATACTATTTTTGCAATCAACTCTTTGAACTCTGACTCTAAGAGCTTTGGCTCCAGAGTCTAGCTGATACAATTTCATAGGAAACTCAATGGAAAGATATGATCTTGGAATCTAAATGAAGTAGCACTTATTATCTGAAGGGCTTTCTTTCCCTGTCATAAACTGTCACCCTGACCCCAAAAGAGAAGAAATAAGCCCTAATTGATGTCATGGCAAGAAGCCAAGCCAAAGGCTTATAAGTATAGGGCAAGCCTCTTAACCACCAGGAAGAGGTTGTTCATACTCGTGCAAGCCTAAAAGGTTAGTACAGCCTTTTCAAGCAAAAGAGGGTCATACTAATAAAAATTTAGTGCCACACAAAATGGAAGCAACCATAGTGTTCACTACAACATAAGTGAACTAAACATTCTCTTCTAGAGAAAATCACTTAATGAATTCCATCTGCAAGTAGTTAATTGGAGTAGTTTAAGGGTTCTAAAAAAAAAAAAGTCCTCAATACTGGTGAGTTTTCCTTGGAGAATAGAATCAAAGTCATCACTCAGGGGAAATTATAATTAGTATTACTTACTAAACAAGCATGGTTTTTTTTCAAATTACAAAACTTGACCACCATTTTATAAGGAAAAACAAATAATAGCCCAGAGCCAAGCAAACCAATTATTAGCAAATACACCCACGAGAAATGCTTTAAGTCTATGAAATTTAGATGCTTTGATCAAATATTGTTAACTTTTAATAAGAAACAAACTAGTGTGTGATATGTCATATTTCAAGGTCATTTTCACTGATGTGTTCTGCAGGGAAGCAATGTTAGAATTTTTGTGAAATTAAGCAATTTAAACTATTTAGCTGGATTTCAAAGTTTTTTTTTAAATAAATAAAGAATTAATAGGGATATGGTTTTTTATAGATTCAATACACTGAATAAATTCAGTACAGTAGTTTACTTAAGTAATAGAAAAACCTACTGGAAAAAAAGAATTGACCTAATCATAATAGGATTTTCCCTGCGGATTTTGCAATCAAATACAATCTGTTCCACGGAAGGTTTAATCAAATGAAAACTCAGAGTGTAGTAAAAAATTGCATAATAATTAAGGGGAGGAAGGTGGTGGAAGACCTTAGTCTGATTTATTAAAATATATGGTTAATGGAATAGTTTTTAAGGCATGCTGTGTGGTGGGAAATAATATGTTTCACAGAGAGCAGACTCGGAGTGAAAAGATCTGCAATTTAGTCCTGGTTTCAGTGTGTATTAGCTTGTAACCTTGGACAGGTCACATCTTTTTAAACTTGGATTTTTGTTCTGTAGAGTTGATTTAAAAATAATTATGTTGTCCATTTCACAGTGCTAATGTAATGATCAAAAGAGATCATGTACATGGAAATACTTTGTAGACTCTTTAACTGCTAGATATATGCAATTTATTTGTATTGTATTCAAGTATATGGAGTAGTAACCTAAACTGGTGAGCAGTTGTCTAGTACTGACCTTCAGGGAATTTACTTTAATGAATACTTTACTATAATTTAAGTTAACACATTGGGGTGCCTGGTGGCACAGTTGGTTGAGCGCCCCACTCTTGGTTTCAGCTAGGGTCATGATCTCATGGTCATGAGATTGAGCCCTGAGTTGGGCTCTGCACTGGACATAGGGTCTACTTGAGATTCTCTCTCTCTCTCTCTCTCTCTTCATGTGCATCTCCCGCTCATGTGCATTCTCTCTCTAAGATGGATAAATAAATCTTTAAAAAAAATAACACATCAACTCTGTGTGTATAATTACTGTTTCTTGAGTACTCAAAAGTTGTTTTTCTTGAGTGGGCTACCCCCTTCATGGTCTTTTCTTTATTAAAATGAATATGATCATCTCTTTTTGCCTTAAAATACAAAGGAAAATTTAAATTCAGCACATGCCCTTCTGTTGTTTCAGTTCATTTATGAAGTGAATGGTCACTATGTGCTAAGTCTGGGAAATAATCTGATTCATCTTTCACTCAAAGAGCTTTTCGCCAATGGGGACATAAGCTACAATTGCATATAACTGATTATAATACAAAGCAGATGAAAAACAACATCTATAAGAATGACCCAAAGTGCTGGTGCTATAGGGAAAAACCTGATTTCTAGAGAGAGGTTTTAAAAGTTGTATGGATTTGGTTAAATAGCATACTCCATGCAAACAGAGCACCAAGGCAAAGAGTGGTCTGCTCTAGCTGGAAGATACTTCACATGGTGGAAGTAGAGGGTACTACATGACTGAAAAGATAGGCTGAGGTTACATCAGGAAGAAATTTGAAAGCAAAACAGGCAGAACAAAAAGCCAACAAGAATAGAAGAGCAACAACTTCTGGTGTGACATGTCTCCAAAGACAAGGGAAACAAAGGCAAACATGAGCTTTTGGGACTTCATCAAGATAAAAAGCTTTCAGGATGCCTGCATGGTTCAGTGGTTGAGTGTCTGCCTTTGGCTCAGGATGTGATCCTGGAGTCCCGGGATTGAAATCCACATCGGACTCCCCATGGGGAGCCTGCTTCTCCCTCTGCCTATGTGTCTGCCTCTCTCTGTGTGTCTCTCATGAATAAATAAAATATTAAAAAAAAAGATAAAAAGCTTTTGCACAGCTAAGGAAATAGTCGACAAAACCAAAAGACAACCTACAGAGTGGGAGATTTTCACAAATGTTCTATCAGATAAAGGGTTAGTATCTAAAATCTGTAAAGGACTTCTCAAACTCAACACCCAAGGAACAAATACTCTAGTCAAGAAATGGGCAGAAGACATGAACAGACATTTCTCCAACAAAGACCTACAAGTGGCCAACAGACACATGAAAAAATGCTCCACATCACTCAGCATCAAGGAAATACAAATTAAAACCACATTGAGATACCACCTCACACCCATCAGAATGACTAAAATTAACAAGTCTGGAAATAACAAATGTTGGGGAGGATGTGGAGAAAGGGAAACCTTCTTGTACTGTTAGTGGGAATGCAAGCTGATACAATCACTCTGGAAAAGAGTGAAAATGGAGCTACCCAGCAATTGGACTACTAGGTATTTACCCAAAGATAGGAATATATTGATCTGAAGGGACACTTGCACCTCAATGTTTATAGCAGCAATGTCCACAAGAGCCACACTATGGAAAGAGCCCAGATGTCCATCAACAGATGAATGGATAAAGAAGATGTGGTATATATAAACAATGGAATATTACTCCGCCATAAAAAAATGAAATCTCGCCATTTGCAACAGCATGGATGGAGCTAGAGGGTATTATGCTAAGTGAAATAAGCCCATCAGAGAAAGACAATATCATGATTTCACTCATATGTGGAATTTAAGAAATAAAACAGAGGAGCATAGAGGAAAGGAAGGAAAAATAAAACAAGAAGTAATCAGAGAGGAAGACAAACCATAAGAGTCTCTTAACCATAGGAAACAACAACAGCTGGAGGGCAGAGGGATGGGGGATGGGGTAATAGGGTGATGGGCATTTAGGAGGGCATGTGATGTAATGAGCACAGGGTGTTACATACAACTGAGGAATCGCTGAACTCTATCTCTGAAACTAATAATATACTATATGTTAATTAATTGAATTTAAATTAAAAAAAAGAAGAGACACTTTTTTTTTTCCCTCTTAGAAGATTGTCTCATAATTGTTCTTATGATAGAAACAATAGGGTTCTGGTGGGGAGAAACCTCACAAAATGACACAAATAAGATGATTAAAATAATAACTTAAGTCTCACAATGACTCCATTGTCTTCTAATCCACATTTTACAAATTGAGAAATTCGTCTTAGAGAGGGTAAATATTGCCAGCTTCATTGACATGGACTGAATTGCATCCCTCACAAAATTTGTATGTGGATGCTTTTCCCCATCCAGTATGGTGGTGCTTGGAGGTGGGGCCTTTGGAAGGTGGGTTTCGATGAGGTCATGAGAGGGGGTCCTGGTCTGTTGAGATTCATGGCTCTAATAAGAAGTGACATCAGAGAACTCTGTCTCTCTCTGTGTCTCTGTTTCTGTTTCTGTCTGTCTCTCAGAGCTCCTACAAAGAAGATGCCATGTGAGCACAAAGCAAGAAAGTAGCCATCTACAAGCCAGGAAGAGAAATCTCATCGGAAACCAACCATGCTGGCATCCTAATCTTGGAGTTCCAACTTTCAGAACTGTGAGAAAATATTGTTTAAGCTATCCAATCTGTTTTGGTTATGGTGGCTCAAGCTGAGTAATACACTCATGTGGCTGGTAAGTCTGGGTCAAAACTCAGGCTTGTGCTTTTAATCTCAAGATTAAATAAAAATAATATAATCTACCTTCCCAAACTAAGATAAATAATAATAATAATTGTAATAATAGAAATAATAACTAACATGTTCTAAATACGTGTATTAACTCATTAAATCCTTAGTATAAAGTTATGAAGTTGGCTCTATTATTATTGTTTAATATGCTCATAAAATAATTCATTATAAAAGTAAAATTCAAACCTCAAAATAAATAACAGAGAGTAATTAATAACTTAAGTGGAGACAGCCTTTTAACAATGGTAGATTGCATTCAATATAGGTACACAACTCTAAGTGAAGTTTTTTTGTTTTGTTTTTTTGTTTTGTCTATAATTAATTCCTAGGCTGACAGTGTCCCTGGAACAACATTTTTGTAATCTCATGCTTCAGATATTAGTGGTGAGAAATTATAACGGCTTTGAAATAGAAGAATCCAGAATGTGCGACAGGCATACACATGGGACACAAGTATGCAGACTGACTGGCTCTTAGAAATGTTTATCTGTTTAGAAACCTGAACTTGAAATTTTGCAAGAAAATTCACAGTAAGATGCCTGACCATCTGGGTATTCTGAAGCACACACAGCAATCACACATTGCTAATGATCTGTCTAGAGAATAAATTATCTTATTTAAATAAATACCTGTCACAATAGAAAATTTGCCTCAGGGGAAAGATATGCACATATTCATCAAGTTGGGAGGATTATGAAAGGACCAGAAAAGCATAATTAGTGGGAATAGAAAATATAATGATATGAGGGAATGTGTGAAAGAACAGTTCTTATAAAAGTACAACATTATGAAGGATCAGTTCAAACAGAATAAATCAAAGATTTACTTAATCAAATTCACTTCTCTCTTCAAATTTTCCTCCCCCAGCCCACAAATCTTGTGAATTCTCTCATTTTAAATTGTTTTCTATATTCTTTGTTTCAGAAAAGCAGCATTTTGATTTTAGAGAAGAAAATTCTCCACCAGGTCCTTTCCTCAGGCCCACAAAAATAGTTTTTAAAAGTTAAACAATTACAGCTGTAATTCTTGTACAAAATTCATAGCTGACCCATCTTTTAATAATAACTGCTTTAACCAAACAGCTTCAGCACCTAGGAATCAATTCTTTGCTCAATAGTATCAACCAATGAGATGGATCTCTCACATCTATAAAGTATACCCAACAAATGAGTGAATTCTTACATTATAGCAGGATTAGATTAATCATAGAATAAAATTAATACAATGATGTGAATTATATTTATAGATATGTCTTCACGTAATGAATACAATAAAGGACATTCCATTTCCCAACCTAAGTTCTAAAATAATTGAAATAAGACAAAAGGATCAACAGTTAGAGACCAAAATAACCCTTTTGTAACAGAGATCTGTAAGCCTATGGATTTCTCATACTGAACCCCAAGATTAGACAGACTTACAGATCAGCATGGGACTGGAAATAACTCTCAACCTGCAGGTATGGGGCTCTTCCTTAGATGAGCAGAGTCAAGACTGATTCTCTACAGGCAGTTAACTCTTAAGAAAAAAGCAAAGGAAGGATCTGAGTGACCCATGCCTCCTTCTCTATCCAAGCTCAACCATCACTTATGTCTGAGAGTGCACAGAACTGCTTACAGTATTAACCTGTGAAGTTCCTCTATGTGGAGGGAAACATCAGAAGCTAGGAAGAAGCATTTCCCTGCTCACTATATGTACTGGAATAATTTTTGAGATGTAATCTCTCCAAAGGATACTTGAATAACAATGAGTTCATCCAGTCCAGGTCCCCAGAACCTCCCATGTCATGCAAAAGATAGTTATCTTATTTAGTGAAATTCCAAGAACAAATATTTTGTGATTGCAAAGGTATAATAAAAAATGATCAGACCACTTCCCATTCCCTAGGATGGCTATAGTAAAAACCACAAAAACTAATATGTGTTGGAGAGGATGTGGAGAAATTGAATCATTGTGCTTTGCTGGTGGGAATGCAAAATGGGGCAGCTACAGTGGAGACAATTTCATGGTTTGATATTGTGTTTATAATAAGAAATATATATTTGGTCTTTGTCCCATTTCTGGCACAGAACCTCTAAAAGGCTTTTAGTTTCCTAAATGTTGAAGGCAACAAAGCTGTCTCTTGTTAGGTTAATGAGGTGAATTTTGGATCCTGTCTAAAAATGGGGGCTGGTTGCCAGGAGAACCAACCATGTGATTAGAAGATTGGAACTTTCAATCCTATCTCTCAGCCTCCAGGGAGAGGAAGAAGCTTCAAGGTTGAATCAATCACCAATGGGCAACGATTTTATCAATCATGACTATGTAATGAAGCCTCCCTAAAACCCCAGAAAGACAGAGTTTTGGAGAGCTTTGAACACATGGAGGTGCTGGCAGAGTGGCATGCCCAGAGGGAGCATGGAAGTTCTACACCCCTTTCCCTAAATTTGCCTTATGTATCTTTTCCATCTGGTTCTTGAATTATATCCCTTTATAAAAAACCAGTGATCTAGTAAGTAAAATGTTTCTGCTCTAGCAAATTAATTGAACCCAAGGAGAGGGTCATGGGAACCTCTGATTTATGGCCAGTTGTTTAGGACAGGTAACAACCTGGACTTGTGGTTTTTTTTTTTTTTTAAGATTTTATTTATTTATTCATGAGAGACACAGAAAGAGAGAGAGACACAGGCATAGGGAGAAGCAGGCTCCATGCAGGGAGCCAGACGTGGGACTGGATCCTGGGACTCCAGGATTACACCCTGGGCCAAAGCTGGCGGTAAACTGCTGAGTCACCCGGGCTGCTCTGGACTTGTGTTCTGAAGAAAAGACTCACAACAGCCATACTCTCAATTTCCAAGGGGAAAGAATACTTTATTGATATTATAACAATCTAATAGAAGCAAGAAGAAGAAAAGAAAAATCTGCACATAGATGAGGGCAAGATTAAGCAATAAAGAAGAATAAGACAAAGTTACATCAAATTGGGTACTTAGAACATCCCACCTCATTAGCTGGGGAAGCCCCGTGGAGACAGCCAGGTTGGAGTCCCCACTGAGAAGCCTGGGTGGAGTGCCCTCTCCTCAGGTGAGGCTTCCAACTGACTATCCTTATTAGGGCTGTATTTATGGGGCAAATGGCTGGGTCTGAAATTAAACATTTGTTTGCCTACATGTAGTTTGGAATGAGGTACATTTCTATGTTATCATGTCTTTACATTTTCAAGGAGCCTTTTGCTTGCCTCCCCTCCCAGATTCCACCATTCTGGGGGGCCAGGGCCACCTGGAGCTGGAGGGGATAGAAGGCAAGATTTATAGCTCTTGGTGTCCAGACCAGAAGAGCCAGTTGTGACCTGGAAGCCAGCAAATGTCAACTAATCAGGCTCCTGAAGTCACTTGTGCAGCACAAGGCTCCCTAGACTATGGTGATCAATTATTTAGCCAAACACCAGTCTAGATGTTGTAGCAAAAGTATTTTTCAAATGTAATTAACACTGAAATCAGCAAACTGAGTAAAAGAGATTACCCTTCATAATGGGAGTGGACCTCATTCAATCATTTGAAGGCCTTGAAAGCAAAGACTAAGGATTCCCAAAGAAGAAAGCATTCTCCCCAAGTAGGCAACATATAAATAAGACTTGCCTGAGTTTCCGGTCTGTCAATCTGCAAAATTTAGACTCAAAACCACAACGCTTATCTGAACTTCCAACCTCCTGGCCTGGCTTGCAAATTTCAGACTTCCCAACTCCCATAATCCTGTGAGCTAATTCTTGAAAATAAATCTATGTATATATATGCCCCTTTATAGAGAGAACCTATTGGTTTGATTTCTCTGGAGAACTCTAAGAGAGTATATACCCAAAAGAATTGAAAACTGACACTCAAATACTTGTAATAAATGCTCCTAGCAGCACTATTCATAATAGCCTAAAGGTAGAAACAGCCCAAATGCTCATCAACAGATGAATGGATACACAAAATGTGGTAATCCATACAATGGAGTATTGTTTAGTCATACCAAAGAATGAAATACTGATATATAATTCAACATTGGTGAACCTCAAAAACTTCTCTAAATGAAAGAAGCCAGATGCTAAAAGTCTTATATTGTATGATCCGTTTATCTGAAATATTCAAAATAGGGAAATCCATAGAGACAGAAGAAAGATTGGTAGTTGCCAGGGGCCAGGGATGAGGGAACTGGAGGGGACTGCTTAGTAGGTACGTGGATTCTCTTTGGGGTGACAAAAGCATTTGGGAACTTGATAAACGTGAATGTTCTAACTGCCACTGAATTGTATGTTTTAAAATGGTTCATTCTATGTTATATGAATTTCACTTCAATTTCAAAAAAAAGAGTAGAACTTGGTGATGAATTAGACATATATGAGCAGAGGACAGGGTGAAGATGAAAATGAAGCCAAGGTTGGTTTCAGGCTGAGTGATTGGGCCACCTATGGTATCATGAATAACACCAGGAACTGTGAATTCAGAGAACAAGGAGGAAATGCGGTTTCATACATGTTGACATTGAGCTAGTGGGATATTCAAGTGGAAAGATGCTGAAGGTGTTTGGAAAACTTGAAGCACAAGGTGGATGACAGATTAGTAAAAGTTGTAACTAGATAGGGAAAGAGTCTTGTGAATAGAACTCTGGCTCCCCACTTTCCACCCTTGGACATCTCATTAGTCTCCTGGGATTCTTTAAAAAAGGGTACCGCCAGAAGCACAATTAAAAAGCTACTGGTGGCTCTGGAAAAAAGCATAAAGGATTCAAGAGATGTCATGACTGCAGAATTTAGATCTAATCAGGCCGAAATTAAAAATCAATTAAATGAGATGCAATCCAAACTGGAGGTCCTAACGACGAGGGTTGATGAGGTAGAAGAACAAGTGAGTGACATAGAAGACAAGTTGATGGCAAGGAAGGAAGCCGAGGCAAAAAGAGAAAAACAATTAAAAGATCATGAGGAAAGGTTAAGGGAAATAAATGACAGCCTCAGAAGGAAAAATCTATGTTTAATTGGGGTTCCAGAGGGAGCCGAAAGGGACAGAGGACCAGAAAGGGTATTTGAACAAATCATAGCTGAGAACTTCCCTAACTTGGGGAGGGAAACAGGCATTCAGATCCAGGAGATAGAGAGATCCCCTCCTAAAATCAATAAAAACTGTTCAACACCCCGACATTTAATAGTGAAACTTGCAAATTCCAAAGACAAAGAGAAGATCCTTAAAGCAGCAAGAGACAAGAGATCCCCAACTTAAATGGGAAGAAATATTAGGTTAACAGCAGACCTCTCCACAGAGACCTGGCAGGCCAGAAAGGGCTGGCAGGATATATTCAGGGTCCTAAATGAGAAGAACCTGTAACCAAGAATACTCTATCCAGCAAGGCTCTCATTCAGAATAGAAGGAGAGATAAAGAGCTTCCAAAATAGGCAGAAACTGAAGGAATATGAGACCACCAAACCAGCTCTGCAAGAAATATCAAGAGGGGAATCTGTAAAAGAAAGAGGAAGTCCAAAGAAACAATCCACAAAACAGGGACTGAATAGATATTATGATGACACTAAATTCATGTCTTTCAATAGTAACTCTGAACGTGAATGGGCTTAATGATCCCATGAAAAGGTGCAGGGTTTCAGACTGGATAAAGAAGCAAGACCCATCTATTTGCTGTCTATAAGAGACTCATTTTAGACCTAAGGACACCTACAGCATGAAAATGAAAGGTTGGAGAACCATTTACCATTCAAATGGTCCTCAAAAGAAAGCAGGGGTAGCCATCCTCATATCAGATAAATTAAAGTTTATCCCAAAGACTGTAGTAAGAGATGAAGAGGGACACTATATCATACTTAAAGGATCTATCCAACAAGAGGACCTAACAGTCATGAATATTGACTGAATGCAGAGCATGAATATGCCCCTAATGTGGGAGCTGCCAAGTATATGAATCAATTAATAACCAAAGTTAAGACATACTTAGATAATAATACACTTATACTGGGAGACTTCAACACGGAGTTTTCTGTAAATGACAGATCTTCTAAGCACAGCATCTCCAAAGAAACAAGAGCTTTAAATGATACACTGGACCAGATGGATCTCACAGATATTTACAGAACTTTACATCCAAATACAACTGAATACACATTCTTCTCAAGTGCACATGGAACTTTCTCCAGAATAGACCACATCCTGGGTCACAAATCAGGTCTTAACCCAAACCAAAAGATTGGGATTGTCCCCTGCATATTTTCAGACCATAATGGTTTGAAACTAGAACTAAATCACAAGAAGAAATTTGGGAGAAATTCAAACACGTGGAGGTTAAAGACCATCCTGCTAAAAGATGAAAGGGTCAACCAGGAAATTAGAGAGGAATTAAAAAGATTCATGGAAACTAATGAGAATGAAGACACAACCATTCAAAATCTTTGGGATACAGCAAAAGCAGTCCTGAGAGGGAAATACATCGCAATACAAGCATCCCTCATAAAACTGGAAAAAACTCAAATACAGAAGCTAACTTTGCACCTAAAGGAACTGGAGAAAGAACAGCGAATAAAACCTACACCCAGCTGAAGAAGAGAGTTAATAAAGATTCAAGCAGAACTCAATGAAATAGAGACCAGAAGAACTGTGGAACAGATCAACAAAACCAGGAGTTGGTTCTTTGAAAGAATTAATAAGGTAGATGAACCATTAGCTAGCCTTATTAAAAACAAAAGAGAAAAGACTCAAATTAATAAAATCACAAATGAAAAAGGAGAGATCACCACCAATACCAAGGAAATACAAACGATTTTAAAAACATATTATGAGCAGCTATACGCCAATAAATTAGGCAATCTAGAAGAAATTTCTGGAAAACCACAAACTACCAAAACTGGGACAGGAATAAATAGAAAACCTGAACAGACCAATACCCAGGGAGGAAATTGAAGCAGTCATCAAAAACCTCCCAAGATACAAAAGTCCAGGGCCAGATGGCTTCCCAGGGGAATTCTATCAAACGTTTAAAGAAGAAACAATACCTATTCTACTAAAGTGGTTCCAAAATATAGAAAGGGATGGAATACTTCCAAACTCATTCTATGAGGCCAGCATCACCTTAATTCCAAAACCAGACAAAGACACCACCAAAAAGGAGAATTATAGACCAATATCCCTGATGAACACAGTTGCAAAAATTCTCAACAAGATACTAGCTAATAGGATCCAATAGTACATTAAAAAGATTATTCACCATGACCAGGTGGCATTTATTCCCGGGATGCAAGGCTGGTTCAACACTCATAAAGCAATCAATGTGATAAATCATATCAACAAGAGAAAAAACAAGAACCATATGATCCTCTCAATAGATGCAGAGAAAGCATTTGACAAAATACAGCATCCATTCCTGATCAAAACTCTTCAGAGTGTAGGGATAGAGGGAACATTCCTCAGCATCTTAAAAGCCATCTACGAAAAGCCCACAGCAAATATCATTCTCAATGGGAAACGATGGAGCCTTTCCCCTAAGATCAGGAACACGACAGGGATGTCCACTCTCACCACTGCTATTCAACATAGTACTCGAAGTCCTAGCCTCAGTAATCAGACAACAAAAAGAAATAAAAGGCATTCAAATTGGCAAAGAAGAAGTCAGACTCTCCCTCTTTTCAGATGACATGATACTGTACATAGAAAACCCAAAAGACTTCACCCCAAGAGTGCTAGAACTCCTACAGCAATTCGGCAGTGTGGCCGGATACAAAATCAATACCCAGAAGTCAGTGGCATTTCCATACGCTAACAATGAAACTGAAGAAAGAGAAATTAAGGAGTCAATCCCATTTACAATTGCACCCAAAAGCATAAGATACCTAGGAATAAATCTAACCAAAGAGGTAAAGGATCTATACCTTAAAAACTACAGAACACTTCTGAAAGAAATGGAGGAAGACAAAAAGAGATGGAAAAATATTCCATGCTCATGGATTGGAAGAATTAATATTGTGAAAATGTCAATGCTACCCAGGGCAATTTACACATTTAATGCAATCCCTACAATCCCTATCAAAATACCATGGACTTCAGAGAGTTGGAACAAATCATCTTAAGATTTGTGTGGAATCAGAAAAGACCCTGAATAGCCAGGGGAATATTAAAAAAGAAAACCAGAGCTGGGGGCATCACAATGCCAGATTTCAGGTTGTACTACAAAGCTGTGGTCATCAAGACAGGGTGGTACTGGCACAAAAACAGACACATAGATTAATGGAACAGAATAGAGAATCCAGAAATGGGCCCTCAACTCTAGGTCAACTAATATTCAACAAAGCAGGAAAGACTATCCACTGGAAAAAGGACAGTATCTTCAATAAATGGTGCTGGGAAAATTGGACAGCCACGTGCAGACGAATGAAACCAGACCATTCTCTTACACCATACAAAAAGATAAACTCAAAATGGATGAAAGATCTAAATGTGAGACAAGAATCCATCAAAATCCTAGAGGAGAACACAGGCAACACCCTTTTTGAACTTGGCCACAGTAACTTCTTGCAAGTTACCTCTGTGAAGGCAAGGGAAACAAAAGCAAAAATGAATTATTGGGACTTCATCAAGATAAAAAGCTTCTTCACAGCAAAAGAAACAGTCAACAAAACTAAAAGACAACCTACAGAATGGGAGAAGATATTTGCAAATGACGTATCAGATAAAGGGCTAGTTTCCAAGATCTATAAAGAACTTATTAAACTCAACACCAAAGAAACAAACAATCCAATCATGAAATGGGCAAAAGACATGAACAGAAATCTCACAGAGGAAGACATAGACATGGCCAACATGCACATGAGAAAATGCTCTGCATCACTTGCCATCAGGGAAATACAAATCAAAACCACAATGAGATACCACCTCACGCCAGTGAGAATGGGGAAAATTAACAAGACAGGAGACAACAAATGTTGGAGAGGATGTGGAGAAAGGGGAACCCTCTTGCACTGTGGGAATGTGAACTGGTGCAGCCACTCTGGAAAACTGTGTAGAGGTTCCTCAAAGAGTTAAAAATAGAGCTACCCTATGACCCAGCAATTGCACTGCTGGGGATTTACCCCAAAGATACAGATGCAGTGAACCAGTGGGACACCTGTAATGTTTCTAGCAGCAATGTCCACAATAGCCAAACTGTGGAAGGAGCCTCGGTGTCCATCGAAAGATGAGTGGATAAAGAAGATGTGGTCTGTGTATACAATGGAATATTACTCAGCCATTAGAAATGACGAATACCCACCATTTGCTTCGACGTGGATGGAACTGGAGGGTATTATCCTGAGTGAAGTAAGTCAATCGGAGAATGACAAACATTATATGGTCTCATTCATTTGGGGAATATAAAAAATAGTGAAAGGGAATAAAGGGGAAAGGAGAGAAAATGAGTGAAAATATCAGAAAGGGTGACAAAACGTGAGAGACTCCTAACTCTGGGAAACAAACAAGGGGTGGTGGAAAGGGAGGTGGGCAGGGGGTTGGGGTGACTTGGTGATGGGCACTGAGGGGGGCACTTGATGGGATGAGCACTGGGTGTTATGCTATATTTTGGCAAATTGAACTCCAATAAAAAAAGGGCACTGCCAACTCCACAATGATTTCTGTGTAAGGTTACTAATATGATGGGCACTATGACCACAAAAATATTGACTATAAAAGCATTTAAAACAGTAGCAGTATTTCTTACATTTATATTATACTAACATGAATACTGTATGCTATTCAGTAGTATAATACATACCTATTTGATTAGTATAACAGTAGCAATGATATCATATCTATTAAACAAATACTTTTTAGAATGGTTTTCCATCCAAAAAAGTGATTTGGGAAATTTGAGACTCCAAGCGATGCCTTGACCCAGATTGCACTGGTAGCGAGTGGTAGTCTGGCCTTCTCTCCTTCCAGCTCCTCTTCTCCTCATTCTTCTTTTAGAGTAGAATTCATCTTTTTGTCTGTCCTGTGTATCCATTCAAGTCCTTCCATTTGCCTTTGACTCAGTATCAAGTCCTAAAATACTAGATATTCGGAGCTATTCTATAATGTAGTAAGTCTAAAAATGCTACTTGCATCATATAGCTACTTTGTGTAAGTGCAAGATTTTAATTTAATTCCATACCTGCTGCAGAATTTATGCAGTATTACAGATAAATCTTTGGTCCACAGGGATATAACATTGAGTAATAGCAAGCATTTCCAACATTTTCCTTGCTTAATGATTCTTTTCTGTCAGGATCTAAAATAACAAGTTTTGAGCCAGCCTTAGTGCTAATTTTTACCTCTTGTGTGATTGGCCAGTAATTTATCATCTTCTACCCCAAGTCAATATGGGAGGATTCCCAATAATCTCTAGGGGCTTTTCCAGGGTGGCATCTTATGATCTCATTGTCCATTTCACTGTGGTGAAAGGTTAAGTTCTACTTAATAAACTCTATGTAAATTTGATTTGTTTAGATTATTTTTTCTGCACAAATAACCATATTTTTGCATGCTTATATAACAAGAAGGCTGATGTTGTGTTTGTCTAAAGATTATAGCTGTGGAAATAGTACTGAAAGCCTTTATCCCAGGGGCTTCTTGAACACTGTCAATTATATTCTACACACAGTCTTGGCTCTGTGAAAACTCTACATGTATTGTATCACAACATATTTTTTCTCTTAAATTTCAAACACATCTATAATCAACAGGATTGGTAATCCATGTGTTTTTCATTCATTTACCCTTAGCTTATATTATTATGTAGTTCATAACAATGTTAAAAGTTTTTTCAACTTGCAAAAGCTGCTTTTCCGAACTTCTCTTTCAGAAAGAAAAGTAAGGATTTTGCAAGAATATTGAAACTCAAATCTTCCTCTAACCTCCTGATCCTAAAAAGGGACCAAGTACTTTGGGAAATAAAACTAGCCAAAATCTGTTTTCTCTTTTCCGTAACATATGTGATTTTTCAGAGGTCAAAGAGGCTGCTCTTTTGTGGACCGTTTTACTTATGAAATATGTCAGCATGCTAGGTACCAGGGACCGTTACAACCAGTGGAAGACCTTTCGTATCTTAATATTGCTGTCGAACTACTCCAAAAAGAAGAAGAAGAAGAAGAAAAAAAAAACAACAACAACCTCATTTTGAAGAAATATTTTAAGGCCATACTTATTTTGAAATACACTGAAAAATGGCCCTAGAGATCAAAATAAATCAAAACAGAGAAGTTTATTTAAAGTGTGCTTTATAAGTTAGACCTTAGTATTACTAAATTAGTGGAAGGTTAGCAAAATTCTGGGTAGCCGAAAGAGACGGAGACACAGAGACAGCCAATGACAAAGTTTTGTAAACAGAATTGCATGAATAGGGTCAGGACAGAAAGGAAAAATATGATGTTGACATTTTTAGTGAAATGTCAGGGATACATTCAATAACAATGTACATGTTTTGTAAATTGACCCTTGGACCTCTTTGAACTATGTTGGGTTTTCCCTTTTCCAGGGGGACTCTTCTCAATAAAGCAATCCTTCCCCCAGTTCATTTCAGCAAACCTTTGTTCAGGATTTGCTGAGGTCTGTTATTATCCATCTTTAACAGGCATGCTGGCAGTGTCCAGAGGGACAAATACCAAAGGCCCAGATTCTGTCCTTGAGAATTTACAATCTGATAGAAGAATACAATAGAGTCTCAACTTTGCTGTCTCCTCAAATGTCAAATGGGAGCATCCTTGTGGATAATATCTCCAAAGGATATTTTGTGAGAGAGGTGATCCCCAGAGGTTATAGGATTCCACCCTTAAGTTGTCCATAACCTATTATGGATCTATCTTCTAAAACTTCACTTTCTCGGGGATCCCTGGGTGGCGCAGCAGTTTAGCGCCTGCCTCTGGCCCAGGGCGTGATCCTGGGGACCCGGGATTGAATCCCACATCGGGCTCCCGGTGCATGGAGCCTGCTTCTCCCTATGCCTGTGTCTCTGCCTCTCTCTCTCTCTCTCTGTGTGTGACTATCATAAATAAATAAAATTAAAAAAAAAAAATAAAACTTCACTTTCTCTATCGCTTTTCTTGGGTTATAATTGTCTGAAGTATAATGTTTACTTATACACCAATATTTTAGGAACAGAAATTTCCTTGCCCCAAGATTACCCAGATTTTTGAAACTTTGGCTCTGACTAACCACTTTCCTCAGTTTAAGTATCAGAGCCATGAAGGTGCCCTCTGTTGGAGTCTTCGTTAGCATGTTCAAAAACTTTGGTATGTACAAAATTAGCCAAGGAGCCTGGATACCAGAGCCTTTGGATCTTCTCAGAGATGGCTTACTTAGGCTTATGGTACAGCCTTTGAAATTTTGATAAATACTTGAGGAGTTTCTGATGTACATAAGTCCAAAAGCCTTGCTCTATGAAACCATTTTCTATGGAATGCTCCTGCCCAGAGCAACAAATGTCTTTCTGTCTATACAAGAGAAGACGGTTCTCATGGATGTTTCTTTACTGTTATAAAATACATTCATAAAGTCAAGTGTAGCTTGGCTGGACAGTGTCTTCACATCTAACTCCCCTTCTGAAATATGGGAACTAACTATCATCCAGCTCACAGTTCTTTGGACTGGAACTTAATGCTAAACTTTTAAAATTAAGACTCTGTCTACCAGGCATTTTTGTCTTCCAGGCATTTTTTTTTCTTTCTTCTCAAGTCTTACGGAGCCTCACACACATAGGTGAAATTCTATTATCCCTTGGGTAAAACCATAGACAGAAATAATATTAATAGTTTTTTTATAAAAATATCATTGTGGAAGGGAGAATTGAAAAGCTCATTTTTGGAGGTTGCAATAACAAGAATGTTGACTGATACTCTTTTCCTGTACATTTAGAAATTAAATCAGTGGGGGAAAAATGCTGGAAACCACAGGTTAAAATACAAAAGGTTGGAAACCCTTGGGGGAAATGAAAGAGTCAGGTGCTTTCAACAACGTTAAGGAAATAGCAACTCTGGAGCCTCCACAAGAGGCTGCACAGCAGCGCTGTGAATATGGGCACAGATTTCTCCGTAGGTGCGATCACAGATGTCTCTCTGCTATTGGACCCTATGAGCCACTGCATTGGTCCCAACAGGGAAATAAAGGCTTGAATGCAGAGATGCTGGCTCAGTACAGGTCCTGGCCAGTCATTGCAGATGTAGCACACACATTTTAATTCAAATTTGAATTTAATTTTTCTTAAATATAATTCATTAAGTATATTTTATTTTAATTACGTTTAAATAAGGATTCTAAGAGCTTGCTAGGTGTTGTACTGTTGTTCTACAAAGTGCTCCCATTCTTCTAAGAGCTTCACAGATGGGAACTCATTTACTACTATGGCCACCATCTGAGGTAGTACAATTATTACCCCCATTTTACAGATGAGGAAACAAGGATTAGATAACTCCCCTCAGGCCAGACATCTAGTATGCAGCAGAGGAGTGTTTGGACTTGGGTGGAAACACTGGGTTTTGGGTTACTGAATGAGCCCTTTTTGTCTCCTCAACCAATTGGTCAGAATCCTGGAATGCCAAAGGTCTGAGGAAGACTGAGTTTTGCTCTTCTACCCGTCTCCCCCTGTCCCTTTCTTTCCTGATGCCTCTCCTCTTCACCATACTGACTTCTTTTGCTATAAAATACTTGACAGTTGAAGGACTATTTTGCAACTATTTGGGGTCATATGTCTTCTCTCCTCCTGCAAATGAAAGATTTCTGAGGATAAGGAGTGTGTGATTTTCTCTGGTGGTTTCTTTGGGAACCAACTACTACACAGCTGCCTCCCCTCAGCTGTTGGAACAGGCATCTCCTCAGCAAGAACCATAAAGTCATTTGTGGTAACACCTTCAGGAGAGGCCACACAGGCTTCTGGCTCTCTCTACCCACTTGTGAGGAGTTTCTTAAACCAGGCTCTCCATCCAGAAGACAAGTGAGGGTCATGGTGTTCCTCTGGCCTTGAGGCCATCTGCAAAGAGCTGCATGCATCTTTGGCGTCCTTCCCATCCCCATCATCCTTGTCTCCTCACATTTCATAGGAACTGCTGCCCATCTTCCTAACCGCCTCCAGTGTGCCAGCTCCCCTTCCATTCCTCAGCCAGCAGCCAGAACGGTCATTTTCTGAAACAAATGGGGCCCTGTCACTCCATCGGCTGACCTCCTGCAGGGACACTGCATCGCCACCACTGTTTTTTTTTTTTTTTTTTTTCAATTTAGGAAGAAGAAGAATCAACTGGAGATCTGGTCAAAAATACAGGTACTTGGACTCCCCCCAGACTTATGACATCAATATCTGGGAGATAGGCCTGCGAGTCTACATTTGAAAAATGTTCACCAGACAATGCTAAACACACATACTTTAGGAAAAATAACCTACTTATGGAATAAAGCTGTTTCCTTATCATGTTACATAGGTGATTCTCTAAGAAGAATGCACGTCTCTGAGTATCTCTCCAACCTCATCTTCTGTCATGTCCTGTATGCCATTGTAGCGAGAATGACAGTCTGTAGTTCTGTGAATTCTCACAACATTCTCCATTTCCCTTTGTCTTGACTGAGGCTTGCTATATACAGTAGTGTATGTTGTGCATTGGACAACTCATTCACATTACAGTCTGAGTGATGATGCCTTCACTTTGTTCACGTCTCCAATGCATAGAATACTCATTTGCTTCCCCTGTCCCTGACTAAGCTCTCAGTCACCCCATGAAACACAGCTCTGGCCATAGCCCTTCTTCGGAACCTAGGAATAGTAACCCAGCTTTATTATCACATTTATCACATTGTATTTTTCCACGTTCATTTTTGCTTCTGTATCTTTCAGCAGACATGAACAATTTGAAGGCGGTGTCTTATGTACCCACTGACCTTCACTGTCAAGCATGGCACTAGACACAGAGGGGACATTTAATTAAGCCTTGTAGAATTAGTGAATAAAATGTGATAATTAGATGAGCTTTTAAAAAGCAAATTCATCCATCCATCCATCCATCCATTCATTTGAAACTGTGTTCCTTAGAGAGCTGCCCCTACATGTTTACATCAAAGTGTAACAGTTTAAAAGACAAATCATGGGGGTCCCTGGGTGGCTCAGCGGTTTAGCGCCTGCCTTTGGCCTAGGGCGAGATCCTGGAGTCCCTGGATTGAGTCCCACGTCAGGCTCCCGGCATGGAGCCTGCTTCTCCCTCCTCCTGTGTCTCTGCCCTCTGTCTCTCTCTTTATGTCTAAAATAAATAAATAAATAAATAAATAAATAAATAAATAAATAAATCTTTTTTAAAAAAAGACAAATTATGTATGTTAAGGAGATTTCTGTATTTGGGGGATGTTTTGGCAGCAAGTAAGAAAACTACACTCAAATAGTTTGCGCTAGTGAAGACATTTATTAGATCTCCTAGGATGTCCTCGAAGGCAGGCCCACTTCAGGCTTGTTTCAGCAGTTTAACTGGGGCTCAGCTTCTCCTTTGCCGCCCATCCATCCACCCATCCATCCATGCATCTGTCCACCCATCTGTCCAGTGGATGCCCCCGCACTGAGAGGATGGCTGACATTCTGGGCCGCATGGGGTCACATGCTCACTCTACTGTCAATCACTGATGAAGGGGGTGAGAAAATTTACAACTAAATGGGCCCTTTGAAAAACTGAGGTCAATTTCCCAATTGCGCAGTGGCAGTATCGTAGCCAGTGAGGTTTATCCGAGGCGCGATTATTGCTAATTGAAAACTTTTCTCCCAAACGTGTCTGGTATTCAGTGGGAGGGGATGGCTTGGCTATTTGGAGGACAACCCCGGGGTGCCCAACACGAACCTTGATGGCCCTCCTGGGTTTTGGAGTCCAGTCCACTCTGCCTGCGGCAGCATCTACTCCAGAAGGCACAGTGCCAAGGTCCTGAGTAGCCTTCCTTTATAACTGGGGAAGCCAACGACACCAGGCATCTCAGCTGTTCCTCTTTTCTCATCTTGTTTTCAAGTTAGGGGAAATTGGTTGTTCGGCAAATCCACCCTGCCAAACAATTCCAAGAATCAGAGATTTGTCAGCTAGCTCGGATCACAGTCTTCTCCATCTGCAGCCTTGAGAGGCCCTCTGCACACAGGCAATGGGGTTGAGCGGTGCAACAAGGAGGGAAAAAGAGTCCTCTGTAATAGTCTGGAGAGGAGTGTCATTGTGGAGGTGATCTCTGGCTGCAGATAATTTGCTCCCTTACTAGTGACCTTGAGAGTTTCCTGGAATCAGTGTGATGCTGGGATGGGGACATACCAACAACAGAATGAATAAACCTGTCAGGAATTCAGCCAGGAGAGAGAAGCACAGATCAGCTCCTCCCCAGGGTTTCTTTCTTTTTCTCTTAGGATTTTATTTATATATATTGATGAGATACACAGAGAGGGGCAGAGACTTAGGTAGAGAGAGAAGGAGGCTCCCTACAAGGAGCCTGATTCAGGACTTGAACTCACGACCCAGGGACCATGACTTGAGCCAAGGGCAGACGATCAACCACTGAGCCACCCAGGTGTCCCTCCTGCCCAGGGTTTCTATCCCTCAGCATTTCTCCTCCCCTTTCTCTTTGAGGATTCAAGTGGGGAAAAGACTCATTTTTAGGTAGGAGAGGATGTTTCTCACCCTGGCATGTGTTGGCAGGGCCATCTTTTGATCTTCCTCCTATTTTTCTGTGTGAATTTCACTTTAGGTCAACCTGTCTGCCCAAGCTGAAAAGTTTGTCTGCTTATTATGTTAACCATGCCACACTTTTCTATTATAGGTTCATCTTGATTTACTTTACTCATTCAACAATACTAATTTTCCATGGTTCCCATTCAATTTCTTCTTACCCAGCATAAGAGGATGAAAAAAAGATGGAAAGTTCTTTCGCATTTCTGTCTTGTGTCTCCTTTCTTCTTGCCATGAGTGCTCAAGAGTCTAAGTACCAAAGAGGAAATGTACCTCAGAATGAATGGATGAAAGATATTTTAAGAACTTCCAAGTGCCAGGTTCTGTTAGAACTATTAAAGGCTGATTATATAAATAATCTCCTGAATATGTAGCTCAAATACTAAGTGAGCTGTATCACTTAATCCTCATGACAACCATATGTTATAAACATTATTTTTATGTCTTTTAATATCCTTGTTTGCTGATAAAGAGACACTTTTTATGGGCTAACGAGTGGGAAGCAACTCAGGCTCTGAGATCCTGCTGCCACTTAGACATTCCAAAGTGGACTTTCACTGCTTCTGGAGTTCAAACCTTTAAGTTGTTTTGTAATAGTGATTTTCCTAGGCTATTGGTGAGGGGTTCCTAAGGCCTGGGCACGGGCTGTTTACAGGGCATATGCCAACACCATTTCGGAGCACTGTTGAGCTCATACCTTCATGGTAATTTAAACAGAACAAGTGGGGAGGTCATAATCTGAATCCAATCAACAGATTGGTGGGAGTCCAGTGACTGTTCTGGCACACGATATTTCGGGCCCAGAGAAGACGCCGTGATTTCTGGTCTGGTTTCTGTTATTCTCTAGCCCTGGGAGCACTGGGCAAACACAGCATAGCAAACAAGACAAAACAGATAAAGTGAAGTTTTTATGACTGTTACATCGGAAGGCAATCCTGTGGGCAGGAGGTCTGTCTAAACATGCCTTAGGATGTAAATCACATCTGTGGGGCATCCTGACCTCCCCTTTTCATTCTTAAGTTTAAAACCAAGTTTGATGGATGACTGTGTTTTTAATAGAACATAAACATCTTGTCAAAGTATAAGAGTTATTGTCAAAATAAGAAGATCAAATTTTCAAGCAAGGGAGTTTTATTTATCTTCTTCTACCTCATTTTTAGTATGTTTAGGCAGGGGTACTTTTGAATGACTAGAAAAAGAGGAAGAAATCCATGGCAGGCTTAAGAAGTATATCATCATGCATCAACATATATTGGTTTTGGAAGCTATAAGGCCTTGGGAAAAATTACCCTATCTGGAAGCTCCTATAATTATGAAGTCTTTATATCTGTGGAGGGATCTGCTTTCTAACAAAGGTGTAAAGTCATTAAAAGTCCATGGGCATGTAAGTGGATAAAAACAAAGTCCTTGTGCCCAAAAGTGTTTGTGAGAGATGCTGTAATGCATGGAAGCAATGTTGCCCTTTTAGTCAAGACGTCTATGTCTCTAGCCATCCGTGTTCTTGTCCTGTGTCCCTGGCTTGTCACTTCACCTCTTTGAGCCTGTTTCCTTCTTTGTAAGATATTGACTCCTAACAGCTCTAAAAAGTCTACAATACTTTTTATAGTT
This sequence comes from Canis lupus baileyi, assembly GCF_048164855.1. Lineage (NCBI taxonomy): Eukaryota > Metazoa > Chordata > Mammalia > Carnivora > Canidae > Canis > Canis lupus. Next base: position 73,703,047 of record NC_132841.1, on the reverse strand, counting down.
CTTTAGAAATAACCTGGAAATGCTATTGAAAAACAAATCCAGCTGCTCAGTTAAGCTGAGTCTCACAGAGTCTTGACTCTCAAGTTAGCAGTCAAAAAATTACTTTGATACCATAATTAGAGGGGTTGTTGGGGCCATGGAGCCCAACTCTCCAGACTCAACAGAGAAAGAATCATAAACCACAAATCAACATATGAATATACAATGAGAAAAATAAACATTAAGTACACTGGGGTACACAGGTTTCTGGCCAGTGTTCTCCCTCTGTAGTGATATCTCCAGGGATTCCAAATTACAGTCAGAAAACGGAGCAGTGATTATGGACTCAGAGCCAAGACTCTTAGGGATAGTCTTGAGAGTTTTTCCTCCCATTTATAGTGAAGCCTGCTGACTCATCTCTAACTGAGAAAATAAAAGATTTGTCTAATGATCCATATGATTCATTGTTTATTCTCTCCCAAATCCAGTCTCCTTCCCCCTCTCTCCCTCTCAAGCCACCCTGTTCCCTTCACCTGTGCTGAATAACACTATCAGTCTTTTATTTTAGACAATAATAAGGGTAAAAAGAGAGACAAACTTTGAAGGAATGAGAAGCCTTCCATTAACAAGGGTTTTTTTTTTAAGATTTTATTTATTTATTCATGAGAGACACAGAAAGAGGCAGAGACATAGGCAGAGGGAGAAGCAGACTTGCTGCAAGGATCCTGATGCAGGACTTGATCCCAGGACCCCTGGGATCATGATCTGAGCCAAAGGCAGACACTCAACCACTGCGCCACTCAGGTGCCCCCATTAACAAGCTTTTCTAAGACCTGTTATAATGTAATTGATAAGGTTTCATTATTTTGCTTACCTAGGTATACCTATGTACCTTGCCAACCTGAACTGTATCCAAGTTACCTTGGAGGGTTGAACTAGAGTGTTCCCTTCTCCTCAGATCAAACGTTTATAAACAAGCTCTTATAAATAAGTTCATTACTTCTCCAGATGTCATCTCATGCATGATGTATGGGATTTACTGGTTTAAGCAGGTAGCCTTATTCAAAATCCCTAAGGAAACCTCTTGACTTTAGAGTCAAATTAGAGAGATCTGGCTGTTCAAAATTAATAAAGAAACATGACAGTGTGGGATAGACTGAGGATCCTCTAAGACAGTAACAATTATACTTCAGTCCTGGGGTCCATGTTACAAATGCAGGTTCCAGAGTGTCAGGCAGGCACTGAGATTGTAATTCAGTAGGAATTTCAAACGTTCCCAGATTATTTTTAATGTGGCCAACAAAACCCCCTCTTCTAAGGTTACTTAGTTGCAAAGTCATCTTGGATTCTGATTTATTTGTTTTGGGAACAATTCCAAGTTTTCAGAAAAAAAGGTTCTAAATGGAATCCTAAATTCATAGTCTGGGAGGATCTCAGAATAAAAAAACTATAGTGCTAAGTGGGGCCTGCTGAGACTCTAGAAAGAAGGGCCTGCCACACAAATGTACCAGCCACTCCACAACCAGCCTCAGGGATGAAGGCGGTCAGTTTTATAAAATCTTTATGTTTAAGGATATTCCATAAACATTAAATTTGTGTGGAAGAGACTTCCTACCATCCTCATTTAAGTATCTAAAATGTAGCCTTGGGTCTTATTTTTCTGTTCCTGGCACTAGCTCAGCATAAGTACTTCATAAATAATTGGCGGGTGAATAAACACATTAATAACCCAATATTGGAATGTTCTGTTTTCTTTTCTGTAACACCCACTAGATTTTAAGTTCCAGGAGAGATGGGGTCATGCCTGCCATCTTCATCATCGTATCCTAAAGTGACATGGTAATTATTCAAATATTTGCTAAACGAGGAGAAAGTAGAAGTACAAAATGACACTATACAGATATCATGCAATCAGGAAACCGAATCTTTGCCAGGAAGTTCAGCATCTGCCCTGCACAACGATAACTTTTCTTTTCTTTTCACATTATACTCTTCTGTCAAAAATTAGAGTGATTGTCTTGTTTGTATTGACCTAATACTGCATATTTTCATGGCTAAGCAGAAAGGGAAGTTTGCAGACTAGAAACTTCAAGGAAGGGCAGCCCAGGTGGCTCAGCGGTTTAGCGCCACCTTCAGCCCAGTGCCTGATCCTGGGGACCCGGGATCGACTCCCACATCGAGTTCCTTGCGTGGAGCCTGCTTCTCCCTCTGCCTGTGTCTCTGCCTCTCTCTCTCTCTCTCTCTCTCTCCCCCCCGTGTGTGTGTGTGTGTGTCTCATGAATAAATAAATAAAATCTTTAAAAAAAACTTCAAAAAAGAACTCTCTGAAAACAATTAAGAACTTCACTGTGAAAGATCTGGAAGTTGTCACTGAGCAACATATGTACACAGGGCTAATTACGAAAGAGACACATGAAACAAGTAAACAAATTCTCATCGATGTGGTGACAAACCCTCAAAACAATAGCTTTGTTTATTTAGAAGTCTGCAAAAACACTGACAATATGGGGCATGATGAAGAGTACAGGAGAGAGCTTGCTTTTTCTCAGTGCTGTCCCTCTGCTGGTCACCCTAACCATCTGAGGATTTGTGGACTGAGAGGCTGTGCTTTCACTGAGGAGGCTAGGCATCATCCAACACACTGGGGTAGGAATCATAGTCCTCCTGGTTAGTGCATATGCCATGAGAAAGCTGGTTTGTGTCCCTGAGCCCTGGGACCACCGAAGAGCTGATCCTAAAAGGATGTCTTCACATTTCCATGGGTTTTACTTTTTTATATGAAATAGGTAAGTTCTTTCAGTTTCCTATTGCTACTGTTAAAAATGACCACAAACTTAGTGGCTTAACACAATGCAAATTCATTATCTTATGATTTGGAAGGTCAGAGTCCAAAATGTACTCACCTGGCTACATCCAAGGTGTTGGTAGAGTGCTGTGTGACTTTCCTAAAGGTTCTAGGGGACAATTAATTTCCTTGACTCTTCTAGCTTCTAGAGGCATTCCATGGGCTCATGGCCTTCCTCCTCCTTCTTCAAAGCCAGTACCAGTGGACTGACTTCTCACTTCATGTCCCTCTGACCCTGCATATGTTGTCATGTATCTTTCTCTGACCTTTATTTTTGCCTCCTTGTTCCATATTTAAGGACTCTTGTGATGACATCGGATCCAAGTGGATAACCCAGGATAATTTTCCTAACCTAAAATCTACTAATTAGCAACCTTCATTCCATCTGCCACCTTAAATCCCCTTTGCTGTGTTCATGCAATTCAAGTTCTGGGGATCAGGACCCATCTTTGGGGCCATTATTTCACCTTTCAAGTGGAATATGAAAGTAAGGTCCAAGTGAGTGTGAAAATCAGGATGTTCGTATCTGATTTTAGGCTTATTTCACTCCCATGTATGGACTAATTGGCCAAATAAATAATATATAAATAAAAAAAGGATCACTCATCTTTATAATAGGTTACTGAAACACAACTTGCATCTAACAGCCTGATAACACTTAACATTGGAAATAAGTACAGAGTTTCAAGCCTTTCACTAATGATGAACTGCAAAGCACTGCGTACTGTGTGTGCATTGCTCTAGTCAGTCTATCTCAGATAGCTTAATTTCGTAGTGCTGCAGTACTTTCCAGGTTCACTAGAACAGGCGTTAGTAACCTAGGCTGCACATTAAAATCATCTGAAACGGTTTTAGCAATCCTGATGCACAGGCCATGCCCAAGACTAATTAAAACCCAATATGTAGAGGGATGGGACCCAGGCATAAATATTCATTAAAGCTTCCAGATAATTCTATCATGTAGCCAGGAAGGAGAGTCACTGCTCTGTAGACAAAGACCTAATTCAAATATTTTTCTACATTAAATAGGAGCCAATTGCATGCCCACAAATTTGTAATAAAGCAGACCAAATCATTAGAATTAATGAATCTTGTAAAGTTTAAATTAATTTCCCTCTTAGTTGTTTCCAATTTTTCTTTGTTAAAAATACCTACTTTCCTTTAGACTTTTCTGTCTTTTCAGATTTCAAAGCAAATTCAAATAGTTTCCTTAAACTCTTCACAAGACAATTTCTCATAAATATATGTTTTTCCTGGATTACTTAACTGGTTCATTTAATTATACCTTCTCTGAAGAATCTTCTAAACCACCTGAAAAATGGGTGATAATTTCCCATGCATGATAAACACTTACTTTGTCTTCCTCCCTGTTTCAATACTATGAACATACACATATTGATCTGGTGGTATGAGCTTTCTGTGTTTCCCATTGAAATCTTCCACAAAACATGAATCTAAACCTGATTTCAAAGAAATCTTGCAGGGTGCAGACTCTTGGATCCAACCTCAGGATTTACCAGATCGGATTCTCTGGGAGTAGGGCCTAGAACTTACAACCTTTGCAAGCATCCCAGGTGGTGTGTGCTTAAGCTATCAACTTGGAGAACTAATCTGTGGGTTTTCTCTCAATGCATGTCATCTTTGTGATAACATCCAAAGAATCCAGGAATGAGGTCTATTCCTATGGGTTTGTACTGAAGTCATATTCCCTTATTAGAAGATTAGCTTTCTCTTACTATTTACTATGTGTGTGTGTTTTTCTAAGTCATTAGTTTATCAAGCTCCATTGTGTGTTTCAGTCCGAAAGTTTTCACAGAGGAAGATGGGCTTGCATTGTGTAGTAGAAGAGAGGTGGACAAAATTGAATAATGGTGAATGTTAAGACAAATAGAATGAAGTTGGAAAAACTGGAAAGTCATAAGCAGTAGACTTTAGGGGTTGGCCTCCCAGGGCAGGGGCCAAGCAACAAAAAATAAAGTTAGTTAAGTTGGGGTGGAAGAAATTAGAAGAGCCCAAGAGCAAATGTTTACTATTGCACCATCGCAAAGGAAATGAGGGCAAGCTGGAGAAAATTTCTGTGAATTGTATCACTTATTGCAAATTATCCCATGTTAAAAATTAGCTAGAGCAAGAAAGAAAAAACGGTCTAGGAATATCTAGATAATGGCAGAAATCACACTTCTGGAAAATAAAAATGAAAACAAGTGGACTCAGTTGACTGGGTTTTAAACAACATGAGTGCTATAGCTTTTCTGGCTTTTAGAATATGTTAATCAGTGTGTGTGTGTGTGTGTGTGTGTGTGTGTGTGTGTGTGTGTGTGATGTGTGAATGTATTTTGTGGTCTGGGGTTAAAAATAAACAGTTTGCAGTCAAAGAGGACATAAAAACAGAATGAGGCAAATAGTGATATAGAAATATTACATTTGAAGGAAAAACTAGTTAGTGAAAATAAAGAAATTATCTTTTGTGTACCTGAGACTGAAATAGATTTTCATTGAATCTTCAAATGTTGATTCAGATAATCTGCATTTTTTTTCAGTCAAACTTAACAAAAAGCAGAATGTAGGCAACATGATTCCAGAAGCTGACATATAGATAGCACAAAGAAGTTCCGAAGAAGGAAAATATAACTTCATGGATAGCCTGTGTTTGAAAAGTCTCAGGAGCTGATGAGGCTCATAAACAAGACTAAAACTCTAATAATTAATTTGTGAATTTTACACAGAATAAGAAATCTTCACAATTCTAAAAGGCCAAAAATTTAATATTCAAAGACACTGAGCTGAGCACAGTGTTAAACCAAATAATGAATTGCTAATGAATACCAACTGCACATTTATTAAAAATAGATAATAAATTATTAATGAAAGCTTAATATCTCCAGAATGAAGGGAAAGACTAACTGATGGGAACGAGTCTGCTACATAAATGGTAGTGACCATTTAGGATAGGTTTTTAGTCAAGTGACTTTTAAGGATCCCCAAGTCCAATTGCAAATTTAAATAGTCTGTTCTATGGAGTTGAGCAAAATAGAAAAGCAAAATAAAAAAGAAGTAAGTTCAGACAATAGATGTTAAACATTAGGATTGATAAACAACCCTACTTTGCAGATGGGTTCAAAACATGGTACAAAGTTTTCACAAGCCTACATGCTCTGGCTTCCATATATATGAAGGAAAAGTTCTTTTTGTGTAGATCAAAGATGTTCAAGTCAACATCAGAAATGCTCAGAATAGGGGATCCCTGGGTGGCTCAGTGGTTTAGCGCCTGCCTTTGGCCCAGGGCTGACCCTGGAGTCCCGGGATCAAGTCCCACATTGGCTCCCTGCATGGAGCCTGCTTCTCCCTCTGCCTGTGTCTCTACCTCTCTCTGTGTGTCTCTCATGAATAAATAAATAAAATCTTAAAAAAAAAAAGAAATGCTCAGAATATGTCAGAAAGATACACAGGCAACCAGTAACTGACTTTGCTGGAGAAAGGAAGCACAGGGCTAGGATAGAGGGACAGGAGGAAGATCTATTCTCAATATTTGAAATGCCTGTTCTTTTGCTACACTTCCCCCAAGCTGCGTATCTACATGAGCTGAGGCCTCACTGACCTCTCTCTTTTCCTGATTCCAAGAGTAGTTTTAGTCTGAAAAACACTGCATTAGATGTATATTGATGCATAAGAAATTAGTTCCAAACTTAGAGGCTTAAACCCATAAACGTGTTACCTCACAGTTTGTGAGGGCTGGGTGGTTCTAGCTCAGAGACTCAGGAGATCACAGTCAAGATGCTGGCTAGGCTGCAGTCTTCTGAAGGCTTGACTGATCTGTGGGATCCTTTTACAAGCTCACCCTCATAGCTATTGGCTGTGGGGCTCAGGTCCTTGCCAGCTGTCATTCTCATTTGTGGGCCTCTCCATAGGGCAGCTCACAACATGCATCTGATTTCTCTTCTAGGAATTATCTAAGAGGGGGAGGGAGGGAGTGACCAAGATGGAAGCAACATTACCTTTTATAACCAAATCTCAGAGGTGATGTACTGTCATCCTGTCATATAGTGTTGGTAAGACAGATCGACCCTGGTATGATGTGGAGGGGACTATACAAGGGTGTGAATACTAGGAGGGGTGGTCACTGGGGACCATTGGGTGCTGCTTATTGCAAACACCATTTGACACTGTTCTGTATTAATCTACTCCCCCATTTGGGTCCTTAGTTCCTTGGGTCCTTAGTTCCTAAGGCAGTCCTTATCCATAGGACTCAAGTCATATGATTTATTTATTTTTCCTAAATGATTTAGAAGCTATAGGAAACTTTCATTCTCTTTTGGTTTCTTCTCTATAACCTTAGCTCAGGGGGATACCAAAGTCTGATTCCATGTGTATTAGACTGAAATAGGACACAATGAGGGTACATAGAAGGGTACCACTACAAATAAAAAATGTTTTAAATACTATAACAGTTTGACAAAATAAGATTTTTGCTTTTTTATTTTCAGATGTCTTTTCTCATATCTTGAGGAAATCTCCTTTCACAGCCTCCTATATCTGGATGATTTTCAAGAGCCAACTTTAGACATCTTGATAATTTATTATTGTTTACTGAAGATCCAGGCATATGGCTTCTGGGGGGAAATGTTGTCCTAGCAACTGAAAGTTTTATCTTGCAAGAACATCATAATTAGATCTTCTTTCATTATAACCGAACGTAACCGAACACAACTATTGACAATGGTTACAGGTATTTTAAGACATAAAAGTGTCTCTGATAGCGAATAATTTGTAAAATGTGCAACGAACAAAACAATGATCAATTTTTTTTTCATCTAGTGAAGTGTCTTGTCCTTTTCAGTGTCCTGTGACAATTATTTTCATTGCCTTCTCCAACTCCTTCCTTGGACCATTATGAAAATTTATTTCAAGTGTAAGTCCCACTTTTCCTAAATCTGTAGAATGACATGGGAGTAAGGAGCAATCATACTCCAGTTGCACTGAGAAACATTTTTTTAAAATTCTCTAACAACAGCAAAAGTCAAAAAGTGTGTTTCAAAGAAAAGGAGGAAGAAAATCTCAGCAAAATAAGTTACTTTAGATTCTAAACGAACAGTAAACAGAGAATGGCTGACTCTGTATCTTCTGCCTTAAACCAACCAAAACCAATAGGATGTTGAGGAATGAACACAAGATCCTGTCTTCAGTCATAAGTATCCATTATTGAAGGAGATTATCTGCTCATTATTAAATGGCCTCATATCTTTAAGGCACTTTTATCTTTTTCAAAGCACATTGAAATTAATTGTCATTTCACCCACTCAACAATCCAGGAGATTGGCACTTAGAGCTTATTGTTCTATCTTTCACGGTTCCTATGACCCAGAAGACTTTTAAGCTACCTTTTCTGTTTGGGTCATGGGTTTATGTCAGCTAATGTGACTCAAGAGCTACTTTCTTCTGTTCCTCCTGTCCACATCAACTTAGAACATTTTCCACTTGATTCTTATTCACACTTCATCTCTGAATAATTTGAAGTCCTCACTATAGTTTTTTTCTCCTGTAAATATGCCTTTTCAGATCATTTTTGCAATTTGAGATGAACTGAGGCTAATCCTTTTGTGTTATTGGTGAGCAAATAAATGACCCCCTCAGAGAAATTAAATTAGCTGGGGCCATAGATATTGGGGTCCAAAATATTGCACCTGTTATATAGCTTCCTCTTATTCAAATAATTATCCAATCTGACTTTATATTTACCCAATAAACCTTTGTTCATTTTCTTAGAGCCATCAGGCCTTCTATGAGAAGATTATGGTAGCACCAAGATTAATTACCTTGTCAAGAAATAATAATTTTATAAATAATATTGAGGGATCACTCTGTACTGGATAGTACATTACAGGTGTTATCTCACTTAACTTTTACAAAAACATTGTGAGGTGAGTAATTTTATTATCTCATCTTCCAGATGAAGAAGCTGAGGCACAGAAGAACTACGTCTCTTGCCCAAGCTTACACAGCTACTAAGAAATATGTTTGGGATCTCAGCCGTCCACTCATGTGTCCTCCACTATTATGCCAAGTTACAAGGAGAAAGCATGAGCTAACCTTCACTTTCCACCAAAAGGATTCAATAAGTCCAAAGCAGATTGTTTGAGGGCACATATACAGTCCTTAGGATAGAATGAGGTACAGGGAAGATGTTTATAGTATGACAGTCATTTACATCAATGGGGTGATGGAGATGGTGGAGAAAAAGTCTTTCATGGGTCCGAGGCAAACTGTTTTTCTCCCACAAGAAAAGACAGGAGAGGGCTGTCAGGATGGAGAAAAGGCAACTGCATCTGAGATGGGAGATGACCTTCCTGTAAAGTTGCTAATGAAGACACCTGCCTCGGGGAGTGAGCATTCCCCCATCTCCAACCTAAATATCACCATATGAATGCCTGTGAATTTTTAAGGTACAGGCATACACATTAAGAATGAGAGGGGTTTTGGGGGAACTGGAACTTATTTATATGTATAATTTACAACATTGAGAACACGTCATCACTTCCGCATTAGGAATATAAGGATAAATATTCCTGGACATATATATTTTTAATTTTATGTAAACTATCTTTTTCCTATAATCTTATGCTGACCCCAATGTAAACTCATAAGAGGAAAGACTATCTGTATCATTGACCACTGTATTGGCAACTCCTCAAAAAGAGTCAGCCACACAGTAGGTGCTCAAAAAATATATATATGTATATATTAAGAATGACTTAATAACTGATTTCTACCAAGGTGGCTAGCTATGACTCTGCCTATCATGAACAGCAGGTATTTTGGGGCCAGCACACCTAAACCAATGAGCAGGGCAACCTGATTGGAAAGGTACCTCTGGCAATAGTATCTTAGATTGATAAAGTGCTTTGTGCATTCTGGAAGACAGTATCAGGCTTTTGTTTCAGTTGGTTTGAGAATAATCCTATTAAAGTAGTGTTATTATCCTCGTTGGATGGATAAAGAAACTAAGGCACAGAGGGTTTGAATGATTTGCTGAAATGCATAGAGCTAGTAAATTGCAGAAAATGGATTAAAAATCAGGACTTCTAACCTTTACTCTTTTTACAATATGCTATGGCAGGTAATGAAAAAATGAAATTTTGAATGTTACAAAAACAAGAACAGGGAATTCATGGATCTTTATAATTGTTAGTGGATTAGGATCCAAAGAATAAAGCACTATAATACTTTTGCTATTCAAAATTAAGACAGAGGAAGAAGAGATTAAAAGCAACACTAAACAAAAGAATATGTTTGCTACACTGAGTGAAATAAGTCAGTCGGAGAAGGACAAACATTATATGGTCTCATTCATTTGGGGAATATAAAAAATAGTGAAAGGGAATAAAGGGGAAAGGAGAAAAAATGAGCAGGAAATATCAGAAAGGGAGACAGAACATGAGAGACTCCTAACTCTGGGAAACGAACTAGGGGGAGGTGGAAGGGGAGTTGGGCAAGGGGTTGGGGGTGACTGTGTGAAGGGCACTGAGGGAGGCACTTGATGAGATGAGCACTGGGTGTTATTCTATATTTGGCAAATTGAACACCAATAAAAAATAAATTTATAAAAAAAAGTTAAATCACACACACACACACACAAAAGAATATGTTTGCTAAATCAAACCCTGGTGATGAATGATCACTGATAAGTAAACTAGCAAAATATGTGGAGAACTGTCAGGATGTAACACATAAAAAACAATAAAACTAACATACTAATGAAAAAGTCATGGGGTGCCTGGGTGGCTCAGTCAGTTAAGCGTCTGCCTTTGCTCAGGTCAGGATCCCAAGGTCCTGGGATCAAGTCCTGAGTCAGGCTCCCTCCTCAGTGGGAATTCTGTCCCTGACCCTGACCCTTGTTCATGCTCTTTATCACTCTCTCTCTCTCTTTCAGATGCATCAATTTTTAAAAATCTTGAATGATGAAAGAAAGAAAGAAAGAAAGAAAGAAAGAAAGAAAGAAAGAAAGAAAGAAAGAAAGAAAAAGAAAGAAAGAAAGAAAGAAAGAAAGAAAGAAAAAGAAGAAAGAAAAGAAAGAAAGAAAGAAAGAAAGAAAGAAAGAAAGAAAGAAAGAAAGAAAGAAAGAAAGAGAAAAAAGGAAGAAAAAAATCAGGAGCAACCAAGCCAGTACCTCTGTAGATAATTAAAATGCTGCAAGTGTGAAAATATCAGCCATAGTATGCAGGAAAGTCATAAACGAGGAAGAAACCAACAACAACCACAAAATTTTGGACTTTAGGGGAGATAAACATAAGATTTAAGTATTGGCTTTTAAACATGAGTGCCCCAAAGAACTCCCTTTTCTCCCTGAAGGAAGCCCTCTGTCATTTTTTTTAATTTATTTATTTATGATAGTCACAGAGAGAGAAAGAGAGAGAGAGGCAGAGACACAGGCAGAGGGAGAAGCAGGCTCCACGCACCGGGAGCCCAACGTGGGATTTGATCCCGGGTCTCCAGGATCGCGCCTGGCCAAAGGCAGGCGCCAAACCGCTGCGCCACCCAGGGATCCCACCCTCTGTCATTTTCAGTGAATTCTTATCAGTAGGTACTTTTGAAACCGAGTTCTTCTCACTGGAACTTCCTGAGAAAGGGGAAACCATGCCTGTTGACTAGACCCACTGCGTATCCACTGAGACCTCAGTGATGTGAAGATGCAGGTGGCCCAAATGTCACTCTTCTTTAGCTCTCCAACCTGGATGAGAAATATTTTGAATTTACACATGAACGAGTTTTTCAGGGAAACCACTCGTAGCATTGTAACATAGCATATTCTTTTACATTTTCCACAATCCTGTATTCATTCACTTGTTAATTCAACAGGTATTTATTAAGTGCCTACCACATGGCAGGATTTAATGAACACAGCAGACACACCCATCTCTTCACTAGGTGGAGATTGGGGTGCCTGGATGGCTCAGTCTGTCAAGTAGTTGCCTTCAGCTCAGGTCATGATCTCAAAGTTCTGGGATGGAGCCCCACTTTGGGCTTTCTATTCAGCAGAGAGTCTGCTTCTAGCTCTCTCTCGCTCCCAAATAAATAAATAAATAATTAATAAATAAATAAAAATATTTAAAAAGTAAATGGAGACAGACAAATCTATACAGCATATTTTGGGAATATGTTCTTTAGGCCACCTTTCATATGTGTATTTCATTGTCACCATCTTGATCATAATGATTGCTGTCTGATTTCCTTTGGTGTCTCTCAAACATAAATCTCCAGACTTCCCCACCACTCAGATCTGCAGGCTCCTTTTTTCTCATTCTTATATTTGGCCCAATCTTTGAAATATAGTAAGCAGTTTGTTGCATATGTCACTCAATTTAGATTCCCAAGGCTAACATTGGTTTGACATTTAACTGGTGAGGAAACTAAGCTGCAATTCTACATTGGCCATGGACTCCATCTCTCTTAGGTTGAATCTACACTCGTGATTTGGTGATGCATTCTTTGTATGCAATTCTTAATTCTATAGAGAGAACTGCGTATCTTGTTTTTTTCTAAGTGGGGTAAAATTCTAGAAGAAATGATCTGAAAACGAGCTGAAGACAATCCTTGTAGGAAGTAGATTCTGAGTGGGATTGAAACTAGACACTGTTTCTATTAAGAGAATTATCGATTTTTGACCTATTTTCTCTTATTTTAAAAATAACTTTTGCATTCATTATAAACTATTACAGACAAGGAAAAGAAAGACATGATACAGTAGATAACTGCTTATCTCCCACTCTACTTCCCATTGTTTATATAATTCGCATTTCCTTCCCTCCTCCCTCTTCCCCATAATTCAAAATTACTCTCACTTTGCCTGACTTCAAAAGTACCGACTACTGGGGTGCTGGGTGGCTCAGTTGGTTAACCCTCTGCCTCTGGCTCAGGTCATGATCCTGGGTTCTAGGATCCAGCCCCACATTGGGCTCCCTGCTCAGTGGGGAGTCTTCTCACTCTCCCTCTGCCTGCCACTCCTCCTGTCTATGCTCTCTCTCTCTGTCAAATAAATAAATAAAATCTTTTTTAAAAAAGTACTGACTACCAAAGTACCTAAACATATAGTCAATCCTCACTACTCACAGATTTCACCGTATTTGGGAATTTGCCTACTAGCTAAAACTTATTTGTGGTTTCCAAGTTAACATCATCAGTGCTTTTGTGGTCATTTGTGTATATGCAGAGAACAGGCTAAGTTTTGAGTCATTAGACCCCCTGTGTTCCTATCTCAGTTTGAGCAGGGAAACTCTATAGTGTTTTTCATTTCAGCTCTTAAACTATAAAGAAGTGTCCTTTTTGTGGTCTATTTGGTGCTATGCTTTTTGCATTTCTGTGCTTTTTCTTTGTGATTTCTCTGTTTATAACAAATTCTAAGCATAGGGCTGAAATGCTTTCTAGCCTCTTAAGTATAAAAAGGCTGTGATGTGACTTATGGAGAAAACACCCATTAGATATGCTTCATTCAGGTGTGAGTTATAGTGCCATTGGCCATGAGTTCAATGTTAATCAATCAGTAACATGACCAGTTGACAAAAATGTGGCCCGAGCCTCACAGGGAGCTAACCCTGAACTCTCCCCAGGAACAATGGTTCAGAATTTGCTAATTCAGTGTTCATGGTATCTTAGAGAACAGAAGGACTGTAAATAATGAAAATTGACCATATATATATGTACATGTATATACCCACAGACGTGTATGTGTTTGTATACCCATACCTATAATTGTATATCCATGTATCTGTATATACATATTTGAAATATATGTATAGATCCCAAAACAGTATATGGTACCACTGTGCAAAAGTTTAACCTACTTTTTTTCAAATGTTTAACTTTTTAAGAAGTGGCATCATTTATATATTTCTTTTGAAAGTTACCATTTTCATTCAAAATTATACTTACGAAAAAATTATACTTATGTAATTCATCCATATTCATTTGTGGAGCTCTGGTTCATTCAATTTTATACTAACCATTTAACAGATATTTCTTGAGCACCTACTTTATGCCGAGTATTTGTCTAGGTATTAGGGATATCACAGTGAACAAAACAGACCAAAATCCCTTCACTTATAGGTAGAGACAGACATTATTATCATTTAATTAGTACATGTTAATTTTTAGCATATAACTATTTCTTAATAATTATAGAATACTGTAATAAATATAGAATACTGTGCTAGGTGCTAGAAATGAAACATTAAATGGTGTGTGTGTGTGTGTGTGTGCGCGTATGGATGATTGTACAACATTTATCGTTTTTTTATTGATGGGTATTTAGTCATTTCTGGGGTTTTTGTTTGTTTTTGTTTTTGTTTTCTTTTTTTTGCTATTACAAACAATGCTGCAGTGAAAATCCTAGTACATTTTTCCCTGCACTGCTTGAGCCATTGAACCTTTGCTGCTGCACAGGCTTCAAATATGCTCACTTCCATCCTTTATTTTCGTTCTGTAGCCTAATCTAGTCACTGGCTCCCCTTCTCATACATAGGGGGCTTCCTGAGTAGACTACAACTGTTGTCCACATTTTCTCATCTCCTATCTGCTTTTCAGTCCACTTGCGTTAGGTATGCACAATCAACACTGTATGGCAACAGAAATTCTCAAGGACTTATTTGCCAATACAAAGAGACATCTCTTTTGACCTTAGCTGTTTCATATTATTAGCCTTCTTTTTTGCCTTTTTCCTAGACTTGACTCTATCCTAATTCTCTTCCTACCTAATTATTCTATCCCAGCCTCCTTTTCTGACTTACCTACCCCACCCCCCCGCCCCACTGCATGCAGCCTTTCATTGGAGATGACTACTGGGTGGCTCAAACAGGTGGTACAAGTGACTTCAGTCTCTTGACCTTCCCCTTACACTTGGCACTCTATCCTTCAGAGTCTGGATGCAGGATCGGAATCCTTCACAGTGCAGTGATCTGGGGGATATTACCAACTGCTATCAGGTGCCCCAAATAGTGTTCTTCCTCAGAACTTTGTTCTTTTTTTTTTTTTTTTGAAGGGTTGGGAGGAGCAGTAGGAAAGGGAGAGAGAGAATTTTAAGCAGGCTCCATGCCCAGCACAGAGTCCAACTTGTGGCTTGATCTCACAACTCCCAGGTCATGACCTGAGCTGAAATCAAGAGTGAGATGCTTAAGTGACTGAACCACACAGGCCTCCCTGTCTTTTTCCAATCATCTTTCTCACATTATTCACTTCCCTCACTCAAATACTTTACATCCTGCTTTTATGTTCAAGGATGAGATCTCTGCTAGATTATATTCAGGAATCATCTATATCATTTCTATCATATATATGATAGAAATATACATATATATATATTCATAGAAATAGATAAGATTATTGAGGGAAGAAAAGGGTAGAGAGAGGACAAAATGCTATTCTTTTGGGGATTCTACTACAAATGCAGATTCAGATAAAGAGTATTCATATTATCTTTGAAATTCAGATTATGAAGTTGGTACAGGAAAAGGTAAAGTCATTCATAATTAACTCAACAAACACTTTCTGAGTATTTAAGAGGTTATGTGCATGAAACTAGATTTACAAAAATTATAGAGCAATGATAGAAAAATGCAATCATATGGACATCTGAAAAAATCATCACATGTGCTATTTTGGACACATATGGTGCTGCCTTCCTGGCAATGCATAGAAAAATGGCCTTCCTTTCCCCTTATCCTCATTGCTATGATCAAAGCCAAGTTCATACATTGTGATCCTCTCTTTTCTGATTACCATTGACTGATTCTGGGATGGGCCCTTGACCCAAACTGAGCTATTGGGTAATGGGTTCCTTACCCAAATTTGCTGAGTGGATAAATTCTTGTTATGTTCCCACCTTTTGTCAGTGGGATATGAGAGAAGAAATTTGAACTCATTGATAAGAATCCACTCATGATGATATCTAAAAGTCTAGTAATACTCTATTTCAGCACTGTAAAAATTATCAAAATATTTGACTTACCTGAATTTGCCTTAAAATCCATCAATGTTTAGTTGGTTGGCTCTAATGTGTCTGGAACTCCTATTGACCATTTTATTTTTAGGCCCATGAGGTCACCTCCAGGTCCAGAACAACTCCCTGAAATCTTATCCTAGAAACACAGTCTGCTTTCCTACCTTCTGTTATGCTGACCTGAGTCATTCTATCTCCTTGGATTCTGACTCCAACTCTATTCTGGAATATTGGGTATAGGCAAACCTCAACAGCATGCTGTTCCTTACTCAGGGCCTTTGCAATGACCTAAAAAAAAGTTCTTAAGGTTCCCCTTTGCACTTGTTCAAAATTATTCTCCTTTGCATAAGAAGAGTACATTTGGAGTCCATCCTGAGTGTGAAAGCATCATTAGACATTCCCTTGGAGCAGAAGCTCAGGACTATTACTGTCAGAATTTCTTTGAAGCTGTTGTGGTATAAACTATAAAAGTACACAAGTCTTTTGGCTTTTATGAACTTTTTTACAAGTTACTGTGGAGAAATAGATAAAGGAAAGCAAATTCTCATAGAAGAGGAAGTTACAGAATTTCATGCATTTTACAAAATTTTTGTACCTATGTTTTATTATTTTTACTTCCAACATGTAATAGCTAGAACTGCCCTTTAACTTCTACTGCCTGCTTTATTCCTGGAGGGAGATTTCATAAAATATTAATCCTTCCTTCTGACTTTCATTATGTGGAAGCACACATCTAATTAGAGAAGAACAATGGGTATAAACCAGTTCACAAGCAGTTGTTTCAATGAGTTATTTGCACTTCTGTGTACTTTCTTAGGGTGTCTGGGTTTTAGCTGACAATACTGAGAATAGTTTAGGGCAGAGTTTCTCACAGGCTTTCACCCAAGTACCTTAAAAGACATGAGAATTAACAAATACCTGGTAAATGCATAGAAATAGCTCAGAAGACCTCCCTACTATACACAAACAGTTGTATATTCATTCACTGATTCAAGAACTCTCTTAAGGTGAAGAGAATTACATTTTTGGATTGAGTTCTCAATAAATGCTCCCCAAACTAGCTTGTGCTCTAACCTAAGAGGACAACAATATTCAATACATAAAGAGCCTGGGCCTTATGATAGATAATCTTGGGTTCAATTTGTGGCTCTTTAACTTACTACATGTGTGGCTTTGGACAAGCAAAGTGAATCTCTTGAGTTTCATGAAGATTTAATAATATCTTATTCCATTGGACTTCTGTGAGGATTACATCAGCAAAATGAAAGTTATTATACCTAATATTGAGCATGGTGTATTTTAAGAACTGTGTAATTATTAGTTTCTTTTCCTTTCATTTTTCTCAGAACTTGAAAAACCAAAGGTAAGAACAGCACAAAAGAACAGATGACTCTGCTAACTCAATAGATGCCAAGAAGCAAAAGTGCCCAATGAATCATTTTATTTAGTAAACCCACTTACTGAAAAGATATTCAGAATTCAATTTATTGAGCAAAACTTTTTGAATCTATGCTCTTCTCCATTCACTGTCAAGTGAGATTGGTATCATCCTCCACATTGAACAATCAGAGAAAATTTGGCTCAAAGCTTATAGACAAGCCTCTACCTATTTCCCTGAAGCCATATTTGGAAGGGAAGTCCAAAAAATAAATTATTTAACTTTCGAAAGTCAGCGATATATATATAAGGTTCAGCATACTTCAAATACTCTCATGGAGATGCTGATACAATAGTTCCAGAGTTAGGTTCTAGCGTTTGTGTTTTTAATTCACCCAGGTGATTCTCATTCAGATAATGCTTTGGTCATATTTTAATAAACAACAATCTACGGTATCTTCTGACTAGGGGACTTAGGAGCAATATGACTGGTGGCATTGACTTCTATTGAAAGATTACAAACCGCTCAGCGGTTTGGCGCCTGCCTTCAGCCCAGGGCGTGATCTGGAGTCCCGGGATCAAGTCCTACATCAGGCTCCCTGCGTGGAGCCTGCTTCTTCCTCTGCCTGTGTCTCTGCCTCTCTCTTTCTCTCTCTCCCTGTGTCTCTCATGAATAAATAAATAAAATATTAAAAAAAAAAAGAAAGATTACCTGGTATGCGGCCGATGAATCTTTGCCATGAATTAGGAAAGTTTTCCTTTTGGTATTAAAAACATCCCCCAAGTTGTGGTCAACTCCTTTGTATGTCTTCTTGCCTACACTTAATAAAGCAGATTTTCATCCCTAATGTGAATGGGTCTCATTCAATCAACTGAAGATCTGAATAGAACAAAAAGGTTGAGTAAGAGGAAACTTCTCCTGCCTGAGTGCTTGAGGTGGGATATTGGTCTTTTCCGGCCTTTGCTTAGGCTGAAGCATTGGCTCTTCTTGGGTCTCAAGCTTGCTGGTTTTCAAACTATAACATATCATCAGCAATCCTGGTTCTCAGGCCTTCAGACTTTGACTGGCACTACATATCAGCTCTCCTGGGTCTCCAGCTTAAAAATGGCAGATTGTGGGATTTCTCAATCTCCATAATTGTGAAAGCCAATTCTTTTTTTTTTTCTGAAGATTTATTTATTTATTCAAGAGAGACACACACAAAGAGAGAGAGAGGCAGAGACACAGGCAGAGGGAGAATCAAGCTCCATGCAGGGAACCCAACGTGGGACTCAATC
Source organism: Canis lupus baileyi (assembly GCF_048164855.1). Lineage (NCBI taxonomy): Eukaryota > Metazoa > Chordata > Mammalia > Carnivora > Canidae > Canis > Canis lupus. The sequence continues at coordinate 73,684,583 of NC_132841.1, read as the reverse complement.
CAGGGTCTCCAGGATCATGCCCTGGGCAGAAGGAGGTGCTAAACTGCTGAGTCACCCAGGCTGCCCAAAAGCCAATTCCTTCTAATAAGTTTTTCTCTCTTCTCTCTCTCTCATTCTCTCTCCTCCCATCTTTCCATCTCTATCTCTGTATGTATGTGTTGTGTATGTGTGTGTGTGTATATATATATATGAAGTGGAGTGACATACTATAAGTGCTAAAAGAAAAAAACTGCAAACCAAAAATACTATATTCAGCAAATGATGGAGAAGTAAAGACCTTTTCATATCTGCCTTACAAGAATTGCTAAAAGGAGTCCTTCAAATTGAAAGAGAAAAAAAATTCAATAAAACTGAGTTTTCTGAAAAGATAGACAAAATCAACAAATCTTTAGCTAAGTAAAAAAAAAAAAAAGATTCAAACAAATAAAATCAGAAATGAAAGAGGAAACTTTACAACTGACACCACAGAAATACATGGGATCATAAGAGGTTACTAGGAACAATTACATGCTAACAAATTGGATGAGCTAGAAGGAATGGATAAATTCCTAGAAATATACAATTTACCAAGATTGAATCATGAAGAAATCTGAATGGACCTATAAGAAGTAAAAAGATTGAATCAGTGATAAAAAACTTCCCAACAGGGGTGCTGGGATAGCTCAGTTTGTTGAGCATCTGCCTTCAGTTCAGGTCATGATCCTGGGGTCCTGGGATCAAGCCCTGTGTGTTGGGCTCCCTGCTCAGTGGAGAGTCTGCTTCTCCCTCTCCCTCATGTGCTCTCTCTTTCTCTTTCTCAAATAAAAGTTTTGTTAAAGAATAATTAACACAAATCCTCCTAAAACTCTTTCAAAGATTGAAGATGAGGGAACACTTCCAAACTCATTACTAGCATTACCCTGATACCCAAATCAGGCAAACAAAGATACTATAAGAAAACTGTAGAACAATATCTGGGTGAATATTATACAAAAATCCTATTTTAAAAAAATATTTCATTTATTTATTCATGAGAGACACACAGAGAGAGAGAGAGAGAGAGGCAGAGACAGAGGCAGAGGGAGAAGTAGGCTCCTGCAGGGATCCTGATGTAGGACTCAATCCAGGACCCTGGGATCATGCACTGAGCTGAAGGCAGACACTTAACCACTGAACCACCCAGGCCATCCAATAGAAAAATCCTTAACAGAATTCAACAACACATTGGCAGAATTCTACATCAAGACCAAGTGGGATTTATTACTAGATTGTAAGGTTAATGTACCACACCACATTAATAGAATGAATGTAAAAAAAACTAAACCATATGACCATCTCAATTGATGCAGAAAAAGCATTCGGCCAAATTCAACACCCTTTCATGTTAAAAATATTAAATAAGCTAGGAATAGAAGGAAATTATGTCCACATAATAAAAGTCATATGTAAAAACCCCATAGCTAACATCATAGTCAAGTTGAAAAACTGAAAGCTTTCCCAGTAAGATATATAGCAAGTGCTCTTGCCACTTCTATTCAACATAGTCTGGAAGTCCTTGTTCATGGATTGGGAGACTTAATATTGTTAAAATGTTTATACTACCTAAAGAAATCTATAAGTTCATGCAGTTCCTACCAAAATATCAATGGTATTTCTTCAGAAATAGGAAAAATTACCCTAAAATTAATACAAAATCTCCAAAGCACTCAAATAGTCAAAACAAAGAAAAATAAAGTTGGAGAACTTAAACTTCCTGGTTTCAAAACATATTGCAAAGATATAGTAATTAAAACAGTATGGTACCAGCATAAAGACAGACATATAAACTAATTAAACAGAATAGAGAGCCCAGAAATGAATCCTCATGTATATGGTAGAATGACCTTTGACAAGGATTCCAAGACTGCACAATGCAGAATGAATAGTCTCTACAACAAACGATGTTGAGAAACTGGATATCCACCAAGCAAACAAATGAAGCTGGTCCTTTACCTTACACCATATACAAAAATCAACTCAAAATAGATGAAAGATCTAAGCATAAGACCTGAAACTATATAACTCCTAGTAGAAAACACAGAGGAAAATCCTTATAACATTGGATTTGGAAATGCTTTCTCAGATATGAAACCCAAAGCAAAAATAAATAAGATTTATTTATTTTATTTTAGAGAGAGAGAGTGTTTAAGCATGAGTGGGAAGGGGGTGGATGCAGAGGGAGAGAATCCGCAAGCAGAATCCCTGTTGAGTGTGGAGCTAGACATGGGGCTTAATCCCATGACCTTAATCCCATGAAATCATGAACTTAGCCAAAACCAAAAGCTGGATGCCTAACTGACTGAGCCACATAGGTACCCCTGCACACTGATGTTAATTGTAGCATTATTCATAATAACCAAGAGACTGAAGTAACCTAAATGTCCACCAATAGATGAATGGAATGAGTAAAAAATTCTTGTAGGTTTTAAATATTTATTTTAAATGTTTTTGGCACATGGGTGTATATATGTCATATACTTTATACAGTGTCTCTCTCTCAATATCTAGTTCTATATGATGATTTATTTAGATATATATCTTCCCTCCTGCCTATCTCATTTATCTATCATCTATCCATCTATCCATCATCTATCTTAAAAAATCTTAATGGAATAAATTCATAAAATGGCTTTGTGAAACCACTCCCTACCCTAAATAATCTTCAGTCAACAGATTGGATGTTTGAATGCAGCAACTCATTTTGCTCCTCTAAAAAGACAAATGTTTGCATTACAAGAATTTATTAACAGACTAATATTATTGTTAGTAAGAGTGGACCACTTTGGCATCAATAATTTCACCATTTATGCTTTCAACATTGCTTGTAGAAAAATTGACTTGACCTTTGTCTGAGGGCTGCTGAATCAGACCTTTTAATGACTTCTCATTTATTGCTCTCCCAGTGCAGTTCCATGATCATGCAATAATTTCATTTTCTTAAGGATGGAATCAGAACTCTTAAATACAGAGCATTTGATTAAAGGGAATGAAGAGAGCAACTGAAATCCTATCCTGGTGGAGCAGTTGGAAGGCATGGAGGTCTATAATATGCAAACATTTAACCTCCACCAGCCTCGCTGTTGAGCCTGACTAGAGGCACCTTTGGGTGATAGGAGATCTGTGTACTTTTGAAAACTACCTGTCCTTATGCTCTTCTCACATACTTATTTGAAAATTCCTAATAAAATTGCTACTTAAGAGAGAGTATAAAAATGGAAAGATCTTGGACTTATAAAGCCAACAAAGGAAACAGATAATTTGTGCTGTCTTGAGTGTGGAGAAGTAATGTCATGAAAAAGAAGGCAAAATGAGAAAAATAAAAGTGAGAATGCTTGATTGCATCCATGTAGTCTCTTAAAATATTCTATTTTGTTTTTTTAAAAGATTTTATTTATTTATTCATGAGATAGAGAGAGAGAGAGAGAGAGAGGCAGAGACACAGGCAGAGGGAGAAGCAAGCTCCACGCAGGGAGCCCGATGTGGGACTCGATTCGGGTCTCCAGGATCACACCCTGGGCTGAAGGCAGCGCTAAACCTCTGAGCCACCCAGGCTACCCTCTTAAAATATTTTAAAAATTAGTAATACTTAAATGAATTTAAATGTTGATTGAATACATTACAGCTCTCAATGCAGGGCTTTCCTGGTATTCTAGTTTAAGCGCATCAGCTTTGAACTACAGAGATGATCAAGAATGAAAATCTAAAGTCAATTTGCTTAAGACAAGAATGTCAACTTTTCACTTTGCTTACAATATATTGAGATTATAATTACTTTTAACAGTTTATTACTTGCATTTAAAATAAGTATCATATTTGATTTTTGTAACTTTTCTCCCATAATTCTTTTACTCTTAATTTTGAGAAGAAAACTGAGGAAAGCCTTTTTTTCCTAAATATTATTTATTTGTTAAACAGCAATGAATGAAATTCTTTGATGACTGACAAGTTTTAGGATGTGCAGGTGGACTGACATCTAGATAAAAGTTGTTAAACTTACATCAAAGAAAGAAGATAATGAATTCCAATGAGCTTACTCACTGTTTGAAGGCTAGCTTTGGGTAAATCAACTTACTGATGATGAGAAATGACAATGTCAGTGATGGATGAAGTTCTGAGAAATATGCAAAATCAATCATTATCTATTTACTTTACTTAGAAAGTAATGTAAGCAAATTATTCTGGGGCAAGGGCGTAATAGGGGAACTAACCTTTACCAGGCATCTACTTTGTGTCAGGTATATTACACCTGTTATTTCATTTGATCTTCAAAAGAAATCCTTAAGGTAAGTATAGCACAACTTCATTTTACATAGAAGGAAACAAACCCTAAAAGTAGTGAATAGCCTTCCCACCTGAGAAGAATTAAGCAAGGAGAGGAACAGAGTTTCAAACCAGAGTTTTATTACTGCAGAGTAAATTATCTTTACAGAATGCTGTCTTTTAAAAAAGTCAGAGGAGTGCCTGGCTGGCTCAGTCCGTAGAGCATGTGACTCTTGATCTCAGAGTGGTGAGTTTGAGACTGATGTTGAGTGTTAATATTACTTAAATAAACAAATCTTTTTTAAAAATCAGAGAAAATATGGGAGTAAAAAGTATTTGTGAGCACTGTGTGTAAACAATTATAATGTATGCTTTGGTCAAGTTTTTTTTTTTTTTAATTTAAATTCAAGTTAGTTAACATACATTGTGGCATTGGCTTCAGGAATTTAGCGATTCATCACTTACATATAATGCCCAGTGCTCATGCTAAGAAGTGCCTTCCTTAATGCCCATCACCCATCTAGCCCATTCCCCACCTACCTCCTCTCCAGTAACCCTCATTTTGTTCTGTGTATTTAAGAATCTCTTATGTTTTGTCTCCCTCTCTATTTTTATCTTATTTTTCCTTCCCTTCCCCTATGTTCATTTGTTTCTTAAATTCCACACATGAGGGAAGTCATATATTTGTCTTTCTCTGACTTGTTTCGCTTAGCATAATACACTCTGGTTCCAACCATGCTGTTGCAAATGGCAAGATTACATTCTTTTTGATTGCCTCGTAGTATTCCATTGTATGTATGTATACCACATATTCTTTATCCATTCATCAGCTGATGGAAATGTGGGCTCTTTCCATAATTTAGCTATTGTTGATACTGTTACTGTAAACATTGGCATGCATGTGCCCCTTCAAGTCAGCATTTTTGTATCCTTTAGATAAATACCTGATAGTGCAATTGCTGACCCATAGGGTAGTTCCACTTTTAATTTTTTGAGGAAACTGCACACTGTTTTCCAGAGTGACTGCACCAGTTTGCATTCCCACCAACAGTGCAAACGTGTTCCCCTTTCTCTGCATCCTTGCCAACATCTATTATTTCCTGAGTTTTTAATTTTAGCCACTCTGATAGGTATGGAGTGGTATCTCATTGTCGTTTTGATGTGTATTTCCCTGATGATGAGTGACGCTGAGCATTTTTGCATGTGTCTGTTAGCCATCTGGATGTCTTCTTTGGAAAAGTGTCTATTCATCTTTTCTGCCCATTTCTCAACTGGATTATGTGGTTTTTGGGTGATTTAGTCAAATTTTATTGACACATTAGAATTCTGACTATTAAATTTTCACTTTCAAACCTTCAAAATTGTGGCTTTTGAATTTGCAGCGAGAGGTTTAAAGAACTGCACAGAGCTTAAGTGAAGTCTTATGACAACTTCAGGGGAAGCAGTTGATGTGAACTGCAAACTGGACAGATTGGTTTTCAGGCATGGCAGAATGAACTAAAAGACTGAAGGTTTAATGACCTGGAAGGGGTTTGCTGTAACTCAGTGAGAAGGAAAGTTTGCCTGAGGTAAACACAGGGGGTTTGGAAGGCAGAGATAAAAGTAAGCTAAAGATCTAAGCATACGCCTAGATGCTTAGCCAGAGTTTGGATCAGCTATAAATTCTATGATATGCTATCCACAGTTTAGGATTTGACCAAGAGGTTGGTTGGCCAGAGCCAGCATTTGCAGAGTAGATGTTTCCCCTAAACTTAATCTAGGACTGGCAGGCAGAATGAAAGGCAAATTTCAGACGCCGAGCCCAGGACTGTCTGGTCTAATAAGAAGGTGTTTGGTTTGCTTTAGAGAGATGAAAAGGTACAATATATGATAAGATCTCGTTCACCCGCCCAGACCTCAAAGATTTAAAATGGCAATCTGGTGAGTAACTTTAAAAATGATCAGTGCTGAAGTAAACAAAAATGTTTCCAGGCATTTCCATGATTTTGCTATAGGGTGAGGTAAGGAACCAAAGTCTTAGGCTCTAAAAGTGTCAGAAATATAGATGAGCCTAATCCAATATGGTTGTAAGTAATAGCTTCAAATGACTTAAATTCCAAAGGATAGGGATCCCTGGGTGGCGCAGCGGTTTGGCGCCTGCCTTTGGCCCAGGGCGCGATCCTGGAGACCCGGGATCGAATCCCACATCGGGCTCCCGGTGCATGGAGCCTGCTTCTCCCTCTGCCTGTGTCTCTGCCTCTCTCTCTCACTGTGTGCCTATCATAAATAAAACATAAAAATTAAAAAAAATTCCAAAGGATATTCCAATGATGAATGCAAAAGAAATAGTTCTTCTTTCTCTAATATTGGTCCAAGCAGGGCTACTATCAGCCTAGAAAGTGGCTCTGTGTGGTTTACAAGATGGTGCCCCCTCTGGATGGAGGCTGCCTTTTTGGTAGTGGTAGGGGAGGAACAAAGGCCAGATTTCAGCTTCTGACCACCTTGCTCTCAGTGCAGTTGAACAGATATATACAGCAGCTCTGGTTGAATTAAAATAGTTAAAAACCTATTTTCCAGGGGATGAGACCTAGTCTGGGAGTCTCAAGAAACATGTGTACTTTAGTCTGTGAAGAACTCTCTCTTAGTCCCCTAGAAGGCTTCATCAAGACCAGCCTTGGACATATTATTTAAAAACCCTGTGTCTCTTGTCCTCAAATACTTTCTTATACTAACTTTCAAAAATGTTTTAAAACTAAAATATTTATCCAACTGTCCCCAGGAAGAGAGTTAGGGCCAACGTACCTGCTTGCAGGCTTCGGATCAATTATTCATTCACCTCTCAACAAAGATTTCACAAAATGGAATTTGTATCCACTCAGGTAATTTACTTGGTTTTCAAAGACAAATGAGACTCCTTTGAAGAAGGCTGTCACACAGATTTTACATTTCAGAAGTGTCACCTCTGTTAATGTGTTTACAAATCATAGGGAAGGATTAGTCCTCCCACCATTTGGAATTTCAAGTAGAACATAAGTAGCAGCTGAATGTGGAAAGTAAAAAAATCCATTTTCAAGGTAAAGTGACAGATGTGTAGTTAATTTTTTAAATAGTTCCTTGGAGAGACTTTTTTCCCCCTACAAAATAACATATACTCACTGTAGAACATTCAAACAATACAAAATATAAGGGGTAGAAAGTGAGAGTCCCTTTTGCTAGTTCCCAAATGCTACCCCTCCCACCTGAGGAAGCCACTCTGAATAATTGTTTACTTTTAAATTTTCTTCTAAGAAATTATACACACAGATAGCTAAACGCATGTTTTTAGACAATCTTCTTAAGTAAACTTTTTAATTGGAGTATAACACACACACACACACACACAAGTAGGCATATCATAATTTTATAGCATAAACTGAACCCCAGAGTACAACCACCATCCAAATTGAAAAACAAAACATCACCAGCACCCTCAGAGGCCCCCCTAAATGCCTCTTCTCAATAGTTTTTGTACATAAGTGCAATCGTAAGATACACATTTTTCTACTATTTACTTTTTCTAATTAACAATAATTTTTATGCCAACAACATACACACTTGTTATACCACCGTAGGATATTCCTTTGTATGGGCTTAACATAAGTTATTTAACATTACCCTATTAATAGACATTTAGTTTATTAAAATGACCTTGTATAAAATTTTAAGCTCAGAGTTTTTAATTCTTTATTTTATAGAAATCAAAACCATTTTTGATTGTTATTTTCCAAAAAAAAATAAAAGCTAACTAACAATTTTTCAAACATAAGATTGCAAAATCACAAGCATTGAAAACAGCCTTTCAGTGGTCATCCAAATCTTCTGAGTAACCTTTTCAAATAGAGTTTAATGACAGCACAAAGAAGATTATTTTAGCTTCTTGTCCCCTGTTCTCTCCTAGGGACAAGTGTGACTAGAGAGCATGGGGAACACTAACTGGTACTACAGTTTGAATCTTAGAGACAGTGTTTTCTGGGAAAAGACTGATTTGTAGCATTTGCCAATTCCTCCGGTGTTAATACTCCCACCATGACTAATTTCAAGTGACTAACTGACCTCACTAAACACAGTGTTGGAAAAAGAGGCAAACATTTAGCTCTTATGAGCTGCTACAAGAGGGCTCCAACTCACCACTCCCTGTGATCTGTGGTAAGATAGTATCTACATAACTACATGAAAAGAAGTCAAAAGAACTATGAATGAGTAGTAGTTGAAAAAAAAATAAGGTGAAAATCTGAAAAAGTAGAGGCACCTGGGTAGCTCAATGGTTGAGCATCTGCCTTCGGTTCAGGGCGTGATCCTGGGGTCCTGGCATGAGTACCAAATCAGCTCCCCGAAGACAACCTGCTTCTCCCTCTGTCTATGTCTCTGTGTCTCTCATGAATAAATAAATGAAATCTTGAAAAAAAAAAGAAAGAAAATCTGAAATAATAGTCTGAAGTAAAGAGAGGTAAAGAAACGTCTTGGGTATTGCTTTGAACAGGATTGGAATGTTCAAGCCATGCCTTTTTGTTTTAATCTGCCACATAATACACAGGGTATAAATGGTTGAGCTGCCCACCCAACACGTAAACATTACCATTGTAAAATACAACAATCATTAGTTAATGTGAAAATAGGTATATGATGGGATTTTCCTTCTTACCTGCAACAATCAGTGAGTGGGGAGAAAAAAACAACTCACAAAGGAATCAATAGAAATTCAGGGCAGCCTCAGTGACCCTGAGGTTTAGTGCCTGCCTTCAGCCCAGGGTGTGGCCCTTGAGACCCAGGATCAAGTCCCACATTGGGCTCCTTGCATGGAGCCTGCTTCTCCCTCTGCCTGTGTGTCTGCCTCTCTCTGTGTCTCTCATGAATAAATAAATAAAATCTTTAAAAAATAAAATTTCAGACAAGGCAATTAGATAACACATCCCTCAAAAGTAACTGCATTTAGTCAAGACAAATTTATTTTGTGCCTATTACATACCATGCGCTATTCTTGGTATTCAAGGATACTGGTAAACAGGAAAGAGAAAGTTAATAGAAGAGACTTTAAAAAAAACAATGCAAGTTTGGATAGGGGAAGAATGCCCATTATGCACTCTTATATTTAAAGCTCTTCTTGGGGCACCTGGGTGGCTCAGTCAGTTAAGGGTCACGATCCCAGGGTCCTGGGATGGAGCCCTCCATCAGGCTCCGTGCAGCAGATTACCTGCTTCTCCATTCCCTGTGAAGCTCCCCCTGCTTGTTCTCTCTCTCTCTCTGTCTCAAATAAATAAATAAAATATATTTTTTAAAAACCCCAACTATCCTAGAGATAGTAAGGAATGGTGGGTAGAGAGATCCAATGACCTTCTGAGGCAAGACATAAAATCCAGAGCCATAAAAGAGTGATAAATTTCATCACATTGATAAAATTTTAAGATTGCAAAAATACATTGTCAACTAACTGTAAATAAACTGACAAACCCAGAAATCTCACACTATAAGGGTCAGTCCTCTGTGGGACCCTCTTTCTAACCACATTTGTTTTCTATTACGTGGCTGCCACAACAGAATGCCACCACCAAGTGGGGGCTTAAATACAGAAATGTCTTTTCTCACAGTTCTTGAGGCTGGAAGTCTAAGATCAAGGTGTCTGTTGAGGTCTCTCTCCTTGGTTTGCAGATGGCTATTTCCTCTCTTGTCCTCACAGGATCTTTACAGGGGCAGGGATGGGGTGAGGATCTGGTTTCTCCTTTCTTCTTATAAGAATTAGGATCCCACTTTTATGACCACAAATTAATTACCTCCTTAAAGACCCTCTCTCCAAATTCAGTCATCTTGGGGGTTAGGCCTTCAACATAGGACTTCTGGATAATACAATTCAGTCCATAACATTGATGTTGCAAATTAACACAAGTTTAGTAGCTTCAAAGAGCACAACTGTATTATCTCATGGTTCTGTGGGTCAGAAATTTGGATTGGTTTCTCCTCTATGGGTTTCATGAAGATGAAATCATGGTGTTGTCATGCTGGCTTCTTATGGAGAGTCTCTGGGTAATGTCTGCCTCCCAGCTCATTGTTGGCAGTATCTAGTTCCTTGAAATTGCAGTTCCCAGTCTCCTTGCTGGCTGTCATTTTGGAACCACCCTTAGCACCTAGAGGTCTCTCTAAGGCCCTTGCATGTTTGCCCCTCCTCTTTGAGGCAGCAGCAGTGTGTCAAATCCTTCTCACAGTTGAAATCTCTTGACTCTTTGTTCTGTGTTTTTTAAGAGATCGTGTGATTAGACTGAGCCCATCTATAATCCAGGGTAATTATCCCCTTTAAGTTCTGTTACCTTAATCACATCTGTAAATTCCCTTTTGCCATGTAATAGAATATCTTCACAGCTTCCAAGAATATCTTTAGGGACCCATTATTCAATTTGCCACATTCCCGTCTATATTAGAGCTTTAAATCTCTCCAAGAGAGATTTGTGGAGATGGTATTAAACAATAATGATGATAGATCTTGATTTGTTCCTGGTTTATGAGAATAACTTTAGCATTTCATCATTCAGCATAATGCTGACTTTCAACCTGAGATTTGTGTGTGTGTGTGTGTGGGGGGGGGTGTCTGTCTGATTCTCCTGTTAATATACGTATATAAAAAAGTATTTATCTTTATTTTCTAAATTTTAAACATCAACTGTGGATGCTCAACATTGTCCAATGTCTATTTGGCATCTACTATAATAGTTATGTTATTCTGTTTTGACCTATTAATATGGTACATGAGTAGTACTATTTAAATGTATAGTTTTTCTGTTATCGAATGATCCTTACATTCTGGAGTTGTTTTAATATGTGCCTATTATAATCATTTCATGTGAGAATTTTTTCATAAGCTTTTTAAAATATAATTTTCCACTTTGTCTTCCTTGTTTTCACAGGAGGGTTATTGTGATCTCATAATAATGAATGAAGTGATTCCTTTCTTTCTATGCTCTAGGGCTTTTAAAATATTACGCCAATCATCTCTTCTTTACATGTTTAAAAGAACTCATCTGAAAACCACTTAGACCTAGCACATTTAGAGACAAAGTCTCTTAAATAATTTTCTTATATTTTTCCTCTTTTTGGATCAATGCTTCATTAAAAAAAAAATCTAGTCCTTCACCACAGTTTATCACATCAGATACCTATGCACATACTTTGAATGACCACATATACGAATATTTAAGGTTTTGAATGTGACCAATGAACTTGGTTTTTGCATGTGTCTTCTCTGGGTTGAACTGACAATCTCACTACTCACAGAGGGACAAATATGTCTAAACTGTTTTAATAACATTCAGAGTAGAGAAACTCAGCTCTCAGGAGTATACTCAAGGGAATGGCAATAGAAGTTAAAGGAATGTTACTAAGTTCTCAATATTCATTTATAATTTTTTCTCAAATGAAGCTGTATTTCCAAATCCCTCTTCAATTTTCATCAGTATTCAGTTCCAACAGCTTATTCTTAAAGGTTATACATTTGCAGTATCTTCTGATAAAAGAAGTGGCTTCAAAACTAGTGAATTTCCTAGAATAGATCTTTTGAAATAAAATAAAATTCAAAGCATCCTATCAAATCCAGAAAATTTTCAGTGGTTGATTTTTGCAAGTGTGCAATATTAAGATCATCACCTACTTCATGCTTAATTATACTTAAATGATGAAAAAGTTCAAATTGGTCTGTAGAAACCTTCCTTCCAAGCTTTGTATTTTCACTTTGGCTCTTTTAACTGTCACTGCAAAGCATGTTGCATGGAAGTATTAAAGTTATTAAAATACAGAAGATATTAGGGAAAAGTAAGTTTGGATGTCCATTTTATATCTTTAAAATATTAGGGACCAAAAACACAAAGAGATTTTTCTGTAGTTCAAGTGTTCTCAACAGATTTTTTTCTTCTTGAAAACCCAATCTTGTATGTCACCGTGAAATGACACTTGTTCATAGTCAACTCTATGGTAAACAGAATAAAAAGAATTTTCTCAAAGCTAATACATTAGTCTTTATCTTTTTTTTTTTTTAATTTTTATTTATTTCTGATAGTCACAGAGAGAGAGAGAGAGAGAGGCAGAGACATAGGCAGAGGGAGAAGCAGGCTCCATGCACCGGGAGCCTGACGTGGGATTCGATCCTGGGTCTCCAGGATCGCGCCCTGGGCTAAAGGCAGGCGCCAAACCGCTGCGCCACTCAGGGATCCCTACATTAGTCTTTATGTAATTCACAATTTTTACAGCTCAGTAAGCACACTATTTAGATCAGCTGATATTTTTCATAGCAGACTTTGTCAAGGAAGGAGACAGTATGTTGATTTACAAGCCAGCACAGCTTCTTAATCTGGGCACTACTTCAAGATGTTTTCCTCTGCATCATCAAAGCATATTCCTGCAGAAAACTTAATTCCAAACCACATTTGTTGACAAAAAAAATAGATTTGATTAAAAATTTAAATGTTTACAAGAAGTTATAAACAAAATATATGTTTACATTTTCTCATTATTTATACACATCTGGTTGAGGTTAACACCTTAAAATATCACAAGTTGTTATGCGCACTACTTTTTTGTATTTTTAGTACACTTCCTTTTTCTGTTACACATTAAAATCAGTCAATAGTGTTCTAAATGGCTTCCTTGGGTTGACTAGTGCATCATATCTTCTGCAAAACAAACAAAAAGTGTGTCTTCTTTCCAATATTTATACTTCTCATTTCTTTTTCCTTTGTAATTGTATTTTGTAGCACACCCAGAATTATATTAAACTAGTTTTTCAGTTTTAGCACTACTGGCATTTTGGGTTGGATAGTTTTTATTGTGGAGGAGGAGGAATGGACTCTCATGTGCATTGTAGAATATTTAGCAGCATCCCCCATCTCCACCCACTAGCTGCCAGTGGAGACATGATGTGGTTCAAAAGATGAAATTCTCTCTCTTTCTCTCCCTCTGCCCCTCTCCGCTCACGCTCTTTCTCCCTCCCTCTCAAATAAATAAATCTTTAAAAAAAATAAAAATAATTTTTATGATCTTCTGGATTCATTTTTTAAAACTTGAGAATATGTATTTTTTAAATTAAAAAATACCATTTAAGGGAGGCCTGGGTGGCTCAGTGGTTGAGTGTCTGCCTTCAGCCCAGGATATGATCCTGGAGACCTGGGATTGAGTCCCACATTGGGCTCCCTGCATGGAGCCTGCTTCTCCCTCTGCCTATGTCTCTGCCTGCCTCTCTCTCTGTGTCTCTCATGAATAAATAAATAAAATCTTTAGAAAAAAAATTTTAAATATTGATTTATAAAACTTGGTAGATGCTGACTAATCATAATTATGTTAATAGATCATTAAAAAGTCTAATAATATATTAAAGCTATTTTTTAATGAATTGTAGAAATGTTTTGTTTTACTTTCCAATTTTCTTGCAGTAAACATGCTATTCTTTTGTTGGAAGCAATTTTAATTTTTTTAAGGGAAATATTTTGGAGATAGATTTTGACCAAAAGTTCTGAACCATGGTTATAGGAATAAATTGCTAAACATAGTGAACATCCCTGGAAATATTGTTGAGTGAAGAAAACCTGAAAATGTCCTAACTTGCCTTATAATCCACTTTATCTCCTAGGAAATAAAGATAGCAAATGGATAATTTTCTATTATCAACGCAAGAAGAGCTACATAATTTTCAGAACCCCAAGGAAAATGAAAATGTAGGCCTTTTATTCAAAACTTATTAAAAATTTCAAAATGAGGGACACCTGGGTGGCTCAGTGGTTGAATGTCTTCCTTTGGTTCAGGTCGCTATCCCAGGGTCCTGGGATGGAGTCCCACATCAGGCTCCTGCAGACAGCCTGCTTCTCCCTCTGCCTATGTCTCTGCCTCTCTCTCTCTCTCTCTCTCTCTCTGTCTCTCATGAATAAATAAATAAAAATTAAAAAAAAGAATTTAAAATGATGACGACAGAGCACTTAAAAACATGGGAACTTTCTGAGCATAGGACTCTGTAACTACACATAAAACAGGACGTGCCAATAGGAATGATTTCTTCACTTACTGAAGGGGAAATGGTGGGGCCTGGGAAAAAAACACTCATTTCACAGTTCATGGTAGCCTACCAAAGGTATGCCCTTGATTTTTAGAAAGATAAAAAAAAAAAAAATCAGAGACAGGTGGCTGGATGGCTCAGGCTGTTAAGGGTTCGCCTTCCGCTCAGGTCATGATCCCAGGATCCTGAGATGGAGCTCTGAATCAAGCTCTCTGCTCAGTGGGGAGCCTGCTTCTCCCTTTTCCTACTCCCCCTGCTTGTGCTCTTTTTCAGTGTGTGTGTGTGAAATAAATAAATAAAACCTTTTTTAAAAAGTCGGGAAAAAAGTAGGCACGACTTCATGACATGAATCTATGAAACCATGGAATTTCTTTTTCAGAGAGTTCTTGACAATTTCATCTGATTTCATAATTCCAAGTGAGAAAATGAAGAGCAGCTATATGAAAAAGAAAACATGCTGATTCTACAAGGGCCCGCAGATGGGGTCAAGTTTCAAGTGCTTGTGTACAAGGTAAAAACAGGGACAAATAACCAAAGGAGAATGTCAAGGGTTCTACAGTCCTTCAGTAAAAGCTCAGGGTGGCCAAAATTCAGAATGATCTAAGTCTTGGGAGGGAAAGTTTACATACAAAGAGTGGGTTCTTATACCTTATATTACAACAAGAAAGAAAGGCTAGCAATTGAAAGTTAATAAATTATAGGTTGAACGTGAACACTCCTAAAATAATAAATGATAAAATAATAGGGATGCTTTTGCAACTGATTAACTAGCCAAACTATGAGAATCCTGAGAAGCAGCCAGGTGTTAACCTGAGGGAAATTTTTTGGTATATTTTTCAAGTTCTGCCCTGTCCTTCTCAATGTATCAGTGACTTACATCAAATGGAGACTGAGAGAGATGGCTAGTATTTTTGGTGACAGAACAATTAACAATCTTGAGAAGTAGAGTCATAGATCTAATTTACTAATATGAAGAAAAATAAGCATAAAGTATTGAAGTTCTATCAAAAAGTCTACTGCAAAAATATACTATGAGAGAGACGTGACTTTTCAATAAAAGACTTCAGGGTTTGGATTAATCCGAAACTGATGTGATTAGGTTAATCATAGATGTATACTATTTAATAACAAGTGAATTAACAGTGCTCTGGTTAGATCACATCTGAAGCATTGAGTACAATTCTGAGGGCCATGATTTAAGATGGGAACATTTGTAAAATATAACCACAAAGAAGAGGTTGAAAATGTGAGGATAACTAAATCATAGTGAATATGTGGAGCAAAAATAATTCTCATATCCTACCAGGGGTTGATGTTGTAAACTGGTGTAACCTCTTTAGTAGGTGTTTATCTGGGAAAACTAAGGACAAGCACAACCTATTGTTGTACATTGCAGCTCCTTAGTATACACCCTAGAGAAACACATACTTTTCTGTTCCAGGATGCATGATCTAGAAGATTCACAGCACCAGTGTGCATAATAACATCCTACTTGAGAAGTTTCCAATGTGCCTCAACTTTAGCATGACTTTAAGAAATGTACCCAATTCATTCAATGGCACACAATATAAAAACAACAAAATACAGCTACATACACCAATAGCATGAATTTTGTAAATAGCACATTAAGCAAAGGAATCAAGACACAAATGGATTAATATACTCTACAAATCCATTATACAAAGCTCAGAAAAGAAACAGATAAAAGTGACTTATAATGTTTAAGGAAGAGATGGCTAGATGATAGATAGATATATATAGATAGATATACCTACTAGCAAAATAAATAAATAAATAAAAGCAACAAAGTAAGTAAGTAATTAAGTCAGGAGACTGTTTTTCCCTGGGAATAAAGGAAAATGAATGTATTGGAGGCCTTGCAGGTGTGGGCAAAATTCTACTTCTTGCCATGAATACTGGTTAGACAGGTATGCAGAATTATACATTATGCTAGTCACTGATTATACTGTACATTATCTAATATTCACAAATTTAAAAGATGAGGGCTTCAAAATCATATGAAGATGTTTTCAAAAATCTCATGGTATATGGGTGCCTGGTTGACTCAGTTAGTTAAGCAGCCAATTCTTGATTTTGGCTCAGGTCATGATCTCAGGGTCCGGGGATGAAGCCTCATGTTGGGTCCTGGGCTCAGCCAGGAGTCTGCTTGAGGATTTTTTTCTCTTCCTCTCCCTCTGCCCCTCTCCCTGCTCTCTCTCTCTCTCTCAAATAAATAAATAAATAAATAAATAAATAAATAAGTAAATCTTTAAAAAGTCTCATGGTATAAAAATTAGGAAGGGGAAGACTCATAGGAAGCCTGATAATTATCTTCAGGCATTTTAAAGGTATTATGCTATACTGAAAATTTTGGTTTTATTTACTTCACGTTCCTTTTATTCTCGGTTCTGCGACCTCTTTTCCTAGAAATCAACCCTTTCAATTTCCTCTCTTCATTTCATTTATATGGTTGATGGTGCCATTTTAATGTAGTATGACTGTCCTCTACATACAGATATGCACACACACAGCCACAGAGGATTAGCCAAAGAAGAATATCTGATTCAAATTAGGTCATAGGAGTCCATTTTCTAGAAAAGACTATTTATAATCCAATAAGGCAACTAGAACTTATTGATTGAAGTTATAGGGCAACCTATTTGATTCTGTTGAAGCAGTGTATTATTACAGGGTCACTTTCTCCTAAGAAACATACTGCTGTGTGCTTGGAGGTGTTCAAGGATTGCCTGAATGATCCAAGAAGGAATGTAAGTAACAGACGGAATAGAAGAACAGATCAAACATTTCAATTAAAAAAAAACCTGCAAAGGTTCTTAAACACATAATATAGATACATGACCTCTTCCCTGTACACCCTCTGTCTTAAGAAGTTAAAATGCCTTTCTTTAAGTACTTTTCCCTAAATTTAAAACATTTCATTCTTCTCTTCAAAACTCTAACTAATGTGGTTAAATAAAATTCATTTTACGCACATTTAGAAAGAATGGTTACAATTATTATGTTTTTCTTTTATTCCCTTTAACCTCTCCATATTTCACACCTTGAGTTCAACTGGGTTAGCATGTTTCTCATTTTAGTCCTTCTATCTTCAAACTTCCAACACCCTGAGCTTCTGTCTTCAGCTCAGGTTGTGATCCCAGGGTCCTGGAATTGAGCCACACCAGGCTCCCTACTCTATGGGGAGCCTGCCTCTCCCTCTGCCTCCCTCTCTCTGTCTCTCATGAACAAATAAATAAAATCTTAAAAAAGAAACAAAAACTCTCAAAACTTATTTTTTGTTTTTTGCTATTGTACCTGTTGTTTCTTTAATAATGAAAAAAATGATAAGAAAACAGACAATCTGTGCTGACTTTAAATGCAAGGATTATATTTTCTAAGATGAAGAACCAACATTATTGAACTAACATTGAATAAACAACAATAATTATTACTGACAGTTTGCTTTGGTGAATGGGCACATAAATTCCTTCCTTAATCCGTGCTGAAATTTAGATTGTTCCTATAATGATAAAAGTTATCTCTATGTTGAGTAGCATTATTCAAAAAGAGAGAGAAATAATAAAAGATGAGAGAAAAGTGCATTATGTATCATCCATTATTTGAAATAATCAAGTACTTAATTCAATTGTAGGATAAAAATCCAGTGGTCTTTTACAGAATGGGACTTTTCGGTAAAGGCTTAAGGTAAAAGAGATACTTTCCCTCCAATTTGATTTTTATTTACCTGTCATCTGAACATATCCACTAGAGTATTTCAATTTGGGTTAATAATATTCATTCTTCTTTTTTTCTCCAGCCTTTATTGTCAATAGAAAAAAACATTGTTAAAATAAAACTGAAACCCATAATGATTATATTTTTTTCTATTCTTCACAAATGAGTTACATAATCACACAGACTGTTAAAAAAAAAACTGCTCCATTTAAATTATTTCAAGATATTCTAGGGTGCTGGGGTGGCTTAATCAATTAAACATCTGCCTTTGGCTCAGGTCATGATCCTGGGGTCCTGAGAGCAAGGCTCACCTCAGGCTCCTTGCACAGCAGGGAGTCTGCTTCTTCTTCTACCCCTCTGCCCTCCTCAACTCAGTGCTCTCTCTCTCATTCCCTCTCTTGCTCCCAAATAAAAAAATAAAATCTTCAAAAAATATATTTCAAAATATTCTAGAATTACCATTTAATATAATGCTAACGTGGAAATAGAGGAAAAGAAAGATTTGTGTAATTTTCTTTTTTTTATTTGTGTATTTTTCAATGTATTAGTGTGTCTGAAGCCTCTAAGATGCCATGCCTATCTAATAATCTCTATAATACTCACGTTTTATCCAGTCCTCGTGAATATGGAGTAGATGCCTCAACTCATTTCTAATGAACAGAACATGGCAAAGTGATGTGATATCATTTCTAAGACAAGATTTTAAAAAGACTGTGGGCTTCCATCTTGCACACATTCTCTCTTGCTCTCTCTTGGATTTCCCATCTGGTGAAACACAACTGCCATCTGGTGAGGCATCCCTGTGGAGAGGCCTTCAAAGCACTGGACTGACTCTGCCAACCACACATAGGAAAGCTTGGAAGTGCATCCCATCTAAGTCAAGCCTTCAGATGAGAGCATCGCTCTAGCTGATGATGTGACTGCAACCCTATGAAGGCATACTGCTAACCCAAGTCTAGATTTCTGATCCATAGAAACTGTGAGATGATAAGTGTTATAAATTACTTACTTTGGCAGTAATTTGTGATGCAGCAACAGGTAGCTAATATAAGTTTACCAACACTGAGATTTTGGGAAAGGGTATTTTTTAATAATATACCATGCATAATTTTACCTAGAAAATTAGGGCAAAAGAGTTGAGGTAGACAGAAAAATGTCCCCACCAGGATGTCCTTGTTCTTTTTTTTTTTTAAGATTTTTTTTAAATTTTTATTTATTTATGATAGTCACAGAGAGAGAGAGAGAGAGAGAGAGAGAGAGAGAGAGAGACATAGGCAGAGGGAGAAGCAGGCTCCATGCACCGGGAGCCTGTTGTGGGATTCGATCCCGGGTCTCCAGGATCGCGCCCTGGGCCGAAGGCAGGCGCCAAACCGCTGCGCCACCCAGGGATCCCCAGGATGTCCTTGTTCTAATTCATGGAACCTGTGTATAGGTTACTTTACTTGGCAAAAGAGATTCTGCAGACATAATTAAGCTTCTCAACATGGGGAGATTGTCCTGGATTATCCAAGTGGGCCTAATGTAACTGCAAGGGTCATTAGGAAGTGGAGGCAAGGAAATCAGAGTCAGAAAAGGAGATGTGACACTGGAAGGAAAGGTTGGAGTGACATGCTTTAAAGATGATGAGTCAGGAGTCAAGGAGGGTGGTTGGGGGTGACTGGGTGACAGGCACTGAGGTGGGCACTTAACGGGATGAGCACTGAGTGTTATTCTATATGTTGGCAAATTGAACACCAATAAAAAAGAAATTTATGAATGAAAAAAAAAGATGATGAGTCAGGAATCAAGGAATGTAGGTGGCCTCCAGAAACTGGAAAAGGTACCAGAATGGATTCTCCTCTAGAGCCTCCAAAAGGAGATGGTATGTATGTACAGTTTTCCCTCTTGAAATCTAAGTAACCCAGAATAGAAAGAGGGAAAAAGTTTTTAACATCTCCCATTGTGCCTTTAGATTCAGATCACCAGACCCCTTTTTAACCAGGTGACTGAGATGGAGTTGATGTCTCTTCCTCAAAGGTTTGTGGTTTTTTTGTTTTTTGTTTTTTTTAAGACAGAGAATTGTGTCTTGCCCCCACCCTCTTTATTTCTAGGTGCATTTAAATGCCACAACTTCAAATTTAATGTGGTCTCCAGGTATAAAACTCCTGCATTAGGCTAAAGACAGGAAGAACTTCCAGGAACTCTGCGTAGTGTTTTACCTATTTCAATTGTTCAGCATACCAAGTAATCATTTGCAGAAAAATAAAGAGAATAGGACAAAACTGGGGGGGAGGAGTGTTTGTCCACCAAAACTTGGTCATGGGGTTGGAACTTGTCACGGCATCTTTGTCCTCCAGATATAAATCTGAGGATGGATTTTGGTCAGCACAAAAGCTGAAAGAAATGAAAGCAAGAAAAATCCATACCCTTGATCCAATGGAGGAGAAAAAAAAAAAGCTTTCTGAAGATGGAGAAGCAAAGCACATTGGTGAAAAATCGAACTAGTAATCTGAGAAGAAAATTTTTAGACGATGTTGACCTTAATCAAGTAACAGTTGACATGACTTCTTTAAACCAGAAATAGAAAGATACATGAAGAAATAGACAAAAATAAAGGTGGAACAGTTCAAGATAAAGAAAGAGAAGAATAAGGGAGTGAAAAATTTTCAAAAAACTAAACATGTATTAAAGAAATGATAGCCCACATGGTAGGGAATGAAAAACATGATGCGAAAAGCTGAAATAGGCAGCTAGGATACTCTCCTGAAATGCAAAGAAAGGAAGGACAGACATGGAATGGAGAGAAAGAAAATCAAAGAAAAAAAAAGAGTAATTCATAAAAAGAACAAAAATTCTGAAACAATGATCAGAAATTTTCCCAAAGCCAAACATATCTACGGATGCATTTTTAATTTATCCATCTTACAGGCAAAATGCACGAAAAGAAATCTACATCAGAATACATATGGCAATATTTTTATTTGTAAGGATTAGAAAAATGCTCTGCAGAACCTCTAGACAAAAGCATATCTTTATAGTTATGACTATATCGAAAACTACACATATCTTGTCTATGTCTCTTTCTGTATCTATGTCTATATCCAGAGACTGTAAGTAGGCAACATTCAGGTTAAGCCAAGATTTTTCTTCTGTGGAACCATATGCAAGAAAATTCTAGGGCAATTAGGGAAATGTGACCAAACATGTTGTCCCAGGTCCAAGTGAATATTATCTATAAGGGTAATTAAAACTCACACTCATATTTGGAAGGGCTCGTAAAGCATGTCATCCATGTATTCACTATTCTTTAACAACTAGAAGACATCCGTCTGTTGATCAAGAAATAGAATGAAATGAAGTTCATGAAGAATGCTTTTAGAGGAAAGGCATAGAATATAAAAACTAATGTTTTTAAAGAAATATTTGAATTATTTTAACATAACTCCACAGCTCAATAGAAATAAAAAAATTATTAATGAAGGAGAAGATACAGTAATTACTTTACCAGTAATGTGTTCCAAAGAAGTGAGTATGCATTTGTGCAGATCTATACCTAAGAGAATGTTAAAGATCTATATATTACATTAAAAAATAAAACACTGTTATAAATCCACCAATAGAAAAATAATTAAATCCATAGGATCCATATGGCATTATGATGAAACACAGTATAGGGCTTACGGCAGTATGCTAGAAGACTATCCAACAGCATGGGGAAATGTACATAATATATTTTTGTGAAAAAAGCACGATATAAAACAGTATGCATAAGAGAAACAGTTTTTGTGAAAATAATGCATATGTGTGCATGGAAGGATCCTGGGAGGTTTTATACTAAATCATTAGCAGTGATTTTCTCTGGGTAATTCTCCTCTTTTGTGATTTCTGCACTTTCTAAATTTTCTGCCATAAAATATACATCACTTTTGAACAAACATGCACATTCTCTGCTTCTACAGTAAATAGGAAGATACATACCTTTCTTTATTTCATTAGTTGCTTTAAGAAGCATTGAAACTTGACCACCAATTACTGTCAGAAAGAGCAGTACAATATCCAACATGTAAAATCCAAGTCATTATTTTGAGGCAGGAAGACATTCTCTAGCATTTAAATGGACAGTGTTAAATAGCCCGGGTCACTAAGTCATTCAGCCATCCAAGGATACATTAGCAGGTTAGTGAACACCTGGGTGCCTATTGTGTTAACAGACTGTTCATAATCCAACCTGCTCCAGGCATCAAATTAAAATTCTTTTAAAGCTCAATTAGATCACTGTTAATTAAGACTTACCCTCAAAATCCTCTAGGCTAGGATGTTTTGTACTCTATAGACATGACTAATGTGATCAGGGTTGGCATTCAAGTCATTACCCATTTGCCCTCCTGGGGTCATCTCACTGAAGATATATTAATTCATTCAATCAATCACTTTGTTATCAGATAGTCAGTCTGTTCATCAATAGATATTTGTTAAATGCCAGACATTGTGTACCCAATATATGAAAGCACAGTAATGAACAAGACACCCAAGATACCCACCCTCCTGGAGCTATCCTATAGCTCCACATCCTATTGTGGGAAGATGATCAGAAATAAGTAAACACATAAGTAACTAATATCACTTTAGTTAGTGATGAGTGTTATGAGAAAATTAAACAGAAAAATCTGATAAAGTGAGACCAGGTAATTTACTTTATACAGGATGATCAGATAAGCTGACTGAGGAAGTGACATTTGTACCAAGACTGAAATGACATGTGAGAACAAGCCATGAAACCGTTTCAGAGAAGGGCATTTCATAGAGGGAACAACTAGTACAAAAGAAAGAGATCCAGGGTGGCTGGTGCAGATAAATTAAGAAGTACCTGTCACAGTCTAATGAGGAAAGTAAAAACCACTCAATGCATGAAAATAGAGGAAATTAATATGTAGAACTGATTGCATGGGTGGCAGGAGAGCTGAGAGGCCAGGCGGGATGGTGAGGCAACCCAGAGATTAGAAGTGGCAAGAAGTCATTAGCAGCAGTAAGCTGGGAGTGCTAAGGGGGTCTGCAGGGGTACTGGGGCCCAGATAAGGCCCTGCTACAAAAGTAGGACTTTCCTGACAAGGGCAGGAGTCATGGACAAGACAGGTCAGAGACATAAGGGGTGAATGTTTCAACACCTCCCTTCTCCCTCTTCCTCTGTACTATCCACAGGCAAGATTCAGGTAGAAGCCAGCCAATGAAAGAGAGCAGGGGATGTGGAAAGAGGGCGTCTGCAGGCAAACAGGAGGGACAGGTGCAGGGTGGAGATGAGAGGGATTGAGGGGAAGTCAGAGCAGGCTGAGCGAGGGTTGGGATGGTGGTCTAAGTGTGAAGGGAAGCCTTTGAAGATTTCTAGTCCCAGCAGAGAGTGGTGTAAAATTCTATGCTTAGGAAGCTCTTGCCCACGAGCCTTCTGGGTCCCATGTCCCTGAAAAGGTTGGTGTACCAGTTGGCCTAATTCCCATTCCAAATGCTGCAGTCATTTATCATAAGAGGCCAATGTCCTGTCTACATACTCTGTATCTAAAGTGCTCAGAGAAAATACTTACAGTTCCAAGACTGGTTAGGGACTTCAGTAACTGGCAGTGTACCATAGTTATAAGCACAAACAGATGATCTGACTTCAAATCTTAATTCGGTGATCTACTAACTGTGTGACCTTGGGCAAGTCACTTAACCTCTCTGTGCCTCTGTTTCCCAGTTTGCAAAATGAGGCTAATAATATTACCTACCTGATGGGATTGCTGTGAGGATGAAGTGCATAGCCTGAGCCATTGCCTAACTCAGAGAAAGTACTTACGTGTGTTTGCTTAACCCCAGCCTTTGTGAAAGGTCCACTCAAAGTGAAGCCATCAGTATTTGTGACAAATCTTAAAGGATATGTTGAAAATTCAAGTTCCTAAGTCTCCCAAGTCAATGCTTCTCAAGGTGTGGTCCCAGACCAGCAGAGGCAACAGCATTTGGGAACTTGTTAGAAATGTATATTATTGGGGTGCCTGGGTGGCTCAGTCACTTGGGCATCTGCCTTTGGCTCGGGTCATGATTCTGGGGTCCTGGGATTGAGCCCTGCATTGGGCTCCCTGCTCAGTGGGGAGCCTGCTTCTCCCTCCCTCTCTGCCTGCCACTCCCCCTATTTGTGCTTTCTCTGTCAAATAAATAAAATCTTAAAAATAAAAAGAAATAAATGTATATCATTGGGCCCCACCCTAATCCTGCTGAATTTGGAGGTGGGGCCCGGCAATCTTTTACAAGCCTTTCAGGGGATTCTAATGCACGACTGCTGCCCTAAATGATAACTCCTCACTAAGTTGGGGAGGCTGAAAGAAACATCTGAACTGCTCTGTCTTAATTTATCATACAAAGGCCTCCAATGAATTACAGTTCCAAATAGAGACGAAAAAGTTATTTATTGAAATGTGTTTCTGCAACATTTAAAAAATTTCTATTACACTATTCATACCCTACATGAAAGTGATTTTTAAGAGAAAAATGCAATATGAAAGGTTATATTTCCTATGGCAATATACAGTCTTTTTAAATTTTTTTTTCTATTTATGATAGTCATACAGAGAGAGAGAGAGAGAGGCAGAGACATAGGCAGAGGGAGAAGCAGGCTCCACGCACCGGGAGCCCGACGTGGGATTCAATCCCGGGTCTCCAGGATCGCGCCCTGGGCCAAAGGCAGGCGCCAAACCGCTGCGCCACCCAGGGATCCCAATATACAGTCTTCTAAAAAAAAAAAAATCACTGTGTGTGTGAGTGTATGCGTGTATGTGTGCTGAAGCACTAAATTCCTCCTCTGTCAATAATAGCCTAGGATTGGTTTCCTTGCTTCCTTTCATTTTTGTCACAGGGCTTTTCATCCCACACCACTCCACCCCCTCTAAGGATCAAGGACTCCACTTTGTGCCCCAGGTTCTTGGCAAAGCTGTTGCTGTCCTGAGACAAGTTTCCAGCAGCACAGGCAGGGGTCCTTCTGCTGGATGTTCCACAGAGGACACACAGGCAGCTGCAGAAGGAAGGTCCAAATTAGAAAGTGGGCATGGCCCCTTTGTACAAGAGCAGAGGGAAGTCCTCAGCTTTTTCACCCGGCTGCATTGGGTGGAACCTTGAGGTTCTGAGACCTGTGTTCACGATACTCATCCCCCAGACAAAGGCCTTTCCTTGTGCAATTGCCCAGAGAGGCAACACCAATTCTCTTCTCTTTCTGATCATTTCCACAGTGAAAACTCTCCTGCAAGACTTCCCTTTTGATTCTTGGAAGCTCAGTATGGAAATTAAAATGATTGCTGAACATAATTATGCTTTTCTCTTTGCATTTATGATATAAAATACAACTTTTTTCCCCTTCAAAGCCATGGTGGTTGGGGGTTGGGGGGGGAGTATCACAGACCGACAAGGAAAAGATTGGAAAGGGTAAGAAAAAAGAAGAGTTTCCAAAATTAATATCTCAAGAAATCTTCCTTCTACACTCAGGAAAAACAAATACATAAATAATCTGCAAACTCCTGCTGACCACTCTGGTGTCTCAGTTGCCAAGACTTCATTTTGAATCAGTGTCTTCATTTCAAGTAGGTCTTCTGGTGGGAACTCTTCATACTTCCTTCTGTTGTTAAAGATCATCAGTCTTAGATGTTTCCCTCTAGCATGATGTATCTGTTCTTGTAAACCAATTCGAGTTCCTTTGGGAGGCAGACACAGTATAAATAATGCATGCAGTAACCAAAATCTGGTCTGGGGCATTATGTCCTGAGGCAAAACTTTGCAAAGTTGCAAACAAGCGTACGGTTTAAAGTGCCATTTCTATTTCTTTTTTTAAGATTTATCTATTTAAGAGAGAGAAAGAGAGAGAGAGTATGCATGGGGGGTGAGGGGTAGAGGGCGAGGGAGTGAATCTGAGACAGAATCACTGCTGATCACGGAGCCTAATGCCATGACCCTGAGATCAGGACCTGAGCTGAAATCAAGAGTTGGATGCTTAACTGATTGAGCCACCCAATTGCCCCTAAAATGCCATTTAAAATATATATATATGTATATATATATATATATATATATATATATATATATATATATATATATATGGTTCTATTTATTTAATAGGAATGGTAAGCTTTGAAATCAGATTTCATGGGTTCCACTCAGCCCAATCACTGTTCAGTTGCAGGACTCAAACTTTTGGAAGCTCAGTATTCAGTTCCCTCATCAGTAAAATGGGAAGAGTAACAATATCCCTCTGATAGGGTAGGTGTGAATTTAGATAATATTATATGTAAAGTGCTTGCCGTACTGTCTGGAATTTAACAGATGATCTCAGTCGTTGCTAGTAGCGTTATTAGTCTTATCATTGTTGTTGGTTACTGGGAACTCTGCTCTAAAGGATTGACAAGAGCTTCAAAAATTTATGCAATCCATAAAATATCATGAATAGAAGGAAGTGATAAGAATTAAGAACATGGGTGGTTATGATATTCTGGACTGATTCATCACTCCTTTGTTATTTTTACTGCATACTTAATAATCTATCTTTGTCATTGGAATTAATGCTGAAATAATTTTAAAGCTCTTGATTTATCAGGGAGCTTACTTTTTGCTTTCTCATTTCTACTAACAGTCTAAATCTTTCTCCAAATATCTGGAAGTAAATAGACATTATTACATACAGTCTAAAATGCATAGATGTACTCACACACACATACACACGATATGTAAGCGTTACCATGTCCAGGGCACTGGAACTCACAAGGTACAGAATTATAGTTCTCCCATTCTTCTAGGAGAAGGTTCTTACATGAACCTGCATGTTGATTTATATAAATGATCAGAGAATATAAATGAAGAGAGATTTTAAGAAATTCAGATTCCTGAGCCTTATCAAACTCTCCCAACTTGGGAAGTTGTTGTTACAAGGTCTTTTCAAGGTTGGTCTGTTACAAGGTTGGATGAATAATAATGTTGACTCTAATGAAAAGGCATTCTGATGGTTACAACAGGCTTTTCAATAATTCAGTTCAGGGAAGCAGCAAGAAGAATCCCCTTAGAACCTGGTATCAGAGAAGTGATTGTGGTCCACAAGGAAATTCATATGGAAATTGAGGAGAGCTGCTAAAGATTAGACTGGGATGGGAATGGGATTGCTGATTCCTATGCCAGCACAGGGCAAGAAAAGCTTCCCATAGAGATCCTGTCTTCCAGCAAAATGTTGCTATTCACACATAATCTTTGGGGAAAAAACCCGACTTCATGTTGAATGCAGCCCTTTTGTATGTAAAGCTGACAGGGAGAGATACTTAGCTGATTTGGTCATTCTGAGTAACTGTTTTGTGCTTCTGGTGAATTCTTCCCCTAAAATTAACTTCCTGTATATTCGCCTAAACTTCACCCACACTCTCTTCTCCAGAAGCAAATATATAGCTGATTTGAAATAGATTTAAACTCTGGTCTTTCTCTTAAAATTTTCTTCAAATCTAAATTAAAAATAAAGGAATGGGTAAGAAGTTGATTTCAGCAGCATGAAATCATCATACACTTCTCCCTGCTGACGAGAACAGTCTCTATCCTGGGTAGCTTCACAAATTGCTGCCTTAAAGAAGTGACAATTCTACAGGATCTTTCTCTTCTGTAATAGTATTTCTTATTCTCTTAAAAAATGTAATGACTGCGGGCACTAAAAGGGGCTGCTTAGACTAACAATCATATCATTTTATTCTAAAATTATGGCTTCTTTAATCATCCTTAAGCAATTAATGTCTACCAGTTTAAAAGCATTTCTGCTATTTGCTTTTGTACTTTTTCTTGGAAATTGATTCTGTATTTGTGTTGCTGTGAGGCAAACGATTTAGGCTGAAATCCCCATGTGTTCATATTGAGTATCTGCCCGTGGCACCTCTTGCTTCTGGTGTATTGATTCTATTTTTTTATAAAGGTTATTTTTATGTCATTTCTTTAGACTAAAAGTACTCAGCTGGTCTCTACCTTTTTTTCCTCTAATTCAAGAGGAAGTAATTTTACATGTAAAAAAACATAATTGAGGATAATATTGGAAATTTCACAGAGTTTTGCTCTTTCACAGCTGTTCTTACTAATTTTATCAATAGGTGATATTGGAAACTTGCTAATTGCAAATCAGGTGGCAAATATTTTAAATGCATTATTTCACTTATTCCTCCCCAAAACCCTTCCAACCTCACCATCAACTTTTATACTTCCCTATGGGAGAACAATTCTGCATCCGTTAATTATTTATTTTAGTCTCATTTCAGATTCAGATTACTTTATGAAATAACTTGTACTTATAAAAATTTTGAGTGGCAACAAAACTATTTTCCTAAAGAGATTGAAAACGTTAAAAATATTTAAATAGAAATTTTAATATGAGTTTAAAAACGGTAAAATTATTTTGTCACCTCATGCATTAATTGCATATTTTTTTTCCTGAACTTTGCCTTGTTCTTGCTCTTCTCTTATCTATTGTCAAATTTCTATTCTGTTTCTTCCTCTGCATAGGAAAAGACAAAGTAGCTTTTTAGTATACCAGCTCTTTCTAGTTCGTTCGTAAGTACAAATGAACTGAAGTCATCAATTGTGACGAGTTGAATTGTGTCTCTCCACCAAAGGAAAAGATGTATGTTGGAAATCTAATCCTTGCTATTTCAGAATGTGACCTTACTTGACAATAGGATCTTTACAGAGGCAACCAAGTTAAAATGAGGTCATTAGGGGTGGGCTTTAATCCAATATGGCTAAAGTCCTTATAAAAAGGGAAAATTTGGACACAGAGAAGTTGGCCATGTGACTGTAACGAGGCATCTACAAACCAAGAAATGTCAAAAATTGCCAGCAAGCACCAGAAGCTTGAAAAGGCAAGAAAGGATTCTTCCCTAGAGCCCTCAGAGGAAGCACAGACTTGCCAGCACCCTGATTTTAGATGTCTAGACTCCAGAACTGTGAGACAATAAGATCCCATTGCTTCAAGCCACTTAGTTTTTGGTATAAAACTAATGCATAAATAAATAAAGAAAAAATAATCAACTAAAAATAGAAGTATAATTAATTTTAATTATTTCGGTTGCTAAGAATGATAGACTAATGTTAAATGTCACCATCCAAAGGGAATCATCTGGAGGAGAGAAGTGTGAGTCATGATTAGAGAAACTCAGAAAAAGTAATTGAGGAAGTCATTCACTTTAGTCCAGAATGGCTGCCTATTTCCTATGATGTCTCGCAATTATAATTTACTTTTGGAATATAGGTGAGGTTTGGTGGGGTGAGG